>NW_005357115.1:6090646-6186448 GCF_000412655.1 Myotis brandtii
TTTACAGGGATCGGCAGTTCTTTCTCCAGGATACGAGGGGAGGAAAGACTGCATCCCTTCTGCAAAGCAGGATAAAGGAGAGAAACAGAAATTGAGCCTTTGCTCTTATGATGGAGGGAGGAACATAGTGCTTGAACATCTTCCTCAGAATGTGTGTTTGTATGGGGAGAAATAGAGGACGAGGCCTCGCTGCATGGAGAGCATTTCAGAAAGTTCCTATGGGGGAGACTGCAGCACTGAACGTCTTTTAGGAAATGCAGAAACCATAGGTCCCGGGACCCCCGGTTCACACTGTGACACATTTATTCTTCTTGAGGTTTTGAGAGCTTTCTGATCTGGAGATATGGGTGCTGGGTAATTTGAGAGGATTTAACCTGTCCTTCCGCCCACAAAGGTTTGGGTGCCCAGAACAGTGCCAGGTGGACACGCTGCGAGCCCAGCTCCTTGAAGCTCACAGTGGGGTCTGGGAGGAGATGCCAAGTGGGTGGGTGGGATCTGTGGCTCTGGCCTGTACATTGTCATTTTGACACCGGCATTTGAGGGAGAGCAGAGCGCAGGGACATCTCCAGTTCCCATCAACCAGCTAAGTGTGTTTATCGCCTTTCCTGTGCTCTCGGCCCTGCTTCAGAGGCTGTGGCCAATACAGAAGTTGAAGGCACGTGATGTCTGCCCCCAGACTAGTTCCACATGGGAACAATGTATGCTGCTGTATAATTAGGCGCTGCCTTTTGCAGCACAGCTTCGTGAGGTAGGCACACAGAGCAGGGAGCTCCCTCAGGCTCCACGGGGTTGGAAGGCTCCATGGGGAGGTGGGGCTGGGGCTGGCCTTGGAGGATGGATTTCTATGAGCAGAGGGTGGGGGGAGGAGGGAGAACATTCCAGGCAGGAAGAGCCTTCTCAGCAAAGGTGGCGTGGTTGAAGTGCACTAGGAATGTAATAGGAATGTGGTGGGAACCACGCTCACCAGAGCTCAGGGTTCTTGGGTGCCGCGGGCAATGCAGGGAGAAGGGTTTATTGGAAGGTTTTAGAAGAGTGACATGAATAAATTAGCATTTAAACATGAGTTTGTATGTCCTAGGCTTCTTGTGGGGCAAGAAGATAAATATGAATATATACAGGGTGGGGCAAAAGTAGGTTTACAGTTGTTCATATGGAAAATAATGCAATAATTAATAAATAATTATACAGTAACTAATAAATAATAATAAAATATAAACTGTTTCATATCCTCAAAATGGTAAATCTACTTTTACCCCACCCTGTGTGTGTGTGCCTGTGTGCATATATATATATATATATATATATATGAGACAGAGAAAGAATAAGAGTGTGAGCAATCCCTCCACAGGCCTTGATTCCAGTTAACAAATGGACCCAACCCACTAGGCCACATCCTCCCTCTTCTGTGACTTGTGTCTGTTCAGAACGTCCTCGGAACCTCTCCTTGTGGGTGGCATTGACTCTCCATCCCTGCCCTTTAATTGCTAAGTAATTTGCTTCTTGATCGTTGTAGCAAAGGGAACAAATACACTCTTGTTTGGGGAGAGGTAAAGCAAACACATCTACTGCCAGAAGAAAAGTCCCGGTGCCAAATTCAAGGCTTTCTTTACCAGACCAGTTGTTTTGAATGAAAGGAAGATGAAGGACTGAAAGTGAGGAGATACTAAAGAAACAGTGGGTGCTGGGTGGGTTGAAAGGGAGCGCTCCTCGCTGGTCATGGGCATCCTGTGGAGGCAGGAGAGCAGAGGTAGGGATTCAGCCTCCGGCCCAGACTGGATCTGGGCTCTGCCAGGTCCCAGAAGTGGGACCTTGGGTTAGTTATTTAACTCACCAGGGAAAATACCACTTCCCTGCCTCCCAGGGTGTTGCAGTGCTTAAAGCAGTGTATGCATATTGAGTGTTTGGAAGAGCACTTGGCCAATGGTACGTGTTCAGCAAATGTTCCTTAGAGACACTATTGTTATGTTACTGGCCTCAGACACAGTGCTGAGAGAAATGTTTTGACCTGCAGTGATTGTCGCAGAGTTCCACAGAAAGTGGTTGATGGGAGAAGCGAGGCTGAACGCAGAACTGGGAAGTGGGCTGGAGGGCAGATACAGTGAAGGACATGGGCCAGTTACCAAAGCCAGGCCTGGGCTGTGCAGACAGCAGGGAGCTCTGGATGCCTCGTGCCCGTGAGCCAGCGGGATGTGGACAGGAATGCACACAGAGGAGAAGACTCCAGCCTGAGGGCCTGTGGCAGCCAGGGCTGAGGGGCTCAGTGAGTGGAAACTGAGGAACACTGAAGAGGAGCAGGGCAGACAATGCTGGGAGGGGTGGAAAGGGTGTTTTAAAAGTATCCAAACCTGCCTCAAGGGTAAGCTTGCTAAAGTCTTAAAGTAGAGAAATGTCTGGAGCCTCATCTTGGGAAACCCAAGCTTGAGGACTAGTTTTGAAGATGCCCAGTTTCTCAAGTTTGCGGCAGAGGACTTCTCCCGAAGGGTGAGGGTTTTCTCCTTTCCTTTCTTACAGGGCCCTATAGGCTAGTGGACAGTGGTCGGCAAACTGCGGCTCACGAGCCACATGCGGCTCTTTGGCCCCTTGAGTGTGGCTCTTCCACAAAATACCATGTGCGGGCGTGCACGTACAGTGCGATTGAAACTTCGTGGCCCACGCACAGAAGTCGGTATTTTGTGGAAGAGCCACACTCAAGGGGCCAAAGAGCCGCATGTGGCTCGTGAGCCTCAGTTTGCTGACCACTGGGCTAGCAGATCGGCCTGACACTCATTTCACCTCACCGCTCCGAGCGGCCTGCATTTTTATTATCACTGTCATCAGTGGGTATTTGCTGAGGGCCTCAGATCCATCCAGCTCAGCAGTGAACCCACCGGGGAACGCTGGAGCAGCTCAGCGAGCGCACGGAGTGGTCAAGGATCACTTAGACCAGGGGTCCTCAAACTACGGCCCACGGGCCACATGCAAATACAAATATTGTATTTGTTCCCGTTTTGTTTTTTTACTTCAAAATAAGATATGTGCAGTGTGCATAGGAATTTGTTCATAGTTTTTTTTTAAACTATAGTCCGGCCCTCCAACGGTCTGAGGGACAGTGAACTGGCCCCCTGTTTAAAAAGTTTGAGGACCCCTCCTCTAAAAGGACAGTGATGTCAGTGACGCACAAGCCTACAACTGTGAGGTAAATTCAAGAAGAGAAGTCAGTACCGGCCGGTGTGGCTCAGTGGTTGAGCATTGACCTATGAACGAGGAGGTGAGGGTTCGATTCCTGGTCAGGGCACAGGTTGAGGGCCCAGGTTGAGGGCTGGATCCCCAGTATAGAGGGCGTGCAGGAGGCAGCTGATCAGATTCTCTTTCGTCATTGATGTTTCTCTCCCTCTCCCTTCCTCTCTGAAATCAATAAAATATATTTAAAAAAGAAGAGAAGCTGGGCCCTTGCACACATCCGGACCCTGCCCCTCCCTCGCAGGGGCGGGATTTGCTCCTACCCCTCAGAGAGCTGCCATTCCTGGTTAGACCACAGCAACCGTCCATTCCCGAGCTTTGCACGAGTGAGAATATAAAGGGGGGTCATTGAGGATCATGTCTGGGTGTTTTTTGGACACAGTTGGGAAAAATGAGAAGAATGAACAGACTAGATGGCTGGGGTTGGGAAGGAGTCTGAGCGAGCTGTGAGGGGCCTCCTGTCCTGAATTTCTTCCTCTGCCTCAAAGCAGGGGTCATGCATTCATTCAACAAACAGTTATCGAGCTTCCAGTATTTGCCATGAACAAAATGACAGAGATCCCTGCCTTCAGGAGCTCACTTGTGGGTGGGGAGGCCCCTCCACCTTCCTTTCCCCTTGCGAGCAAGAGACAGCTAGTCAGGCCTGAGGAAGGAAGAGAACAGCAAATGCCTTGTGAGTGTTAGCTATGGGGCAGGCACCGCTCTCAGCTCAGCATGGCCTCATTTCATTCCCACAGCACTACCTTGAGGAGGTGTTGTTATTATGAGACTAGAGGCCTGGTGCACAAAATTCGTGCGGGGTGGGGTCCCTCAGCCCAGCCTGCAACCTCTCGTAATCTGGGACCCCTCAGAGAATGTCCAACTGCCGGTTTAGGTCTGATCCCACATCGGGCCTAAACTGGCAATCAGACATCCCTCGCAATCCAGGACCACTGGCTCCTAACTGCTGGCCTGCCTGCCTGCCTGCCTGATTGCCCCTAACCATTCGCCTGCTTGATCACTCCTAACCACTCGCCTGCCTGCCTGATCGCCCCTAACCACTCGCCTGCCTGCCTCCCTCATCATCCCAAACTGCTCACCTGCCTGCCTGATTGCCCCTAACCATTCGCCTGCTTGATCACTCCTAACCACTCGCCTGCCTGCCTGATCGCCCCTAACCACTCGCCTGCCTGCCTCCCTCATCATCCCAAACTGCTCACCTGCCTGCCTGATTGCCCCTAACCATTCGCCTGCTTGATCACTCCTAACCACTCGCCTGCCTGCCTGATCGCCCCTAACCACTCGCCTGCCTGCCTCCCTCATCATCCCAAACTGCTCACCTGCCTGCCTGATTGCCCCTAACCATTCGCCTGCTTGATCACTCCTAACCACTCGCCTGCCTGCCTGATCGCCCCTAACCACTCGCCTGCCTGCCTCCCTCATCATCCCAAACTGCTCACCTGCCTGCCTGATTGCCCCTAACCATTCGCCTGGGGCTTTGTTCTGTGTGCCTTCTGTGGTAACTGTTGCCTGTTGCATGGAGGTGAAGAAAGAGGATGGATGGACTGAAGGGTCCCCATGTTTGTAGACTTGCCTCCGATGAGCATGGGACTTGGGGAAGGATGTCGTTCTTTGGGGATCTAAGGTAGTACCCCTCTGAGGTAGCACTAAACTCCTTGACTTCTAAGGCTCCCTCGCACCTCCCTCCAAGCCTCTTTAGTCTGGTTCTAGAGCAACTTGTTCCATGCTGTGACCTCGGAAAGGAGGTGGCTTCCAGTGCCTTCTATAGATTTTACTTGGTGGTGGTGGTGGGGGATGTAATCATTGATTATGGTTCAGACTCATAACAATAATGCTTTCTGGGACCTGGGGAAGGGTGTCTTTCTTTGGGGATCTAAGGTAGTACCCCTCTAAGGTAGCACTAAACTCCTTGACTTCTAGGGCTCCCTCGCACCTCCTCCCTCCAAGCCTCTTTAGTCTGGTTCTAGAGCACCTTGTTCCATGCTGTGACCTCGGAGAGGAGGTGGCTTCCAGTGCCTTCTATAGATTTTACTTGGTGGTGGTGGTGGGGGATGTAATCATTGATTATGGTTCAGACTCATAACAATAATGCTTTACATTTGAATGCAACGTTCTTCTTTCTGGACACATTCATTGTTCCATTTTAATCCTTGTGCAACCCTGTATATGGAAGTGATGATAGTTTTAACATAGGGATGCTGATCCTGAGAGAGGTGAAGGATCTTCCCTAGAACAACAGGAGTTGATGACAGGGATGGGGCTCTAGGGTGAGGTTTTCTCATTCCCACTTCCTGCCTTTTACTGCCTCCCATTGACAGTGCTGATGATCCTAGAACGGCCTGCAACCCGCAGAGTGACTGCACAAACCAGCAGTAGACAGGTCTGCAGCTGTGGAGCCCCTGGAACATTTGTACCTGAGGTTGGCCACCTCCACGCCCCTCTCAGTGGTGTCTGGAAGTCTCTCTGTGGGCGCTCAGCTCCACCTGCCTGAGTTGTTTCTTGCCTTTCCATGCTTGTTGTAGGTGGAGCAGCCCTTTCCTAACGCAGTGCAGTTCCGTTTGGAATGGTGCGTTCTTTCTGCTTTCCCCTTTTAGAAGGGATGGATTTAGCTCTGGCATACCAAATACAAACCCCCACTTCATCTCCAGAGCTCCCTTCCCCCTCCCTCCTCCGGCAGGCTATTTACAGACTTGTCATCCCACCACGTGGGTCAATCTACCACTGAAATGAAAGGAAGGAAAGGCCCCAAGCCAACAAATTTGGGCAGATGAGCCTTATATAACACGTGCTAAAAATATGCAGCTAATTGGAATGGAAAAGCGAAAAATGAGTTGTGCTTAAGCCTTAGTCTGAGGTATAAAAGAGTGACAGGGAAGCGATTTCTCCCAGCGGAAGATGCCCATGTATAAATAATTTTACTCTTGTGCATACTCTCCATTTTGTAGCTATTTAACTATGTTCAGTTCCCACTCATCCTCCCATGGGACTGAGTTTGGGCAGCAGAAACCAAGGCTAAGGGAGAATCAAAGAAAAAAAGATGCAGACAGCTTCTGCCCCTTAAGACAGAATGAGACGGCATCCAGGGGCCTGGCCAGAGGTCAGGATGGTAAAGAAGCTCCCACTTCTGACTCTTCCCAAATTCAAACACTTGGAAGACTCAGATTATCTAAGGGTTCAAAATTATTTAACTTTAGGGATTTTTCTAAAAAACTGGAGGGAATACTGTCTTCTTCCGGCTCCATCTCCACCCGCCCATCCTAACCCCAGGACCTTACTCCATCAGTTATGTACTCTCCTCTTGCATCTTTCTTCGCTCTTCTCCTGGCTTCTTCCCCGCTGCCTACAACATGCTCAGTCCTCCCTTATCATGCCATACTGTGTGTGATTAGTGTTGAAAGAGGGTCTGCATTTCCTACAGTGCATGAGCCTGGGTATAACCCAATGCCCAGCATAATGCCTGGTCTACGGTGAGCACCACATTGTTGAAAAGGTGAGTCACTCAGTGACTCTGTGAATAAACAAACCAAAGGGAACATGTTATGGTTTCTGGAAAATACAGTGTGAGAGATGAACCTGCTCATTATTCAGGGCTGATGCTGGTCTCCTTCGGCACATCCGTCCGGCTTATCAGTCACCTGATTACTGTTCCTGTGACACCCCACAATGAGGACATGGGGCTTCTAAAGATAGCTGAACAAGATGTCATGGAGGGAATTAGAAATAGAGTTAGGCTAGCTTCAGTGTTTGGAATGCACATGGTTTATAAGAGATTTGGAGATGACCTGGTACTACTGATCAGTTTATTTTTTTGCTAAAACATGTTTTTATTGATTTTAGAGAGAGAGGAAGGGAGAAGAAGAGAGAAAGAGAAAAACATCAATTTGAGAGAGAAACTTCGATCAATTGCCTCCTATAAGCATCCCAACCAGGGATCAAACCCACAAGTTGGGTATGTCTCTTAACGGAATCAAACTGGCAACCTTTCAGTGCATGGGATGATGCTCAACCAACTGAGCCACACCAGCCAGGACTCTACTGATCAGTTTAAAAAGGAGGAAACAGTATTCCATAACTAACTGTTGCCTCATGGTTTGGAATGTATATATCACCATCACTCTCACATGATTTAGTCCACCTAGAAGGCACTTAGTGCACCTGTTGTTTGTATGTCTTTGCCTGACTCAAAATCTGTGGCTGCGGGGACCTGAGTCACAGGGACGAGAGGGCAGCTCCACAACTGGCCATTGCAGGGGTGTCCTGGGCAGTTCTGCTTTGCTCTTCCTGTGGCTTGGGGTTCAGGCCCTCCTTAGAGGCCAAGAGAAAGTCCAGTGTGCTTGCCTGTGTGCTGAAGCTGCTGGTTTTAGTCTCTGTTACTTACAACCGAGGGAACCTGAACTGATCTAAAGTATGAAGAAAGCAGAGCATTCAGTTTTTCACTTTTCAGATGAGAGAGCAAAGCTCAAAGCGGGGAGGTCAGTGGCCCCGCATCTCACAGGCAGAGCATGGCAGAAATTGACCTGGATCTCAGTCTGTGGACGCCCCATCTGACACCCACAGTGTCACCTCTGAGAATCACAGCAGGGCTGAGAGCTCCCAGCATCTGCCCCCTCCAGCAGGAGGAGGCTCGCAGTAGGTGTTGAGTTAGAGCAGTGGTAGGCAAACTGATTAGTCAACAGAGCCAAATATCAACAGTACAACGATTGAAATTTCTTTTGAGAGCCAAATTTTTTAAACTTAAACTATATAGGTAGGTACATTGTTATTAACTTAATTAGGGTACTCCTAAGGCTTAGGAAGAGCCACACTCAAGGGGCCAAAGAGCCGCATGTGGCTCGCAGCCACAGTTTGCCGACCACTGAGTTAGAGAAAGGAATGGGATTTGATTGGAGAGAGACCTGGGGAAGAGGCCTGTAACAGTTAAGTATGGCATCAAGTACATATTTGTACTTAGAAATGTGTAATGATTTATAACTAATCCTTGCCCTAACTGAGGTATCAAGTTATTCATGAGTTATGGAACTTAACCAAAACTTGAGTTATGAAGTTAATAAAGAAGAGGAATCTGGCTCATGAAAAAAAAAGACACTCACAAACAACTTGTGGCTACAAAAGGGATTCCTAGTGATAGATCATAAAAGCATGAGCTGCCTTCAGAAAGACTTGAGATGAAGCATAGAGAAGTATCCAGATCCTGCTTCCTGCCTTCTTTTCTCCTTGGGGTCAGGGTGTACTCGGGGTTTAGGAGAAGACAACTACAATACTTGCCACTGCTGTTGCTGCTGGCCACGTTATTGTGCCCTGACCGCGCCCCCCCCCCCCCCCCCTCCAGTATTATCTCATTATTTATTTCATCCTCACACCAATCCTATGAGGTCACTGATAGCCTCATTTCAAGGTTGCTCAGCAGAGGCCAGGACATTGTAGGACTTGCCCAAGCTTTGTCATGCTTCAAAACCCAAGCTCCTTGTTTATTATAATGTTGCCCATGGATAGATATTTTGATATTTCTAAGTCCTTGCGTTAGATGATAACACACTTAATGTATTATAGCATTGTCATATAATTCTACTATTATGCTATATTGGTGTGTGTGTGTGTGTGTGTGTGTGTGTGTGTAATTTGAGTCTTATGACATGCCCTGTGCTCGTTCTGATTTATACTACAGGAGTATCAACAGGGTCCCTGCTTTCAGGGAAACACTCATCAGACAGTTAAATAACAAAACAAGGCGCCATGTGATTAGATGCCAAGATGAATGACAGAGGTAGTAAATGCTCCAACAACACCTTCTGGTGCCATCAGCTCCTTGACCTAAATTTTCCCCACTCCCAACGACTCCCTGATGGTGAATTACATTCTAGATGGAACTGCATCCATTATATCGCTTCACCAGTGTTCCATTACAGCTTACGTTGTCCACACTCTCGTGTCTTAAATATTCCATAATTGAGTACCTCATTATATGCAGTGCTGCACATGACTGATCTTGTTCTTTTATGTCAACTTTTAAAAATTAAAATGCCATATACACAGAATGATGCAGAGTCTATAAGTGTACAAAGTGAATACACCATGTGCTCAGCATTCAGATGAAGAACTATAAGCGGATCATCCCCCCTCCATGCTATTGTCTTGTCACTTCTAAGAGCAAAGTATAATTTTACTTGGTTTTGAACATTAGATAAATGGAGTCATGTGTTATGTACTCTTTTGTATCTGGTTTTTTTCATTCAACATTATGTTTATGAGATTGGCCCTTGCCTCTGCCTGTGGATTGTTCGTTTTCATTGCTATAGAATAGCCCATTGTGGGATTATATGTATCCCTTCTCTTGATGGATGTGTGGTTGTTTCCAGTGTAGGGCTCATACAAATAATGCTGCTGTGAACATTGTAGTCACGTCTTCTGGTGAGCAAATGCACGCATGGGTGTTGCATGCATGTCTTGGAGCAGGATTGCTGAGTCATGATGTTGCAGCTGTTCAGCTTTAGTGGGTAGTGTTCCAGAATGGCCGTACTGACTCACACTTCCACCACCAGTGGGGCGGAGTTCCAGATGCTCCACAACCTGCCAAAAGTCGGTATTGTTTGTTCATCTCTTTTCCACTCTCAGCTGTCCTGGTGGGTGTGTTTCAGTGTAATTTTTTTTCCTATTGTGGTAAAACATACACAGAATTAAAATATACCATTTTTAATTGGCATTAAGTACATTCACACTGCTGTGCAATCATCACCTCCACCTATCTCCAGAATATTTTTCATTTTTCCAAAATGCAGCTCTGTATCCATTCAACACAAATGCCCCATTTCCAATCCCTGCCCTCACCCCTGGAGGCCATCATTCTACTTTCTGTCTCTATGAATTTGACTACTCCAAATGCCTCATGCAAGAAGTATTTCCCCTTTTGTGACTGGCTTATTTCCCTTACGATAACCTATTCAAGTCTCCCCATGTTGTAGCAGGCAACAGAATTTCCTTCCTTTTCAAGGCTGAATAATATTCCATTGTATGTATATACCACAATCTCTCCATGCATCCTTCACTTTTAATTTGCATTTGTCTGATAACTTTTCATTTCCCTTGAGCACCTTTTATATGACCATTGGCTATTTGGATGTCTTTTTTTGGAAGTGTCTACTCAAGTCTTTTGCTCAATTTTCTATTGGGTTGTCTGCCTTTTTCTTATTGATTTTAGGACATTTTTTTATAGTCCAGATATGAGTCTTTGTTGAATATATGAATTGCAAGTACCTTCTAAATCTGTGGCTTGCCTTTCACTCCTTAAGAACACATTTGGATACAAATAGAAATTCTTAATGAATGTAGTCACATTTATTCCCATCATTTGTTTATAGTTGGCATTTTATGTGTTCTAATGAAAAAAAATGCTGCCCACCTGAAGACCATGAGGATATTCAGCAACCTTTTCTTCCAAAAGCTTGATCATTTTACCTTTCACCTAATGTGACTGCCTGTCCAATTGGGAGTCGTTTTTTTAATCCTAGGTCAACTGGGTGCTTGCATTGCAGTCCTAGGATTGGGCAGTACTGCAGTGAAGCCAGGGTAACGTGGGCCAGTTGTAGCGGGTCAGGTGATGTGGGTGTAGGTGCTCCTTACTCGAGCTTCGTATTTGTTTTTCTAAAGCGTTGCATGTAAGGTATATATAATAAATTGGGCCATGTTATAAATGTTGAGTCTGACTTTCCAGACATTCCCACCAAAGTTTAGGAGATATTTTCTAACCTGACTCTGCTTTACAGACTTACTATGTTAACTCTGTCTCCTATTCCCTCTGCCTGAAGCCCAAGGTGCACTTGAAAGCTTTCAGTTACAGCGCAGCAGCCCGCTCCCCGGAACACCGTACACTTCTGTCCCCGTCGCTGTGGTTGTGTACTGGTTTTTATCAAAAGTCACGTGTGTTTACTGTTCTTGTTTGTAATTACATAATTTTGATTCAGTCTCATGAGCATGGAAAAGGTTCTAGAGAAACTAAGTCAAATGTGTTGGAAAGAGTCAATGAAGATGAGCTGCTAATAAAATCGCTGTTGAATTCCATATGAGAGAAAAAAAACAAAATCCCGGGGGAGGGTTAGATAATAAAGCTTTCAAAAGATTCTGAATTGGGATTGTTTCATAAATATCTCTGTGTTTGCTCCACTGTAGAGAAATGTAAATTAGAGAGCAGAGGTAATCCATTACTTATGAGAGAGAGTGCACAAAGACAGGACCTTGGCCTTGTGTTACTGGCCAAGGGGTATATATATTTGTCTTCAGATAAATGTTTTAAGTTGGAATGTATGATGTTAAAATGTTTAAAGTATACCTATCTAATTTTTGTATGACTCTCTGTTTAAATTGACATTTTATTAAGTAAGCACTGTTTATTCATCACAAATAAAAGAGCAGAGGAAAATTAACCCCCCCCCCCCCCCCCCCACACACACACACAGTCTCTCTTTCTCTCTCCCCCAGCCAGCTGTCCTCAAGCTAGAAACTTCTTTGAAGTACTGTTTTGTGTTATTTTTTAAAATAATAATATTAATACTTCAAAATTTGCATTCTGCTCTATGTTTAAAATAAAAATGTTTTTCATTTCTAAAATCCCCCCCCACCCCCCGCATAAAAAAGATCACAGCCTACTGAATTCTTCTGTGATAGAGTTTGGTGATTTAAATCACCTCCTAATGTATCTGCTGGATCAGTGCTATTGGAATCCATCCTGATCTTTAAGGGGGGCCCACCTGGGCGCTGGAGCTGACACCCAGCTTGCCTGCGTGCCTGGTGATGATGGGTGTTTGGGCTGTGTCCATCCCCTGGGTGTGGACATGTGTATTTGTGGTGGTGCAGGTGCAGCCTGTGGGTGTGGGAGACAGGCTGTTCCAGAAGCTCAGCGCTGCTCTGTTGGGGAGCCAGCCTATGCCCTGCATCTTGACTGAAGCTGAGAGGCACGGAGACTGAGCATGCCTTTCCTGCCAGGGACAGGATGGTGACACACTGGAGAAAAGCTCTTACCCCACGCCAGCCTGCCTCCTCCCAGGGCCTCCTTTGTGGGTATTCAGTTGCTCCCCAGGTGGCTGGTTAGGAGGCTGTTTTCTTTGTAAATTGCAGTTCACTCAGTCAATGGGCCTCCACTCCTCCCTGTTCCCCCTCCCCTGGTGTAATAACAGCAACCAGTGCCCCAGGCCACGGTGCTGGGAAAGTGCTTAGAAAGTGAGGGGGAAACCTTTTGGGCCGGCACCCACATAGTTTTGAAACACCCGAGGCATATCAGCCTGAGTCACTGCCTTGGTGGCAGCGGCCCAAGCCAGGAATCATACAGTAGTGCCTCTCTGCTCAGGGTGGGTCGGATGGGTCGGATGGGTTAGTCCTCCTCCTCCAATGCTTTTTCTTCCTTTACTGAGCGAAGGCCGGGGAAGCCCAGCTCCAAGGCGTTGACTCGCACGCCCCCGTGTGGCCCTGGTGGACGCATTTAGAAGACGCAGCAAGGTTTTTCTTACACCAAGGTTAGAGAATGCAGCCTGCAGCCCCGTACCCACCCAGTAAAAAGCAGATATTTTGCATGATTTTTGATTGCTTATTGCTATTGTTTCTTTTTTAAAATTTAATTTCTATTGTTATTATTTCTTAACCATGAAGCATCCTAAGGCCTCATTCCACTTCAGTTGTGAGGCGTGGTTTGGGGGCCCACGGATTTTCTGTGGGTGTAGGGTATGCCCCCTCCCAGTTTGGGAGACGTCCTCCAACCCACAGCCTCTCACAGGTGTGTGTTTCCATTAAAAGGGGCAGGGACAAGCGTTGTCCCTCTGCCTGTCCTGCTCACACTTGGAGGCTACAACCAGCAGGCGTTTGCCAAACACCTGCTAGAACTGTGCATTGAATCTCCAGCTTGGAGACCAGGGCCTGGTGTGGATGCGAGGCTGCCAGTGCTTGCATTTTGAACTCCACAGGTGCTCAGACCTCTACTATAGGCCCTACAGGCAGTGAGATGAGAGAGGATATGTGCTCCGTAGGGGATAACAGGGTAACCCCCTTTGGGAAGAAAACAATTGATATCCATCCATATATTTTTTTTATCTACTCCTTTAAAATGTTCCCTTTGTGTGTAGTTTTATAATTGTACTTAAATAAGAATACCTGATCAGGGGGTTATAGCAGATGTGTTGGTGCTGCAGCCATAGCCATATCCCTTGGCCCACCCCGGAAGTCCCCCACAGAATGCCCTGTGACCTCCTGTTTCTCTGCCTGAGGGTGACCTAAGCCACGGTGTAATGGGGTGGGGGCTAAAACCTGGTGGGCCCCATATTTTAGGTGGCTTGGTTTTAAGAAAATTCCTCTTAGGTATCCATCATCATTCCAATAACAGCTACTGTTATTAAGTGCCTACTATGTGCCTGATAGTTTATAATGATTGCATTCTAGGTCACACTAACTCTGGAAGGCAGATGAGAAAACTGAGGCTCGGCAGGTAGCCTGGGGGTCTGGGAGCAGAACACAGGTCTCCATTTACCAGGTCCTCTCACCCTACTCACTGGCTTCTCTACAGGGAGGGCGAGCTCTGCTTTCCTCACCGTTAGTGTCACTTAGAGGGCCCAGCCCTCGAATCTCAGTTGTCCCTCTTCCCTACCACCTCTTCTCTCTACCCTGCTCCCATTTCTCACGTGTTCTTAAGAGCCGGTGTGGGCGCAGAATCAAAGAGCTGTAACTCCCCCCTTAACTATCCGCTCAGGAGGAAACAGGAGCGCGCCCTCCTCAGGGCAGGCCGAGGGGTGATGTGTAGCCCCTGGGGGAGATTTACAAATGTAGAAGCCAGTGTGCTTGGCGTGGCTGAAGGAAGTGCTGTCTAGCAACTCAGTGCCTCTTGTGGGCTTTGAGACGAGGGTGGCATGTAGTTTACCCTCCAAGAGAGGACACGAGGGACAGGGGAAGGGAGCACTATTCATAATTATTTTGGGAAAACAGGCAAAATCTAGGACTCTCTTGGCCAAATCAGAACCTGCACCCTCCCTACCTCCTCTGTCAATGTCCCCGCACTTCCCACCTTGCTTCCTTGACTGACCTTTGGGGCCCCTTCAGCATCGATTGCCTCCCCTTCTCACCCCCGCCAGTCCCCTGTGGCAGCTGTTTATTAGGTTAGCAGACTTTTTCTGGCCTCCAATTTGCCTTCTTTCCTAACTTATGGACCCCTTCTCTTTTGCCTAAATGTTGCCTTTTCCTGATTAGTTGACCGTAACCAGTATCATGCCTTATTCAGCAACTTTCAGAACAAAAAGTACAGACATACAGATTTGCTTAAACTGAGAAAGCGCACACTTGCAAAATTGTGCCGGTTTTCTTTCTCACTCATTTACAAATCTCAGAAACGCTGGCCCTATTTGTGATGTATTTTAACTCTAAACCGCTGAGGGCAGAGGCCGGTCTTCTCAACCAGTCAGGCGTGGTGGGCACCTGGTTCTAACTCCCTCTGGCACCTTTAGCTCTCTGCCCTCCTGCAGTTCTGCAGCCGAGTCAGCACTCAGGAATCCAGCGCAGTAGGCTAATTCCCCACTGGCTCCAACCTCATCCAACCACACCATCCCAGTGAAATCCAGCTCAGAGAACCCCGCCAGGGTGGAGAGGTGCCAGGATGGAGGAGGTGCCAGGGTGGAGGAGGTGCCAGGGTGGAGGAGGTGCAGGACTGTCACTCTGAGTTATTTCCCTTCCTGGAAAATGTAGAAACACAAGCACAGACCTCTTTCTATACATTGTGCACTTCTGAGCCTCATTCATACAGTCACTGCGAGTCTCCAGTGAAATAATGGATATTGATATGTTTGGGGAAAGAGAAATTTTGTACAAGTGTGAAATATTACTAAACATCTTTTTTTAAAAATATATTTTTAATTTATTTCAGAGAGGAAGGGAGAAGGGAGAGAGAGAGATAGGCACATCACTGATGAGAGAATCACTGATCGGCCACCTCCTGCATGCCCTGCACTGGGGATTGAGCCCGCAACCCGGGTATGTGCCCTGACCGGGAATCAAACAGTGACCTCCTGGTTCATAGGTTGACGCTCAACCACTGAGCAACACTGGCCAGGCAATTAATTAAACATTTAAGGGTTTATCTTGCTAGCACCCCAATAGTGATAGACCAGAGACAGGCTGGTATAAAACCAGCACCAGCACCTTCCTCGGGGTTCGCCATTTCATTCCCTGCTCAGCCCTGCGCATGTCAGGTGGGCGGGCCTTGGAGCTGACCTCTTGGCTGCCCTGCGGTATTTTACACCACACTCCCCTGCGGAGCAGAATCTGGGCACTCTTTCCCTAGATTATTAAGGCTTTCAGAGAGACACTCTCACTCCCATGTCATTAACAAAAAATGCAATGAGTTAAAAATGTTATCCTTAAGTGATTCCAGCAGCTGTTAGCTAATGCACTTTGAAGGCACGCTTGTAAATTGTTGTGGGAATCTGCTGTCATTTCTGAGATGTGGTGTAACCCTGCCCCTCACCATGCTGGGCT
This sequence comes from Myotis brandtii, assembly GCF_000412655.1. Taxonomy (NCBI): domain Eukaryota; kingdom Metazoa; phylum Chordata; class Mammalia; order Chiroptera; family Vespertilionidae; genus Myotis; species Myotis brandtii. Next base: position 6,106,367 of record NW_005357115.1, read on the forward strand.
GGCCGTGAACTGCCAGCAGGTAATTCAGGGGCAGATGAACATACCCCACCTCCATATAGTCTCCGAGAGTCTCCTTGTGGCTTGATTTCATGTTTTAGAACTCATGTCTGTGTCTTCCTAGCTTCTTCCTTTTGTCCCTCACTTATTGGCTCCTAGAAATTAGCATCAGCAATGCAAATTTGAGGTTATCCTCATGTGCAAGCAGGGTGCATGTGTGTGTCTAGGAGTGGGGTGCCCTTGTGGTTCAGAGGAGTGGCCTCCAGAGCCAGTCCGCGTACAGCTACTGGGATGTGGGAAAGAAGCAATAGACCTTCCATTTGTATTTATTTTCTTACCTAGGAAAGAAAATGATTTCATTTTAATATTTAGTATATGGATTGCTAGTAGTAAGAGTTTATAATTTATAAAAAGATAAACCTACATATCAAAAAGTTTTTACTGGTCTTTTTGGTCAAAAATATTTGAAGACCTCTGGCTTAGTCATTCCGAGTAGGTCCAAGGAATGGAAGAAGCAGACAACATGTCAATCAAGCAAGAGCAAAGGTGATCACTGCGTCTGGGGCATGTCTGACACTTGTGCATGCACACTCATGCACTCACACATGCTGTACACACAGCATGCCTTTCTACACTCACACATGCTCACACACTCACATGCTGTACTGACGCACGCATCACTCCACACACACTACACCCACCTTCAGTCCCACCCTCACACAAACACTCCCACTCTCACACTCACAGACACATACACTACACACTCTCAATTGTACCTGCACCTTTTGCCTATAATAAATTACAATGACTGAAAACTTAATAGACACTTATTCCCAACCAAACAGATGCCTTGTGTGGTAACCCAAAGCAGGGCCACATGCTCCCCAGATCGGGAGGGGAAGTGGTCGCATGGTTGATCCCTTGGAGAGCACTGGTAGCCATGTGTTGACTGACTTAGCCCATTCTAATGGCTGGGATCAGACCTGAGCCACAGGAAGTCAGCCTATGGCATGTATTGTGTGGACACACAGTGCAGTCATTTGTAGACCAGGTGACCTGAGGGCAGGTGAGAGGAGAAGACATAGTCTCCAGCCTTCGGACACTTAGTATTTGCCTTGAGAGATAACACAGACCTGTGTCAATCTAGACACTGAGAGGTATTTACAGTGTGCTGGACTATGCAGTTCAGAGGAAGGAGGGCCAGGAGGGAGTGGGTCAGTGGGAGGACTTTGGGGTAAGAGCAGGATTTCAGGTGGGCCTTGAAGGATGGATAATTGAACTTAAAAAGGAAGGGGGAAGGGAAGATTCAGCCAGCGCATCCATCTGTCCAGGGACCAGGGACCCGCCGAGCTCAAGTCATTTATTCTGAAATGAATAGTGGCTATTCGAGCATACACTGAGGAGCCTAGAGGGATTCCGTGGTGGAAAGTTATTGACCTAGATAACCTTTAAGGTGCACTTGAGCCCTGGGGTTTTATGATGACATGACAGCCTGGGTGCAGAGGTGATAAATCCACTGATTATGGGGAGGTTGTTCACTGGGATAAAAGACCCTTGTTGCTAGGGAGCTTTAGCTCTTTTACACGGATTAAAACAGGAGACCCAGGCAGGAAGCTGCTGCGATTAGCTGCAAGTTCTGAGTGGGCTCCGTCTCTCCAAAGAGCTATCGAAGCAAACTCCTGGAAGCCAAACCTAATCGCTGTTCTGAATTCATTGCTTCTCCTTGAGGCATGACACCCTGGCATGGTCCAGGGGTGTGAGCACTCTTGCTTAGAAAGAGATATGTAGGAACCCGACATTAAAAACAAATATTTCTTTACTACTTGTGTCTATCTGAGGCAGATCCTATAAGATACTGATTCTATTTCTACCTGTTAAGTGTTGACAATACGAATCATTGTGCTATTAAGTTCCAATTAAACATTTCTGGCCAAAGACAGTGCTTATCTGGGTGCGGCCTGAGATGGCTGGAAAAAATTTACATGTGGAACAGGCTAGTAACATCATTTGGTTGATGACTTCCACACTGTACAGTGAGCAAAAGATGACCATATAGGCACCGTTTCTGTTCTAGAACCCATTTAGGTGACATCAGTGAGCAAGCCCCTTGCATATGTTATGTGTGTCCCTTCTGGAGGAACGTGCAGCCATCCTGATGTGAAGGCTCCTTGGAGCTGCCGGGAAGGGAGTAGCAGGTCCGGACACAGGGTGTGTAGTCAGTAAATTATATCAGTCTCATGAGGAGGTCCTCACGACCTCACAGGAAGGATTAGGACATGTATGGAATGCCAATTTCCCTCTTCCCTGTGTTTTGTCCCATAAGCACACTGTTTATTGATTCTGTAATTAACTCTTGGGCAAGTCATTTAACCTCTTTGAGATTTCATTTTTTCAACAACAAAATGCATTATGACGCATCGTATGTATTACAATACACACATAATTAAAGGAGTGTATCTGTGCCAAAACTGTCTGTAAACTTTAGTTTTAATTAAACATGACTTAAGAAATAAACCCAGCCCTAGCCAGTTTGGCTCAGTGGATAGAGCGTCAGCCTGTGGACCAAAGCATCCTGGGTTTGATTCCAGTCAAGGGCACGTACCTTGGTTGTAGGCTCCTCTTTGGCCTGGGCCCTGGTCGGGACTCATGCAGGAGGCAACCAATTGATGTGTTTCTCTCACATTGATATTTCTGTTTTTCCCTCTCTCTTTCACTCTCTCTCATGCCCGGGTTGCGGGCTTGATCCCTAGTTGGGGGCATGCAGGAGGCAGCTGATCTATAATTCTCATCTATCTTTCTCTCCCTCTTCCTTCCTCTTCGAAGTCAATAAACTATATTAAAAAAAATAAAGTAAACCCACACATGTTCATAGACAAGCACTGCCCAATATGCAGAGGGTGCTGTCGGGAGTGAAGAAACAGCGGCCTGGCCTCCCTGCCCTCCCTGTCCTCTCACCCCCACCCTCACCCCACAGGAGTTAGCTGCCCCTGTGTTTCCTTTCTTCATACAATCGTTCAAAGTGCTACGCAAATGCGTGCGACTATTTACATTATTACTTATTCCAGATAATCTTTCAACTTTTATAGCATTTTCTAAATTGACAGCTCATCTTTGCCAAAGAGAACAATTGCATCTTGTGGGCCGGGACACATCAGTGAAGATTCAGGAGGATTTAAGAGCTCATTTTAGGTAGTTTCCTACTTTTGAATATTGTAGGAGGTAAATTCCTTTGTAGGAGGTGAATTCCTTTGGACATAATTCAGTTTACCATAAACCTGACTAATACTCATTCACTGTTTCTCCATTTTTAAAAAGGATGTTTTACTTACCATGTGCAAAGCGCTTAACTAGCCCATGAAAGATGAAAAGGACCATAACCAGCTCAGCCAGGAGACAGGAGGTGCGTACACATCATTATAGTACAGGGACATGTGCGCAAAGAGGGGTGCAGGGAAAGGACCACACGAGTCCTCCATGAACCCCTCTACCAGGGCTTGGGAGGGCTCCCCAGGAGGAGGGGGCATTTGAACTGGGCCTTGTAGGTTAGTTAGAATTAGACATACAAGATGAGAACTAGTTTCCCTATAGTCAAAGTCTTCAGAATTACAGAGATGAGAATGTCTTCTTTCTAGATCTCTTTTATTTATTCTTCAATGTTTCCCAGTTCCACTGTCCCAAATGCCTTTGAGGAGGACGGAGGAATACGGAGTTCTCCCCAGACACCAGGATATACAAACGTGCTGAGCTGCACTATCTTGGCGTAAACCGAGCCTCCTGCCTGCTTTCTTGTGTCCTCTTTGTCAAGAGCCCCAGTTTGCAGGACGCACCAGACAGCTGCAGGGGAGGCTGTGTCTGCGTTAAGTAAACAAGGAGGAATTTGGAGTCATCATGCAGTGAAACAGCCCTGTCCAGATCACCAGCAGAGGATTAAGCTGCTGGAGCCAGAAAAACACAGAAACACAAAACACAGAAAAGCTCTTGGTCCACTCATGGTTTTACGAAGTTTGGAGGCTGAGGCCCTGAGCTGTGATGTAGTTTTCTCAAAAACAGAGTGGGGATCCCTAGCGGGTTTGTCTCAGTGGATGGAGCATTGGCCCATGGACTGAAAAGTCCTGAATTCATGGGCATGTACCTTGATTGCAGCCTAATCCCCAGTCCCCGTCAGAGTGTGTGCTGGAGGCAACCAATCCATGTATCTCTCACATCGATGTTTCTCTCTCTCTGTCTCTCTCCCTTCCTTCCACTCTCTCTAAAAATCAATGGAAAAATATCCTCAGGTGAGGATTAACAACAACAACAAAAACCCCAAAATAAAACAAAAGAAACAGAGAATGGGGTGATGGGTGAGTGAAGTGTGGAGAGAATCTGGGTGTCATGAGTCAGTTCCAGTGCTCAACCACTGTGACATTCCCACAGGGCCATTCCATGCAGATTCTTGCCCAGATTCATGGATACCACAGCCTTCTAATATATATAAATTTCAGAGAGGAGGAGAGAAGGAAAAGAGATAGAAACATCAATGATGAGAGAGAATCATTGATTGGCTGCCTCCTGCACACCCCCTACTGGGGATCGAGCCTGCAACCTGGGCATGTGCCTCTGACCAGAATTGAACCAGGGAAACCTTCAGTCTGCAGGCCAACGCTCTATCTACTGAGCCAAGCGGCTTGGGCAATACCACAGCCTTTTAGGATGGAATCACTTAGCTGGTGACTCAGTTCACCTCTCCATTCTTCTGCTTCACTCTAGTCCCATCACTCCATTCCGACTTGTTGGCACCATCTTTGTTCCGCACTCTGTGGATGGCCTCGGGTTCCAGGCCTGCTGCGAAGGGTCCATGTCTTTCCAAGTGGGTGTCCTGATGTGTGAGCTCTGTATGGAAGTCTTGGAGCCAGTACATAAAAGACAGCTCGAGTTGGAGTGATTTGTCAAAACTCATCAGCGTGTACACTTAAGATCTATGTAAATTAATCCTCAGTTAAAAAAAGAAGACCCTCAAGTGACCTCACTTAGAGATCCTTGGACATTTGGGTGGGTAAGTTCCATCCACGCCTCAAACCATTTTTGATGGGTGCAGAGGAGGCCCTCAGTCACATGGAGACACTTGTCTCTGTGTTCCCAGCCACGCCTCTCGGTGCCCTTCTCTCCAGTAATGGTTCCTCCAGCCTCCCCTTCCTGAGCCTCCAGCTGCCACGGGTTCCTCCCATGAGGCAGGGAACTGACGGACACCTGAATGCACTAAGTCAAGGACCTGTTCCGGGAAGATTTCAGTCTTAGAGGAGGACCTAAGAGGGCCACACCACAACCGAAACCACAGCTGTCATGTATGATACTGTCTTGGCATATTTTATATCTTTCCACACCTCCCTGCAGCTGTCAGGTGCATTCTGTCATGTACTATGTGCCAGGCACTGTGCTCAGTGCTTTTCCAAATACCACTTTTAGTATTACTATTATCCTTATAGAGCTCTTAAAGGGAGGCTGTGTAACTGCCCTGCTGGTAAGAGCCAGAGTTAGAATCCAGGTGTGTGACCCCAAAGCCAGGGCTCTTTGCCTTTATTTTATTCAGCCTCTTGAGAGGCAAGAATCCTTGCTCATGGGAGAATGTTGGGTGCTGGTGGGAAGACCATTTGGTGAGGGGTTTCTCCAGCTTCTTCAGTGAGACCACATGAAGGGCCACTATGCCTATGTATGAGGCCAGCAGTGGATGGCAGTGATGATAAACCAAAAAAATGGAGTGGATTCAGTAATCTCCATGCACAAGTTGTCTTATGTTTATTAATGACTAGGGCTGCCATTAATACTCATCTGCAAGGCCAGATTGATTATGAACCTGACAGAGCCCCTCCCAGGGTTTAAGATGTTGGCTGAGTACCAAGCAAGGGGACCGGAGTTTGCCCACCAGTAGGTTCCAGAACCACGAGACCCTTGCTCAGATCATTGGTGGCTGTGAGTCATGCTCGGTCAACCTTTGGCTAACCATGCAATAAGGCCACATGGCCTATCTGCCTTCCCATTTGTTTTCTGGTGTACTTCCCCTGAATCTATTTTTCATTTAAATTTTATGGAAATGAAATGGGTTATAAATGAGCTGAGTCAGAACCTTGGAACATGCTGGCTCAGCTTTTCCCCAGGATTTTCAGGGGAAAGTGGGTATAGCGGAAACACCTGTCCAAAGGGGAGCGAAGACGAGGTCCTGGAGGCGTGCCTTTCTGTAGCCCAAGTGATGATGTCACTATTTGGCAAGAAGCCTCTTTTGCCTAAGTTGGCATAAAGATGTGTTACTGACCAGTGGTGTGAGGCTGCTTAGTATGGCTCCTGTGTTTGCTGTAGTATTAGCAAGGGCTACTTTGAAGAACGGTTCTCTCTAATGGCTCCTTGGTAGCAATGGCTACTTGGTCTACAATAAAGACACTCCTATATGTCCATGACTTCTCATATCTTTTCCACCTAATTTCCGTCCACGGAAGGCAGAGAAGGACCTGTAAACCCCACACAGTCCAATATTTCCATCACACAGATAACCGAAGCCAGGAAAGGAAAGGGATTCACCCAAGGGCACACAGCTAGGTGGTGATGAGCAGGAGAACCTAGGCCCCAACTCACAGAGATTATGCTCATTTCATGACACCATGTGGCTCCTGGGCTTTGTAAACATGCACAGGTCATCACTGTTCTGTGTATGTAAGTGGCTCAGTACACATAAGCAGCTAAAGTTTAAACCAATGAAATACCCTCCTTTTGCTGAACATATTCTGAAGGAGCACAAACTATAGAATGTATTATAATATGCCCCAGAACCCCTTGTTAAGACTTCAAATTAAAGGAACACAAAACAACCTCTATTTTACATCAAAATTGTTATGTTAAAACTTTAGGCTTACCAAACAGTTGAATTAAGGTGTAATTATTAGCATTTCCCCCAAAAATGTAGGCACTCTTCAAAAGCATTCACCACACGGCTCTTTATATAGCACTTAATGTGCATTTAAAATTGGGTTTGATTGATGGCAGTTCCACTGACGGGCAGCTTTCCAAGAACATAACTTTGTAGAAAAGGAAGACCACTGAAGGGGCTTTGTTTAAGCCGTGACACATAACACCAATGTTCTGTTAGACAAGCCGTCCCCGTTTTCAAGGAGCTTATAAACTAAGAAGACACAAAACACAGTAGCCAAAGAAAACTATAGATTACAGTAGGAGAATTTGTTTTACAGGGTACGCTAGGTTCACCCACAAAACTAATTGCATGGATAGAAAGGTCACCCAGCCAGCGCGGCTCAGTGGTTGAGCGTTGTCCTATGAACCAGGAGGTCATGGTTCAATTCCCAATCAGGGCACAAGCCTGGGTTGTGGGCTCAATCCCCCGTGTGGGGCGTGCAGGAGGCAGCCAATCAATGATTCTCTCTCATTATTGATGTTTCTATCTCCCTCTCCTTCTCCCTTCCTCTCTGAAATCAATAAAAATAAATTTTAAAAAACTAGGAAGGTCAAGCCAGCTGCCTCTTTTGACGTTACTGAGTGGTGTGTGTGATAATGAAATTTCAAATAACTGATAGCTCCAAAGAAGCCCTTGACCAGTTCTCAGTGTTTAGCATTTGCATGAGATTACCTGGAAGGTGCTCACCTCCGAAGCCCCTGCTTCTCCCTCATAGTCAGAGGACGCAGACAAATGCCCATTTAACACTCTGGTGGTTTTGACAGAACACACCTGGAAAATCTCAGATCAGAAGGACTTGAGAACACACAGCCACCCTTGTCATTTTATCTCACAGGCAGCTGAGACCCAGGCAAGAGAAATGGCTTACCCAGGGCTCACATATCTGATTAGTGTCAGAACTGAGATCTTATCCTGTTACCAGACTCCCAGTCAAGGGCACTTTTCATGTTTTTCAACATCTCGTTCCCTCTTTTGTCCTCTCCTCCTCTCCCTGAATACCGACTCCCCTTCCTTCTTTCTCTCTCTCCTCCTGGGGATACCTCCCCTGAATACCTATTTCTGAGTCATGCCTCAAAAACACTGAACTCAAACACTGCAATGTCACTGGCAACTGCTGAGTCAGAAGCCATGGGCTCCATCAGTGCTGTGGTCCCTCCATGCCTCTCCTGATTTTTATTTGCACCACCACCACCCACCCTTTCCATCAGCGCTTCTCAACCCTGGCTGCATATTATTACCCCCTGGTGAGCTGACAACAGCATCAGTGCCCGCGCTCTGCTCCCAGAGACTGTGATTGAGTTGTCTGTGGTGGGCCCGGGCCCTGGCATATTTTACTACCCTCCAGGTGAGTCTCACTGAGAGCTAGTGTTGCCATGCAATATTAGTTCCAATCTTTTTCATATACCTGCTGATCCTAATTTACCAGCTGCTGTGGGAGAAGCACAGAGAGAGTCAAGTTTTCAGGGGGATGAATGGACTCACCTAAGTCACACAAGCGGCACCACCCCTCCCCTGCAGTCTTATCTAGTGCCTTTGTCTGTAAGAAAAATAAGACCTGCCTGACCGGCGTGGCTCAGTTGTTGAGCGTTGATCTATGAACCAGGAGGTCATGGTTTGATTCCTGGTCAGGACACATGCCTGGGTTGTGGGTTTGATCCCCATTGCGGGACATGCAGGAGGCAGCCGGTCAATGATTCTCTCTCATCATAGAGATGTTTATCTCTCTCTCTCCCACCCCTATCCTCTCTGAAATCAATAAAAATATATTTTAAAAAGAAAAGAAAAAGAAGACATAAAGAAATGCCATTTTCTTTAGCTCTTATGGTTTTTGGAGTAAAACAAATCTCCTGGCTGTGAAGATGTCCTCATGGCCACCTGAACAGCAGAGAAAGTAAGAACACAGACTTCTTTTGGGACAAATTCACGAGTGACTTTTGGCTAAAATCACCTGGGAAGCTGAAAATGCCCCTGGAGGGCTGCTCCCTCACCATTTAATGGCATCTCTGAGGGTGAGACCATGGTCTCCGTGTATTTTAAAGTTCCTGTTGTGATACAGGGAGAGAGGCTCACGGTCCCTCCCTGGGAGAACAGAGGAAGAAGGAATCATACACGTGGGCTTCTCCCCCATTTCCCAGGTGGTGAACACCCCAAATGACCACCTGAGCTGCTGAGGGGAGGAAGGGGTTCAGCCTGCAGCCCCCTCACCTGGGGTGAGCAGTGCCTCCTGGAGGCCCTCACAGAGCTGTGTTGTAATGGGGCGAGTGATGGTCTTTTTAGCTTCCTACATCAGTGCAGGGCCCTAGTTACTTTTGAATACATTAGTATCTCACTTTTAGATGATTCAGGTAAAGTGGCTAATGTGGTCTAGACCAGCGGTCGTCAACCTTTCGGATCTCACCAACCACCAGTAATCCACAGACCATCCCTGGCAGATCTATGGTCTGTCAAACTATGGTCCCAGACCAGCAGCATTGGCATTACCTGTAAACTAGTTAAATGTGAAATTCTCAGCCACTCCTCAAACCCGCTGAAAGGAACACTGGGGATGGGGCCCAGCAGTGTGTGTTTCTTTCTTTCTTTTTTTAAAATATATTTTTATTGATTTCAGAGAGGAAGGGAGAGGGAGAGATAGAAACATCAATGATGAGAGAAAATCATTGATCGACTGCCTCTTGTACATCCCACACCGGGGATTGAGCCCATAACCCGGGCATGTGCCCTGACTAGGAATTGAGCCGCGACCTCCTGGTTCATAGGTCAACACTCAATCACTGTGTCACGCTGGCCAGGTGATGTGTGTTTCAATGAGCCCTCCAAATAATTCCGAAGCATGCTGAAGTTTGAGAATCACTGTTATTTTAAGGAGGCAAAGAGAATTTAGGTTGTTTAGAAGAAAACGGTGATGAAATTATGTTAATGGGCTTGATCTAGGTCCGTGATGGCGAACCTTTTGAGCTCGGCGTGTCAGCATTTTGAAAAACCCTAACTTAACTCTGGTGCCGTGTCACATATAGAAATTTTTTGATATTTGCAACCATAGTAAAACAAAGACTTATATTTTTGATATTTATTTTATTTATTTAAATGCCATTTAACAAAGAAAAATCAACCGAAAAAATGAGTTCGTGTGTCACCTCTGACACGCGTGTCATAGGTTCGCCATCACTGATCTAGGTTCTTCTGTGTTCTAATTCAGATTTGATAAGACATTGTGGCCATTGTCTGTCTGAAAGAAAGAAGATCCTCTTTTTCCTTTCCTTTCAGCCTTTAAAATATTTTTCTGAACTCCCTTAGCCATCACACTGCGACAGGAAATGAGATTTCCCCTGGAGAAATGAGAGGCTGGCTCTGATATCTAGGAAGGTTTTCAAGCGAGACATCAACTTCAGATAGAGCCAAGTCAGGGGTCTAATGGGCATCATTTCAGGCTGATTAGTTGAGAATCAGCCAGTAGTTCTGGTTAATGAGTGGTCAAGTTTCAGGTCATCCTCACTCCAAAATCTACTGGGATTCCCTCGAGCTGCAAATAAGGGCGTAAGCTTTTAAAAGGCTCCAAGCTTCCCCAGGGCAAGAGGAAAATCATCGTCCTGCTCTTCCCAAGCAGAGAAGAACTCTCCATTGCACATATCATTTGGACCAGGCTGCTAGCCCAGGCTTGGGCAGCTCCAGAATAGAGGAAGGGTGCCTTCTTCAACACTGCACTCTTTTTCCGCAGGAAGTTGGTTTCAAAGAACAAAAGATATAGTGTCATATCTTTGTTTTAGTTCTTATACCTTATACACAAACATACTTTTTTAACCTCTCAATTCTAATTTTCCAGTAAAATATGTATGTATGTGTATATATATATTTTGATTGATTTGAGAGAGAAAGTGGAAAGGAGAGGGAGAGAAACATTGGCTTCCTCCTGAATGCCCCCTGCTGGTGATTGAGCCTGTAACCTGAGCATGTGTCCTGACCAAGAATCGAACCAGCGACCACTTGGTGCAACCATCTGAATGAGCCGCACTGGCCAGGGCTTCCAGTTAGATTTGATCTGGACCTTTGCTAAATGCTCTGTTTGAAGAAAGAGGATAACATTTTTTTTAAATAAAAATAGCATTATTGAACTTGCATCTTTGTAACCTTAGGCTTGAGGAGGGGACTGACCTGGGAAAGAGACCAGACTTTTCCTTTATGGCTATGTATTCCTGCCAGACACTCGATGGTGTGGCTCAGGATTAGGGAATACTTTCATCTGAAACATTCTTCCTTGCTTGGCTCACGCAGAGAGAAACCTTTTGTTCCAGGAGGTGGTTGGCTATGTGAAGGTTGTGTTTGCTACCTCACATCTCCTCCTGCCACTCTACGTTCAGCAGGAAAATACTGGAATCAGTGTACATGGTCTGAAAGCAGGGGCTTTGGTCTTTCTGCTCTCCCCCTTCGTCCCCCCTCGTGCTCCCTGGCATGTGGAGTGTGGTAGGAAAGTGAGTTGTCTCTGAGTTTTTGTTTTCTGTTACTTTGTCAGCAGTCTGGTTTCCAAAACAACTTTCAGAACTTCTCATCAAACCCCATGTTCACTTGAAAGAAATTGGCCTCTCCCCTTCCAATCTGTTAATAATTTTTCCTCAACGTTTTTTCTTTGACACCATTTAAGAAGGAAATTTTTTAAAAGTCTACAAACCACCTGTGAGAGAAATATGAACACCATGCTCAAATTTTCTTACATGCTTTTTCCAGTTCCTACATGAGATGAAAAGGGGACAGTAATGTTTACCCATGTTCTTTAACATGTGTTGTGTGTGGGGAAACTGTGAACTTTGGAGCCAGATGGGCCTTGGTACCAAACCAGGCTCTTGCACTTAATAACTGTGCACCCTTGGGCAAGTAACTCAGGTTTCCTTAGCCCCTGTCCCCTCATTCATATAGTGCAGTGGTTGGCAAACTGCGGCTCCTGGGCCACATGCGGCTCTTTGGCCCCTTGAGTGTGGCTCTTCCACAAAATACCACGTGTGGGAGCGCACGTACAGTGCGTTTGAAACTTCGTGGCCCATGCGCAGAAGTCGGTATTTTGTGGAAGAGCCACACTCAAGGGGCCAAAGAGCCACATGTGGCTCGCGAGCCGCAGTTTGCTGACCACTGGTATAGTGGAGATAATAATGCCCACCTTGTAGAATCCTTTGGAGAAGTCTAGAAAATATGTTCTTATCACGTGTTATACAGCAAATGGTGCCTATTATTTTTATTAGATTTTTTAAAAAACCGATTTTATTTTCTGCTTGAGATATGCCAAGTACCCATTAGCCTTTGACTGTAACATTTCCAGAATTTATCTCCTGCCACCACTCTCCCTGAAGGCCCTACGAACCCTTTATGCCCCACAATTTTCCCATCTTCCCAGTACAACTGCTCCAAAAAGGATCTGCAATTCATCCACACTAAACTCATAATGGCTCTCCCAGAGGATCTGCATTCTAACAGGGGTTACAGCTTCAAGCTTAAGGGATAAAGCTAACACAGTGGAGCCTAGACCAACAGGGATCACTTTGATTTTTTTTAGGACACCGGTATCTTTGATTTCCCAGCTCTCAGGAGCCAGGTCAGCCTACCTCACTTTCGCCATGTGGCTTGGATTCTAATATAACCTGTCCTGTCAATATTTATTCTTCCCCTCTCTCTTTCTCCATCGGCAGGATTAATGTGTAACACAAAGTAGAGGCACAGTACCTAGCACCCAGGAGGCAGTCAGTAAATATTTATTGAGGGAATGTACAGTCCTTACAGTTAAAAACTGCTTCCAATATCTACCCTACATCTCTCCTGCTTGGTTTATCCATTTTCTCTTGAATTATATATCCATTGTTGTGTAGCAGATTACTCCAAATTTAGCAGCTTAAGACAATAATGGATATGTATTATCTCATCAAGTTGATGTTGATCAGGAATTCTACAGCTTTAGCGGGATGGTTCTGGCCCATGGTCTCTCATGAGCTTGCAGTTGGGATGTTGACCCGGGCTGTGGTCAATGAAAGACTCACCTGGGGGCAGAGGATCCGATTCCAATATGGCTAACACACATGGCTCACGAGTCACTGTTGACTATTGGCAGGAGGCCTCAGTTTCCCACCGGATGGATCTCTCACAGAAATGCTTGAGTGTCCTCATACATGGCAGCTGGCTTTCTCCAGAGTGAGTGATCCCAGAGAGAGCAAGGTGGAAACTGCAGTTCCTTTTATGACCCAGACTCAGAAGTTACACTGTCATTTCTGCACAATTGTTCTGGTTACACAAGCCAGCAGTTCATCTCTATTTATTATAGGAAAGGCCCACACAAAGGAGGATACCAGGAGGCAGGAGTCATCATGGAGATTGGATACCATACCTCCCGTTCAACCCTTTCTTATTTCTCCCAGAAACCAAAATTGCTTTCTGTCTCTTTCCTCTAGATCAGCCGTGGGCAAACTATGGCCCGCGGGCCGGATCCGGCCCGTTTGAAATGAATAAAACTAAAAAAAAAAAGACTGTACCCTTTTATGTAATGATGTTTACTTTGAATTTATATTAGTTCACACAAACACTCCATCCATGCTTTTGTTCCAGCCCTCCGGTCCAGTTTAAGAACCCATTGTGGCCCTCGAGTCAAAAAGTTTGCCCACCCCTGCTCTAGATCAAGCATGTCAAACTCTCAGCTTGCAGGCCGCATGCCTTGTTTATTTGGCCTGTGTTAGCCTTTGAGTTTGACATGCTTGTTCTAGATGGACTTCAGTTCTCTCTTCTTTGGCATCCCGTGACCTCGTAGGAATAGGCAGACTCGCTCACACGTTTGACATGTGGAAGCAATGTGCTTTGGCCAGGGACAGTGCTAATCCATCCCTAGGATTCTTGAGACTCTGAAGACTGGATGGTAGACCTTCACTTCAGCTTAACCTTTCTGCCTAGTCCCAGTTACTGCTCAAGCCAAGACTAACCGAAAGGGCAGGCAGGTAACTTCCCTGTATGAAGGGACCAGATTTCCGGGTTAGGAAAGTGCCATCTTCTATATGTAAAGAAAGACACAACTCCTGGGCTGCCCCGAGGCAATAAATTATAGGATGAGAGCTGGGTAATGTTGAGTCATAACTGCTTCTTCCCCCGGGCCCTAGTGACTAAGAATATATACCTGCAAGAAGTTGGTTGAGATTTATTCAAGGCAGGGCCTGTGGCCAGTCATTTTTTCCCTCTGGACAAAGATAACTTATTTGGGGAACTTGATCTCCACTTGTTCTTTATTGCCACTAAAATCTACACTAACTACATCTTCCTTAAGAATCTGTGGCCTCAGAATATTTTCTTAGGTTCATCAGAATCTTTTTAATTAAAGACACAACTCCTGGGCTGCCCCGAGGCAATAAATTATAGGATGAGAGCTGGGTAATGTTGAGTCATAACTGCTTCTTCCCCCGGGCCCTAGTGACTAAGAATATATACCTGCAAGAAGTTGGTTGAGATTTATTCAAGGCAGGGCCTGTGGCCAGTCATTTTTTCCCTCTGGACAAAGATAACTTATTTGGGGAACTTGATCTCCACTTGTTCTTTATTGCCACTAAAATCTACACTAACTACATCTTCCTTAAGAATCTGTGGCCTCAGAATATTTTCTTAGGTTCATCAGAATGGAAAAATTAAGTTTCCTCCCCTCTTTGCCCTTGGAAGTTTTCATGTTCACTGTATGGGAGTTTATAGCTATGCAGTCCAAAATTTAGCAGACGTCTTTGATGTTTCGCAGAGCTGTTATCAACATACTCTCCTCACATGGTGACTGTTCTTTCCCCAAAATTCTCATATCACCATGGAAGACAGCTCAGGAGGAGATGGGAGTTTCTGGGGCCCTCAGATGCAATAACTGGGAATTCATTGGGTTTCCCAGACTGCAGTGGCCCTGGCTGGGGAGAGGTGTCGGCATTGGGGGTGGGGTAGGGGGAGTGGGACACACACGCGCCCTGGTCTGGAAACTAGCTGGGCTTGGGTGACTAGGAAGGAGGGTGGAAGGAAGGCGAGCTCTCTTCTTGGTCAGTACGGACCAAAGCACTGGGGAGAGGAGGTTCTGTTACGTAAGACAAATCCATCTGCTTCCTGAGAAGGTGTGGAGTTCATTTAGCCAATTGCCAGCCTGGACTTTGTCACTTAATAAGCATCTTCTTTCTTCATCCCCCTTGTCTTGCCATTCTTTCATTGCCTTTTATTTTTTTCTTTTATAATCTTCTGATTACCTGAAACTCTCCTTTCCCAGCTAACATAACAGGAAATACCCACCTGGTCAGCCTCATGGGAACCCTGCGCAGGACTGCAGCTCTCTCTGGGACAGGCAGGGTCTTTCTTTTAAATTTTAACTTTAAAACATTAGTGAGAACTCAGAACCACCTTTGCAAAGAAGACGTTTGGGGAAACTAAAAAGTTTGTTTGTTGTGGTATTTGGGGAAATCATTTAGCCACTTTGTTTGAGAAGCTGTCTGGAGTCCGGATTAGGTGGGCCATTAGAGGGTATGAGTATTAGCTCACTCTGCTCGAATCTTCCTGAACGCTGCCTGCCACTGACTGGATAATGTGGAGTGGCTGATGTCAGCTGCACTGGAGAGGTGTGAGTTTTCAATAAATGAACCTCTAATTCTTTTGGCTCAGATGTCTGTGGCATTAAAAGGCTTGTGATATCCTCTGGTTTCCCTTCAGATCATATACATCTTCTGCCTTTTACTAAAGATTTCCTTGGAGAGGAACAACTCTGAGTTTTTACCCAACTTTTTGAGTCCTTGCACTTGCAGGGCTTATTGAAAACAATTTTTTAAAGGCTTGTTATATATTTGAGGGGGGTACCAAGCCTCACTTGGCATTGACACTCCCCGCTCCCCAGGACCACCGACTGCATGTGGGAGTAGACAGACACTCTGCTGGGATTTCTGTCACTGTTCTCCCGCAGGCATTTTGAAATACAGCATTTTAACAACATGAACAATGGACAGAACCTGGCCTCAGGGACACAAGCTCCATAGGGCTCAGGTGCCCAAGAATTCAGCAACAGCTTTGTTTCCTGTTGTATGAATCACAGGCCCATCACTGGCACCAGCAGGGACTCCGGCCCCACCCTTGGCTGGTGCCCCACTTGGCTGATTTCCCAGGCTGGGAATGCTCTTTGAGCTTTCAGCAGGTCTGCCTGGAGGGGTTTTGCTTGTGATTTCCTTCTGGCAAGTAGTGATTTTCCTGGGCACCAGAGACATACAGTCAAGTTTCAGTGACTCCCATATGTAATTTTGAATGGATGGAGGCCGGAGGGAGGGAATGAATGAGTACAGATGGGGAGGAGACAAGCAAACTTTCTGCGTAAGGAAATCCCTGCTCTCCAGTGGTGCTCCGTGTCCATGCGTGCGTGGTGGGATTGGGGGGTTGCCCTCTGCTTTCTCCCTTGGACTCTTCCTGGGTGATCATCCCATGGTCCAGCCATCACTGTGTTTTACCTCAGTTTACGCTTGTTTTAATAAGTGGACAGAGCATTAGCAATGTCATGAACACAGAACAGATCATTCAGAACGTGAGGAAGAGCGAGAAGAGGACGGTTTACATGAAACCTGAGCTGCTGAGCCTGAAGTGCCACCAGTGCCCTCTGATTGGGTCACACGGAGAATCCCACCTGTGGATTCCAGGCGCTGCTCTCAGGCTGGGAAGATACAGATCCATGATCTCTCTCTCGGGGAGTTCATTGCTGTTTCCTCTTTCCTGTTTTGAACAGAAATTTTCTTTAATGTATTGTGTGAGTACAACATGTGGAACATATTCTTTGGCATCACATAAATATTTACTTAGTAGTTCAAACCGTCATGAAGCATTTATCTCACATGAACCTATTAGAGCCTGTTTTCCTCGTGGCAAATACAAAATAAAAGGCACTGCTCCTTTGGTTTTCAGCACCTAGTTTTATTTATTTTTATTTTTTCCTTTTATTGATCTTGGTGTGTGTTGTGTTGTGTGTGTGTGTGTGGGGGGGGGTGGTGGTGCCAATAAGGCCATACAATCAAACCAGAGAATTGTTGAGAGGGAAAGTTAACTCCTCAGAGGCTGCTGGGAGAGGTTCCGTGTGGCTCCTGTCAGGAGCACCTCCCTCCCATCACTGTTGTCTGGAATGTCAGGGTAATTCCTTGCTTTCTTGGTGGAGGCTGTCTGGTAAGGACCAAGTCCAGAATAGCTGAGAATTAATAATTGAGAGAGTGGCCATGGTCCATCCTGGTGGCCAAGGGTCTATGCCCTGAACAGTGCCTGGCATCCAGTATCCACGTAATAAACATTTTGGATGAAGATTATTTTATTCCCTTCAGAAATTCTCAAGGTGTACTTTTGCTTATGTTGTTTGAGTATATTTATCCTTTTCTCTTTTTTTATGCAAATACAAACTATACACATGTCTTGGTTTTCTTTCCCATGATTGTTTCTTGGTGGACTTAGCATATTTGCTTTTGTAGCCACTGCATTACATCCCATTGTGTGGGTGTCGCATGTATCAGTCAGTCCCCGTTAGCCTTTCCTCTAAGTCTCTAGATGAGAGCAGGGGCTGACGTGTGGAGAAGCGGGTGAACAGCAGCGGGAGGAGACTTCCATACATGGAGTTAGGCACAAGTGGGACCCAGGCTACTCTACCATCCTTGGGAGGCAAGGGTGGGGATTCTAGAACTGACATCTACTGTTTGTTGGCTGTGTGACTGACCTTCACCAAATTCATTATTTAACTTCTTGGAGTTTTGATTTCTTTGTCTGTAAGTTGAGAGTAAAATCACCTCATAGCATTAGAGGATGTGTATAAGTCACTTACATATCTCATGTATATGTAACAATACCTCATGGGTATGCAATAGTACCTCATGTATATCTAATAATATCTCATGAATATGCAATAGCACCTCATGGGCATGCAGTCATGCCTCATGTATATGTAGTAATAGCTCATGAGTATGTAACAGTATCTCATGTATATGGAACAGGACTTCATGTATATGGAACAGAACCGTGTGTATGGAACAGTACCTCATGTGTATGGAATAGCACTTCATGGATGTAAGATGCTTAGAATGGCATTCAGCACATGGCAAGGGCCCCACAAGTGGTAGTTGTTATTTTTCAGCTTCTGAAAAATATCCAAGGTTTGACAGCTAGTTAGACAAAAATACCAGGGTGATTGAATTGTTTTCTTCATGATGTGAAATTACCTGCCTTGAGGACTGGATTCATTACTTGCTTGGGTTAGCCTTCTGAGGAGGTCCCCATCCCTTCCTCAAACTAGTCACATTTCTTCCCGCGTTTGGCCTAGTGCTGAGTAGCCCAGTCTTCCTGATGGTTTTCCAAATCTGGAGATGGAGTCTGTTTTTCTAAAGCCCCTCATGGTTGGGGTTGGGGGAGAGAATGCTGACTCTCTGTTTTACTCACAGTGGCAGATGTGGAACATCTGGAGGCAGCTGGGCCCCAGCAGGGTGGGGACAACAAGGGCTATCAGTAGAGTGGGGTGCGGCTGTTTCACTCTTCCTCAGTAATGAGGTGTCATGTTGCTCCAGGAAGAGAGAAAGAAGTGTACCAGCGTGGGGTTCAGGGAGAGCCATTACATTACCCCATCTTGACAGATAAAAAAACAGAGGCTCAAAGAGATTAAATGACTTGTTGGAGGACATAATGCAAGTTGGGGCAGACAGTCTCCTAACACTGAGTTCAACCATACTGACAGAAAGAAGTCAAAAAAGGGAAGTAAGAAACAATAAAGACGACCCCATAGCATATTTACTTGCTTGAGGGAAGGGTCCTGTGTGCCCTGAACATCAAAAGTTGGTGATCGCCCTGCACTGAGGAATGACAGTGGTGCTTAGGGGTGGCAGGTCATGCACATTGGTCAGTCTGGTGAAGGGTCTTGGGCAAGGTTGATGCTTGGATCTGGCAGTCTTCTTCCTAGACCCTGGAAGGCAGTGCTGGCATCCAGGGGTGCATTAGTCTGGGCCTCTGAGAAAATCCCTGGTAGGTATTTCTAACCCAAAAGGCACCCAGAAAGCACTGAGATTAAGGGTGCCCTTGACCTCATGTGTTCAGTCTGTCCTTGGCTCCCTCTCTGTGCAGGAGCTGAGGCAGGGTAAGGGAGCTGATGGCAGTCGTGAGACCTTTAGTAATTAGACTGGCAGAAAAGGTGGTGTCAGGTTTGGCACTGGGGCTGCCACTTCCTGTGTCTGTGAGTGCTCCCTGGTCATGTCTGAGAGGTCTCTGCCCAAGGATAAGGGGCAGGTGAGGTTAGGTCAACAGAACACTAACTGCAAGGTGTGGGTTCTTTTTGCTGCTCCTGCCACCTGCATGCAACCTGTCAGAGTCTTCTGAGCATGGGGGCTGTAAGATATTCATTGGTGTAAAAGCTCCAGGAGTTTGAAGTTGATAGTTGAATCAGACCAAGCAGACACATGCCTGGAATGTTGTGGGAGGCTGGGGTTACTGAGGATCTCATAGCTGCTTCAGAGGACGTCTCTGCTTCACTTTATGCCTCTGTGAATTCTTGTCATTATATCTAACCAGCCAAGAACTTCATTTCTGCACAGAGTTTTGCAAAAGTTATCTATCTTGGTGTGGAGTCCCACCCTGACTCAAGGTCACCCCTTCTACTATGTGGAAGATGCAGCCATTAAACAGGGATTCAGAAAGGGTCCTCTGGGAGCAAAGCCAGCTTTGGTTTTGCCTCAGAGGCTGCAGCCAATAAATGGTCACACCAGGTGGGCATGGCTGAAGGTGTCCAATGACAGCAGTGAGCATTCTTCAGAGTGAGGCACAGGTATAGGGGGCAGAGCACAGGTATAGGGGACAGATCACAGCGTAGGGGGCAGATGGAGGTAATTCTTCACTCCAGAGCCACAGGCAGCTGGGAAGCTGATGACATCTGTCCTGTCTGTCCTGCTTTCCACAGCAACATTTGGTGTCTTCCCCTCCTGTCCACCCATGTAGCCCCCCCACTCCTTTCCACTGCCTGGTGCTTTAGGCAGAGAGCACTGCTTTAAAAGTCATTAAAGAGCATTAGAGAGAATTTGTCCAAATATTACAATGCATAATCCCCATCATCTTATGTTACTTTACACCTGCAAATATGTTTTACATAGGGTTGTGTTATTGTGCTTTCTGTTTTTACATTTTATTACATTTCCCCATATTCTTACATAGTATTTCCTCACCAGTTTTAAATTGTTCTACATATAATTTATTAGACCATTCTTCTACTGTTAGGCAATCAGGTTACTTCTATTTGTTGGCCAATATAGATATGCAGTGGGGGAAGCATCAGTAAGTTGTTAGTTTTTGTCTAATAATTGACTTAAAGTAAATTTCTAAGGAGTTTCCAAATCAAAGGATATGAATCACTTTGCTGTGTTTGTTATATATTGTAGTATTGCTTTCAGAAGATGTTATGTTACATGGCCTGTAGTGGTGAATGAATAAATCAGTTCCATAGCAGTGGATAATGCCATTTAAAAAAATGTGTTTGTTTATTAGGTATTACATTTTAAGTTAGTGGAATATCAAAACTGTTCTGCTTTGCATTTTAAAAACTTTGAATAAGAGTGGATGTTTTATATTTCTTCTTCTATACATGGCAAGTTCATATCACTTACACAGTTATCTATAGGGGTCTTGATGTATATATTTGGACTTGTTGATACATAGATATCTCTGGTGTTCTTGCCCTTTAATTGGAAACTAATGGGAGAAAATTAACAAAGTCAGATTGGGGAACATTCCATAAGACAACATCCTAGACTTTTCATAAATGTATCACAAAAAGGAAAAAAAAGTCGAGAAAATAGTTCCAGGTTAAGGTGACTAAAGAGACATGGCAACTAAATGCAATGCATGAGCTCTAGTTAGCTCCTGGGCCCAACATTTTAAAACAGGAACTATAGAGGATGTTTTGGGGACAATTAGAGAAATTTGAATTTGAACTATTTATCAGATAATATTATGTCAATGTTAAATTTCTTAACTCTGATATTGTGGTTATGGAGGAGAATGTCTTTGTTCTTAGGAGATAAAGGTGATGTATTTAGGGTCAACTTGTTACTATGTCTGCAACTTTCAAATGGTTCAGCAAAACTATATATGTTTATATAGTATTGCATATTATATATAATTACATTATAATTAAAATATAATTGTGTTAGAATATTAATTATTTTGTAATTATAATATATAATACTATTATATTATGGTCATCATAAAATATATTAATATAATAATATACTATGTTATATACTATAATATATAAATTCTTATATTAATTGAATATTATACACACATATACATTTATAAATTAACTAGAGGCCCGGTGCACAAAATTCACATACTCAGGGAGGGCTCCCTTAGCCCAGCCTGCGCCCTCTCACAGTCCGGGAGCCCTTGGAGGATGTCCAACTGACAGCTTAGGCCCACTCCCCATGGGGAGCAGGTCAAAGCTGGGAGTCGGACATCCTTAGCGCTGCTGCGGAGGTGGGAGAGGCTCCCACCACCACCGCTGTGCTTGCCAGCCTTGAGCCCAGCTTCTGGCTGAGCGGCGCCCCCACTGTGGGAGCACACTGACCACCAGGGGCAGCTCCTGCATTGAGTGTGTGCCCCCTGGTGGCCAGTGAGCATCATAGCAACCGGTTGTTCCGCCACTGGGCTGAAACTGGCTCTCCAACATCCCCCTAGGAGTTCCAGATTGCAAGAGGGCACAGGCCAGGCTGAGGGACCCCACCGGTGCACGATCGGGGCTGGGGAGGGACCGCAGGAGGGCTCCAGGGTGTGTCCAGCCCATCTTGCTCAGTCCTGATTGGCCGGACCCCAGCAGCAAGCTTACCTACCAGTAGAAGCATCTTCCCCCTGGTGGTCAGTGCATGTTTGAGCAGCCTTAGCATATCATTAGCATATTACGCTTTGATTGGTTGAACGGACGACTGGACACTTAGCGTATTAGGCTTTTATTATATAGGATTGTGTCACATTCATGCTACTATTAATTCTCTGTCTCTCATACATGCACACACACAATTATGTCATATTCATACTACTAATTCTCCTTTCTCTCACACACACCCACACACACGTGCACACACACATGCACACACACACATGCACACAGAATGCATCACCTCTCCCCAATGGGAGCTGCATTTTAATAGAGACCCTTCACAGCAGTGGGAAGTCTGAAGAGATCCATTTCTATGGGTGACTCCAGATCCCAGCAGGGTCATGCTGGGAGGCCAGGGAACCCTGTGGTTTCCCTCCTCACGTGATCAGGCTGCTCCTTCTGTGTGTGGGGGTGATGGGCACAAAGGTACTCTGGCCAGACCCTTGGCTGCCTTGTGCAGAGGGATGCAGTATTGGGTGTATTTTCACAGCCAGGGCCTCCACCCTTTTTTGTTGCCTGTCCTGCTGCTTTGCCCACAGCGGGTGGCCAGGGACCTGTTGGGAACATGAAGCTTACCTGTGCTCTTCCTTTCTTTCTGTTTTCCCACATCTTTGACGTAAGACCTGACTTACGAAGTAGTCTGGATGGGCAGGAGCAACAGAACCCTGTGGGGAAGTCCAGTCAGACCCTGACTTAGCAGGATTTATCCTTGGCTCCCTGTCTCACCTGCCCCCTGCCCCCATCCAGGGGTCAGCGCTCTTCTCCAAGAGGTCTTTAAAGGCAAATGGAGTCAAATTAGTTGGTTGCTGTATTTACCTATTAAACCAATGTAAGCACAGGTTGCTAGTCATCTCTGTAAAAAGTTAAGAGGTAAGGCCCTTGGGGACGACTATACCACCCCCCCTCCCTGACAGCAGTGCTCCCTAGAGAAAACTAGATTGCACTCATCTCCATCTTAACTGAAAATACAATTTTCCAGGATCAAATGACTAATACACTTGCGGGATTTGTAAATTAAATTGCATCTTAAATATACTGTTTAAATATACTCCTTGGCAAATCCTTCTGTGAAAGAGTTGGAAGGATGCCTTTGACAAAGAGAATTCCCACATTAGTTGGTTGCTGTATTTACCTATTAAACCAATGTAAGCACAGGTTGCTGGTCATCTCTGTAAAAAGTTAAGAGGTAAAGCCCTTGGGGACGACTGTACCCCCCCTCCCCGACAGCAGTGCTCCCTAGAGAAAACTAGATTGCACTCATCTCCATCTTAACTGAAAATACAATTTTCCAGGATCAAATGACTAATACACTTGCGGGATTTGTAAATTAAATTGCATCTTAAATATACTGTTTAAATATACTCCTTGGCAAATCCTTCTGTGAAAGAGTTGGAAGGATGCCTTTGACAAAGAGAATTCCCATCCTCTGGCCTGGGCTGCCAGGACTGGGTTTTTTTTGGTTTATTTTTTGTAGGTCAGGTTTGTGGCTAGTAAGGACTACTGAAAAGATTTGTGTGTTTTTTAAAAGCAACACATTTATTTTCCAGTTTATAAAAATAGTAGAATATTCTAAATATAGTGAAAAGTATGAGGCCGAAATGAAAATCACCTATGATTGCATGAGTGATGATTGCCATATTTCTGTACGTGTGTGCGCGCGCACACGCGTCTATCAAGGTCTCTGTGAAAACAGAACTAGGTTTTCGTGTGAGAATTTGGGCAGCTGGTCTCGGTCCCTAGGCTGTGGCAGGGTAAGAGGGGGTGGCTTTCCATACCCAGAAGGAGGTCAGTGTCAGACTTGTTGAGACCATAAGCACCAGTTGAAAGGGAAGGCAGGCAGGCTGGGGGCCGGGAGGCAGGGGCCAAGCAGACCGGCCTGTGTCATCCCTGTCTGAGCATCCCTGAGGATGCGCTCCGGGTCCACAGTGCTCCGGTTTGCTCGGAGGCTGCTTCCCCTAAGAGCCCCGCTGGACATGCACGGCTGCTCTTGCCTCTCCCCCCTCAGTTTTACTGCCCTCCATCCCTGCCCTCTCTGGACTGACAAGACGCCCTTGGATAGCCTTTGGCTCACACATGTGATCTCCACTGCAGGGCATCTTAGTTTCAGAGAGGTCCAGGAAGGGTGATGCCTTCCCCCCAGGATCGACACTGCTACGGTGGGATGAGTGGGGTTGGGGTATTAGAGGACACAGAGCCTCCCAGTGCATTTTAAGCTGCGCCATGCAGGGGACCTTCCTGGGCCGGAACTAGTGGTAGGAGCCTGGCAGGGCCCAGAGCCTGCCTCCCCTGCCCTCGGAGAAGCCACAGGTGGCTGCTCTCTTCCGTGATGAGAGCCACTCGGAGGAGCGCTTCGGGCTTGGCTGGAGGGAGAGGGGGTGTCCCTCTGAGCAGCATGTGCACAGTGAGGCACTGGCTTCTCCCCTGCTCTCAGGGTTAGAACCCAGGCTCCACCACTTCAGTGCTGTGCTAACAGGAGCAGGTCACTTACACTCTCTATTCCTCAGTTTGCACCACGTGCAAAATGCAGTTAATAGCAGTGCCCTTCAAGCAGGGTCCTTGTGGAGATGCAGGGAGTTACCACAGGTAACACGCGTAACATGCTTTGCTAGAGTAAGTCTTCGATAAGCGCTAGCTGTTGCCATCAGTGTTTTACTCGGCGCAGCTGCCTTAACAAAGGACCATGACTGGGTGGCTTAAACAGCAGCGATCTCTCCCCCAGTTGTGGAGGCTAGAAGTCCGAGAACAAGATGCCAGCATGATTGGGTTCCGTTCCTGCCTTGTAGGCGGCTACCATAGAAACTGTCTGCTTTCATAGTGTTACACTCCCCTCTCCTCTGACCCTTGGGAAAAGGCTCTTCCTGTCCCAGCCTAGGTAAGAGGCAAGAGGCAAAACAGTCGGATTTAATAGGCAGCTACTTCTCTGAGCCAGGTGGCTGGGTGCAGAGGGAGGTCACACCACTGACTCCACAGGGCTCCGTGGGGTGGGCACTGTCACCCCCATGTACAGAGGGCCATGCCCACGGAGGCCCTGGGCAAGGAAACACTGACTGTCCGCGGTCACACTGCTCAGAAGTTGCAGTAAGATTTGAACCCTGAGCCTTCTGACTCCACACCCTTACCATACCTAGCTGCTATGGAGGAGTGGAGCAGCCATGCCTGGAGCCACTGGGGATTGGGACGGATACTCAGGGTGCAGCTGGTGTCGGAAACTGCACAGTCTGGCCCTTCCCACCCCGTGTGGTCTCGCTGGAGCTGAGCACTGAGGCTCCTCAGACCCCCGAATCTCTCCACCAGTGAAGGCGGCCCGCCACGTCCCCTCCCACTTCCAGGCACCCGAGGAGGGAGCAGCTGTCCCGCAGGAGGTCACTTTCTAGCTGTGCTAACCCAGACTGTTCTCTTTCTGCTCTTTTCCTTCCCCAGCCCCTAAAGACAATGAAGAGCGCGTGTTCAGGGAGCGCATGCGGCCCAGGAAGCGGCAGGGGGCCGTCAGGCGCAGGGTCCACCAGGTCAATGGCCACAAGTTCATGGCCACCTACCTTCGGCAGCCCACCTACTGCTCCCACTGCAGGGATTTTATCTGGTAAGGCCCTCTCTCCTGGGATCTTCTGGTTATGCCTTCTCTGGGCCGAGACGTTGGGAGATTACAAACTGTAAAAAGTGCTGGTGTGCTTGATTTCTTCTTGGTTTAATTGCAGAAGACTTTTCTAAAAAGCTAAGTGAGTGTTTGGTGCTTGGGAGAACGAATGGAAAGACACTATGGTTCCTGGTGACTTTGTACTTAGGATCATATCATGTATCACATTTAAGGAGTGAAGATTTTATAACCAACAATGTACCACGATTGTGGTTTTCTTTAAAAAGAGTCTTTATCCTTAGAGAGACAAACGGAATTATTTACAAGTAAAATGATATGAATCTTGGATTTGTTTTATAAACTACTGTGGGAGGAGGGGGAAAGGGGCTCAGGGTAGAGAAGAAACAGGAGCAGCCATGCATTGATCACTGTTGGAGCTGGGTGATGGGCCTGTAAGGGTCCATCTCCTTACTTTTGTATATGTTTGAATTTCTCTATAATAAAGTTAAAAAATACTCAACTGCCAATATTGCTAATACAAAGAGTTCTTAGTAACTGTTGTAACACTGGTGCTGCTAGGATCCTGAGGTTTCAGAGTGAGGGAGTAGCATTGGCTGAAGTACTCAGGGAAGGCTTCTTAGAGGAGGTGGCATTGCTCCTTTCATGATGACTAGGAGTTTGATAAGCAGAGATAGGTAAGTAGTAGGCCTGTTTGGGAGGTGGAAAGGGATCAGGAGCACTGGCCTTGGGGATTGGCGGGAGACTTAGTGAATACCTACCCCGTGCCAGATTCTCTCTCAGGCACTGGAAATATTTAATTAAATCTTCCTGGTATCCTCTGAGCTATGTATTGTGAACCCCATTCCACTAACAACAATATTGAGGCTCAGAAATCAAAGCAAGACTAGCCTGCACTCCTCCAGCTGGGAAGTGTCAGAGGCCGGATCCCACCCCTGGTGAGCACAACTGAAAGCTCATGCTTTTCCTGAAGCCCCACCGGCCTTTCTGGCAACCTCTCTGAGCCTTTGAAGCTGACTGGAGCTTGCCAGCGTGCTTGGATCCGGTGGGGAAGAGTGAATGAGGCCAAATTGCAGCAGGAACCCAGCCGGGTAGCATTTGAATTGCACTCTGGAGGACGGGGTGTCCAGGAGTGGCTCCTCTCATCCTCGTGGTGTTCCAAAACCTGTCGCTGAGGTTGGCATGGAGATCTGAGGTGACACAGCTCAGAGAAGACTCAACCCAGCGGAGGCAGAAATAGCACCCCGCTCCCACCCACAGACGGCCTCCTTCCCAGGGCTGCCTGGGCCCTCCGAGCTCCGTTCTCTGTATCGTGTTTATGAATTGCATGTTCGGAGGGACGGAGGCTCTGAAAGCTGAGTCGTACAGATTCAGGTCTCCTCTGAGCCCATGGCCAACACACTGAGCTCCAGGTTTCCTGAGGTGTGGCCCGAATGCCTTCTGGCTCCCCCTGCCAGGCCAGGAGTTCCAGGGGGCTCCCTGACCAGTGGTTGTGGGTGCCCTGAGGTCAGGGCTCAGGCCAAGTTGATTGGCTTGTGTCCATGCTGACCCTAAACTGGCCCCAGGAGAGACTCTTCTGGCCATGAAAGGAACTTCTAATGTTGGCCTTCACCCAAACGGTACACTGACCTCCCAGTCCTGGCCACAGACTAACCTGTAATCCCTGCCGGCTTCTGGAACACCAGGGAAGTGCCTCCAGGATTGCCCACAAGGACGGGCTCAAGCGACTTACCAAGGCCCGCAGGGAGCACCGGAGTCTTGTGGCTTCCGGAGCACTGCTGGTCCCACGAGGACGGCTGTTTGTGTAGGAAACCAAGCCCATTCACTGAGCAAACCTTGCACCCCTCGCAAGCGCTGGGGCTGCCCTCTGTGGCCTCTGGGGGAGTCGTTTTAGGGCCCCCTGCTAGTGGGAGGGAGATTGCACTGCTAGGTACACCAAGTGTGCATGGTGCTTTGTGAGTGGCGACCAGCAGGCGGTGGCTTGGTGTACTTGGTGATGTTACTTACAGGGTTGTGTTCTTCTTTTCAGGGGTGTCATAGGAAAGCAGGGATACCAATGTCAAGGTAAGAGGTGCTGTATGAACTAAATCCCTGGGGGCCCATGGGCCCATCCCGATCACTAATGCTACTAATGCTCGTGGGAGGTGTGTGCTGGGTTTGATGGCATTGAGCTCTCCACAGTTTCCATTCCTGCTCCCTCTTGGGAAGCAGGGCCCTGTTTACTTTGTCGCTGCCTGGCCATTGCTCCTCCATGCACATGTGGGAGTAGATGTATCTCTGGGGGCCCCGGGGTCGAGCCGGTCTGCAAGTAGCACTCCCATCTTTCCTAGGGAGACACGTGCGTCAGTTAGAGGCCCCTCGAAGGTCCCCCCTGGGCACCACACCAGGTTCTCTGTATCCCATCAGCTCCCTTACTCTCTCACCCCCTGGGGACACTCCCTCCCCTGCCTGTTTTATGCAGCATCCCCGATGGTCCTGGCCGATTCTCTTTTTTGCCTCTGCTCTGGAATCGTTAGCTCTTACACATTGAAAATGCACTCAAAGTTATTGAAGTGTCTGTTTGCAGTTAATTGACTACAAATGCAAGGTTAAGTGGTCTAGAATTGAAGGGTGGGCACGTGATGTGGTCATGTGGAGGGTTCTCTGTGGTTTGGTCTGGGAGGCCATTCTATCTCTCCCCACCGAGCCACTGGTTGGCTTGGGTCTCACGCCTGGGGACTTGGGCAGGTCCTTTTGGGCATCGCTGTGTGTGCAAACAGTTGCTGGCCTCTTCAGCCCCTCACTGCCCACACTGCCCCGTGGCACTGAAGACAGAGCTACAGACCACTTCTGGGGAGGTAGTCAGTTGAATGGAAATGTTTATGCTTGGCATGTAAAGACACAACCAGATCAGAAGCTTAAGAACTTCTGTACCACAAAACACGCATTCTCCCGCTGCGTTCCTCCTAACATACCAGCCAGCCCTGACGCGGTCCTGAGATGAGCAAGACGCTGTCCTGTCTCTGATAGACGGACTGCGTGGAAGGGAAACGGTTCCCTGGCCTGGGTACATAGAAGCGAGAAACCTGACGGGTCCTCCTGGAACTGGAGAAAACCGCTGAAGCCCTTTGTATATAAATGGTCCATTCTTCCCCAGAGCATGTGGGAAACTGGGATGGCTGGGATGGCGGAGGGCTTTGAAACCACTGCTCAAAGGGCTTCAGGTAGGGTGTTACGTTAAGTCCCGGTGACAGAAGGGGCATGGCTCCCCTCGTCCCTTCGCCAAAGCCCGATTGAATCATGGGGTGGAACCTTCCTTCCCCCACTTGTCGCTCAGCCTCCCCATGTCTTGCTGTTTGCAGTGTGCACTTGCGTGGTCCACAAGCGATGCCATGAGCTCATCATCACGAAGTGTGCTGGATTAAAGAAACAGGAAACTCCCGACGAGGTAAATATTTGCAGCGTTGAAGTCCCGGGCTTTCTTCACTGCCATCCCTGCCCTCTAACTGCCTCCTCCGCGGTCCCCAAGTAAAGCCTTATCTCTCCGAGATCCCATTGCTTTCTTCCTTGTGTTGATCAAAAAGGAGGGGAGTTGTCCACCGCCTTCCGGCATGAGGCACAGTCTGCAGAATGCGCGTGGACCAGAGTCGGATTTACGTCTGTGGAGACTGTGCCAAGAGCTGTGTGATCCCAGAGCTAAAGCCCCTGAGGAAAACATGTATTCTTTTATGCCATTATCTCATGGGAACAGTGAAGCGGCTAACTGACGTGCCAGTGGCCCCACACGCTCATAAACAGTGAGGGAGAGCGTCAACATAGGAGCAGGAGCTTATCTTTATGAGGTGATGGGGGAATGGAGTGGGATTAGCAAACCCCAGAAGCACGCAGGAGGCGGAAATAGCTTCAGTAACAACAATAGCCGACGTTCGCTGGGAACTTACCCTGCCCTGATGTAAGCACTTGATCATCTATCATCTGGCCCCATAACAGCCTCAATGTGATGGTTGTTATCATCTTCATTTACAACAAAGAGAATAGAAGCCAAGAGATCAAGTTAACTTGCCCCAAGGCACACAGCTGGTGTGCAAAGGAGCCACGGTCAGACCCAGGAGTCTGCTCCAGAGCCTGAGCCCTTGACCACTGCACTATGTTGTCTCTTCATCTTACAAACGAGTGTCAGATTGACTATTAGGGAAGTTGCTGATGGTAAAGAAGCAAGAGAATTCAATAGCAAAGCTGGGTTTCTCCTAACTGACCATTTGGGAGAAGACTGTGAATGTCAGTATACTATAGGAGTTATCTATACTCATAGTAGTTGATTTCAAAGCCGTGTTTTAATTCTCTGTGAAATAAATACTGCATCATCACAGGTCATTAGAATTGGGGGTCAGAGACAGCTTATAATCAGATGGATCTGTGATCTGGTTTCCAAAAAGAGTGACTCTCAGAGTCACACAGAGCGGCAGCAAACTGGTTGAAGGCATCAGGAGCAAAGGCCCTGGGGCAGGAGAGAGGCTTTCTTCACCTCCTTTCTCAGGGCAGCTTTCAGAGCCACACTAGGGCCTGCCACCTGCAATGACCATGCCTTCTGGAAAGTTCTGTAGAAGGTCCAGTGATTAGCACTCCAGGCTGCACAGGAGCTTGGCCGTGACCCTGTGTTTTGCCGTCCCTGCAGGTGGGCTCTCAGCGGTTCAGCGTCAACATGCCCCACAAGTTCAGTATCCACAACTACAAGGTCCCCACCTTCTGTGACCACTGTGGGTCCCTGCTCTGGGGCCTCTTGCGGCAGGGGCTGCAGTGTAAAGGTAAGGAGATCCATGCCTGCCCTCGACCCCCTGCCCCCGTGGGCCCCTGTTGTCTCCTCTTTTTAAAAATCTTTGTTTGTTCTCATAGCCTCAAAAGCCAGTTCTAGGTTTGGTGGGAGGTCTGGGCACAAGCTCTTGTCAAGCCCCGTTAACTACTGTGCCATTTTGTTAAGCAGTCGCTGTGCGGACACCACACTGGCCAAGGGAACTCCACCTCCCCCCGGGACCGTGGGGAGGAAGGCGTGCCCTCACCTCTTAGGATAGTTAGCAAGCAGGGGAGACAAGATGAGCCTGTAAAAGCATAGAAGTAATTTAAGGAAAAGATACATTGGGGCAGAAGGGAACAAATATTTTTGGAGTTAGGCACTGAAATTAATAATAGATATTTTCCTGTCACAATCCATGGTTCAGAGCCCACTCTTGGTAGGAGCCGTGCTAGAAGCTGTCACGTAAGACACTGTATTCATCCTTCATCGGCTCGTGATGGGGGTGCCGTTATCCCATGTCCCCGGGGAGGGAGCTGCGGCTCAGAGACTAAGTAACTAGTTCTTGTTACACAGCTTGTTAGCTCAAGTGGGGTTTGAGCTTTGACTCTCGAACTTTCCTCTATTTCCTGCTGACCTGCCCATGAGTTATCTTCTGCACAGATGGGCATGCTAAGTGACACGGGTAATAGCACAGAATATGGGACCGTGAGAACTATCTGGGGGCCCAAGTAGAGTGTTCAGTTCCATAAGCTGGTCCAGTCCACTCACAGAGTTGGACAGCCATGAACTAGGAGGCAGGAATATTGCATGGTTGTTATTTAAAGGCAATGTTGTACTGAATACATGATTAATAAATCCCCATTGTGGAAAAATGAGAAAAAGAGTAATGTATAAGAAGGAAAACTGAGGCCATCACCAAATTGGTCATTAAAGGGATCTCAATGGGAAATTGTCAGGATTGGAAATGAGGCAATGTCTTCAGTGAAGAATAGAGAGGAGGCGAATAACTTAAGTGACACTGAGGAGTAATTTATTGGATGTGGTGACCCGGCCCAGCTGGGAGGACAGCAACATCATTGCTGAGATAGGGAGTACAGGAGAGGCAACAGAGCTGGAGGCCAGTATGTGGAGTTGAGCTAGGGACATGCTACCTAGATGTGCCTGTGGGAAATTTACATGGAGCTGTCCAACTTCTAGGCATTCTCATTTAAATCCAGGGCGGGGAGTTTTGACCAAGCATTTCGATATCTAAGTAGTAGTTAAAGCGATAGAGTAGATGCCATCCCCAGGAGAAGTGCCTTGAGTGTGAAGAGAGAGGCTAGCACCTTGGGTTTGGGGGAAGAAGGATGAGCCAGCAAAAGCCACAGGGGGAAGGACCTCAGAGGCAGGAGGAAAGGTATGCAGAAATGGCCTTGTGGAAGCCAAAAAGTAGAGAGTATTGAACAATTAAGAAGGAAGCAACGGGTGGTGCCAAGAGGTTATTTAAGGTAGGGAGTGCAACGTGGGGTTGGATTGAACAACGAAGAGGTCATAGTGACTTCAGCAGGAGCTGTCTCGATGGGATGGTGGAGATGGAGCCCAAATGCAGAGGTGAATAGAGGATGGAGGGTGTAGCATTTTCAGAATGTCTTGTATAATTAGGGAAAAGACGGTGGGACAGGAGAGATTAATGAGCCAGGAGGGAGAGGGGACCATTGCTACAGCAGGGGCAGAGGAGGGGTGGGCCTCCTCCCAGATGGAGGGAATGCCTCAGGGGGCGGCCTGGGTACAGATAGGCTTGCTGTGTCCGGGATAGGAGTCCAAGAGGAGTGAGGGGGCAAAATGCTCATCCATGTCCTGAATCTGTTGAGGGCGTTGCGATGAGCGTTCCCTTATTTTCTGAAGTAGATCCTTTTTGAAGTCGAGGTGAGAAGTAGGGGTGTGGAAGGCATGAGGAGGGTGGCGAAGGCTGGAGATGGCCATGGTGGGGACTGAGGAGGACTGGACCCAGGACAGGAGGAATTGCTGACTGTTGCCCATTTGGTGACCTGTGTGAGATTCCCAGACATTCCTGGCTCCCTTTCTAGGATTCTAGCACCCAGCCCTGAGAGAAACAGAGCCTGCTGGCATCCTTTCTAACATTCAATGGCATTATGACAAAGGAAAAGTAAGAAGAGAATGGACAGTAATCTTGAATATTTTTAGCAGAGGAGTGCTGAATTTTTGGAGAGTTGAGTAGAGTTGCTGGGAAGCACCGAGCCTGCTTTGAATGGGACTCCGATGAGGCCATGTCTGGGTTTTAGTAAATATATTAATTATTGATCTATCTAGGGAATTCAGATGAAGATCCAATCATCTCATAAATACTGATATTTTAAGAAAGCAACCCAGACACCCGGACGTCGTTGCTAGGCTGTGGGTCCCTGGATGACCCTATAAGAGGACATGGCCCAGAGACGGTGTATTCAGCTCTGTTGGCAGGAAATACTCTCAAGCAAAGAATGGGAGAATGAAGCTGCCTAGAGCAAGGGTACCTGTTTCCCGGAGCCCAGAGGACTGTGAGGGAGTCAGACCACAGGGAGACTAGAAGGCAAAGGCTGTTCAGAATGTAGGGCCTCCAGCAAAAGTTCACAGATCTTCCCTCTCCTATTCTTCTGTTATCCTGACTAGGCCATTTCCCCTTGCTCCTTTCCTACTCCTGTGACCCTCCCCCCAGCTCCCCTCCTTTTCCCTCCTCTCCTCTCCCCTCTCAATAGACTTTATTTTTAGACCGGTTCTAGCTTCGCAGCAGAAGGTACAGAGAATTTGCATATACTCCCTGCCTCCACATACACTGGTCTCCCCACCATCAACATCCCCCACCAGAGTGGTACATTTATGACAATTGCTGAACCTACATTGATACATCGTGACCATCCAGTGTCCACAGTTTGCATTGGGGATCAATGGATGGACAGTCAGCTTTGGCAAATGTGTAATGGTGTGTATCCACCCTTCTAGTAGCTCACACAGAGGAGTTTCACTGTCCCCACATCCCTTGTGTTTACTTCTCTCTTTTGATCCTTTTTCAACCTCAAGTCTTTCTGCCCCTGCAGACCCCTTACCTATGGAGAGGCTTATGACCAGAAGAGGCCAGCATGGGCCAGAGCAGGGGCCCCTCTTGCCTGGGTCTAAGAAAAATAAAGACTTGGTGACCGCCATCATGCATGGCAGGTCGCCAGAGATTCAGCCAGCGTTTTCATCTGAGCAATGCTGGGTAGCAGGCAGCTGGCCAGTCACAGTCTCTAGAAAGCTTTGAATGGCATTTCCAGTGTGATCAGGGCTCCCTATTCCCTATCTGGTGACAACTGGAGCCCATGTGACCTGATGGAGCTACCCCTCTACCCTCCCTTTCTCATCTTCTGCCCAGGACTCTGCAGTCCGTCACTGCCAACTTCCCTTGCACAATTAGACAATTTCCTGGTCATAATTGTTTATTCTCTATCTCCAAGAATGGCATGGCTGACTAAAACCTGTTGTGAAGTCAAACCATTGCCGTGGCCCACCCCGAAGGGCCAAATCACCCCAACACAAAGACACTTCTGCGGGCACACATAGGCCTGCCCGTCTCCTCAGGCGTGGCTCTGTCATTGTTCTCAGAACCTTGTCTGCTTGCTTTGGAAGAAGTCCCAGCAGGCTGACCCACCTCGTTGCAATCCTAGCTTTAATCTCAGCTATGAAAAGGGTGGAAACATGGAAACCAAAATGAATGAAGGCCAGGATGACCCTGCTGCTGCTGAGGCACCACCCAGCGCATAGTATGAGCTCAACGAATATGTGTTGAAAAATAGAGTAGTGGTAGAATAATGATTTCCCTTTCAAAAGCGTCCCAGCAAGGCTGCTATGTTTCTTCCCAGCTCAGTCATCATGCAAAACCAGCTGAAAATGAACACCAAGAGGCAGCCTGGAAAGAGAAGCCTTACGGGCAGCCTAGGCCGATGAGTGGCAGCCCAGCAATAGTGGGGGTGGGGGGCATTGAGGTGGTTTGTTCAGCCCACATTACAGGTTTCTTTTGGTTCCAAGTGGCACGTACACTTTTTTCTACTGGTCTGCAGCCTCCAGCATCACCCTCCTGCCTCCAGGAGCCCCATGTGGCTGCCCGAATCATCTCAAGTTCTCCAGCCTCAGCCAGCTTTGCCCTCTTGTTTCCAGACTTTTTTTAAAAGCACTTTCAAAGTCAGTCTCATGTCATCCATTTTAACTGACATGTCATTGGCATTTTTTTAACCTATTAAGACAACTACACAGCTTGCCCAGAAAATAAGTTTTTAAAAATAAAAAAAGAAGTCTTTAAAGACAATTTCTATTTTGCTGACCTGCCAACCCAGGCTAATTGTTTTGTTAGGACAGACAAGTCTAGATTTTCAACACCAGAGGGTGCCAGTGGTTAAATTATGCACACAAGCTGCCCTTAGCAATGATCTCAATGCCCATCCTTTCTGTTGCCCAATAAAAAGAAAGAATGGGATTGGGGGGTTGGTGGTCAGGTGCAGGTAAAGTTGGACTGAGTGTCAAGTGTAGCTGCTGCTAAGGGGAGTAGGACAGAGAAATTAGAACAGGGTGCTGTTTGTTGCCTGGGGTACATGCTGGGTCTGGATTTTCAGACATCAATTAATGGAGTCAGCACCACGGCCAGGCTGTGTGGAGCTTTCTTGTTTGTCTGTATTTTCTGAGAAAGCCCCCTCCCACCATCCCCCTCATCCCCACTCCTCTGCCTGTGCTCTGTGGGCATCTTCAGCTCCACAGCTCTATGGGACTCTTGAAGCCTGGGTTGGGGGCTGGGAGGCCGTATCTGAGCAGTCCCTCCCTCGAAGCCAGTGACCAAGCTATGCAAGGCCAGCAGGAGGTCTGGCCATCCTGCCTGATTTCATTCCAGAAAGAGGTGTGTGTGTGTGTGTGTGTGTGTGTGTGTGTGTGTGTGTGTGTGTGTGAGAGAGAGATAGACTAAGTTTTAGAGCAGTTTTAGGTTCACAGCAAAATTAAATGGAAGGCATAGAAACTTCCTCTTATACTCCCAGCCCCATACACATACAGCCTCCCCCAACATCAACATCCCCCACCAGAGTGGTACACTTGTTACAGTCGATGAACCTACACCGGCACGTCATTATCACTCCATTTACATTAGGGTTCACTGTTGGTGCTGTATATTGCATGAGTTTGGATAAATGTATAATGACGTGAATCCATCATTATAGTATCAGACAGAGTAGTTTCACTGCCCTAAAATCCTCTGTGCTGCACCTGTTCATCCCTGCCTCCCCCTAACCCTTGGCAGCCACTGACCTTCTTACTGTCTCTATAGTTTTACTTTTCCAGAATGTCACATCACTGGAATCATAGAATGTATTAAATATGTTGGTTTCTTTCACTTAGAAATATGCATTTAAGCTTCCCTCATCTTTTCATGGTTTAATAGCTAATTTATTTTTAGTGCTGAATAGTATGCCTTGTATGAATTTACCACAGTTTATTTATTCATTGACCTACTGAAGGACATTTAGGTTGCTTACAAGTTTTGGCAATTATAAATAAAACTGCTGTAAACATTCCAATGTGTGCAGGTTTTTGTGTGAAAATAAGTTTTCAACTCACTTGGGTAAATACCAGGAGTGTGATGCTGGATGGTATACTAAGAGTATGTTTGGTTTTATCTTTTAATTTTTTTAAAAACATATTTTTATTGATTTCAGAGAGAAAGGGAGAGGGAGAGATACAAACATCAGTGATGAGAGAGAATCATTGATCGGCTGCTTCCTGCACACCCCCTACTGGGGATCAAGCCTGCAACCTGGGCATGTGCCCTGACCAGGAATTGAACCATGGCCTCCTGGTTCATAGGTTTATGCTCCACCACTGAGCCATGCGGGCCAGGATGAGAGTATGTTTGGTTTTATATGACACTACCAAATTGTCTTCCAAAGTGGCTATACC
Organism: Myotis brandtii; assembly: GCF_000412655.1. NCBI lineage: Eukaryota > Metazoa > Chordata > Mammalia > Chiroptera > Vespertilionidae > Myotis > Myotis brandtii. Next base: position 6,142,518 of record NW_005357115.1, read on the forward strand.
ATTCCATTCCCCGCAGCACTGAATGAGAGTTCCTATTGCTCCACATCTTCACCAGCATTTGGTGTTGTCAGTGTTTTGGATTTTGGCCATTCTAATCGTTGTGTAGTGGTACCTCATTTTAATTTGCAATTTCCTAATGACATATGAATATCTTCTCATGTGCTTTTATAGCATCTGTATATTTTATTAGGTGAGGTTTCTGCTCAGGTCTTTTGCCCATTTTTTCAGTTGGCTTGTTTATTTTCTAGTTGTTGACTTTTGAAAGTTCTTTGCCTGTTGTGGATAAATAGTTCTTTATGAGCATTAAGCATAATGTTAGTTTTAGGTTTTTGTAGATGTGATTTTTCAAGTTGAGAAAGTTCTCCTCTATTTCTTGGTTGCTGAGAGTTGTGAAATTACTATAGCTGCTCCTTATTTTTTTAAACTAGTGTTAGCATGGTATATCTTTATTTATATCTTTAGTTTTAATCTATATGTGTATTTTAATTCAAGTGCATTTCTTGTAGACAACACATAGTTGGGTCTTACTTTTTGATCCTTTCTGACAAGCTCTTTTAATTGGTATATTTGGACCAGTGAGGTTTAAAGTGATTATTGATATAGTTGAATTAAGAACTATGGTTTTGCTACTGTTTTTTATTTAATGCCCCTTTTCTTTGTCCCTGTTTTTGTCTTTCATTCTTTCTGCCTTTTGTGGTTTTAATTGAACATGTTATAAGATTCCATTTTCTCTTAGCATATCAGTTATTCTTTTTTACTTATTTTAGTGGCTGCCCTAGAGTTTGCAGTATGCATTTACAATCCATTCCACTTTCAAATAGCACTCTATTGGTTCATGGGTAGTGCAAATAGCTTATAATAACAAAATAATCCTAATTCTTTCCTCCCACTCCATGAATTATTGCTGTCATTCACTTTACTTATACATAAGCATATATACTTATGTACATGATATGTATAAACACCATAATCAAATACATTACTGCTATTATTTTTAAAACTGTTATCTAGTCGATCAATTAAGAATAAGAAAAAAGTTTTATTTTAATGTCACTTATTCCTTCTTTGATGCTCTCCCTTTCTTTATGTAGATCTGAGTGTCTGACCTACATCATTTTCCTTCTCTCTGAAGAACTTCTTTTTAACATTTCCTGCAAGGCAGGTCTATTGGCAACAAATTCCCCATAATTTTGTCTGAGAAAGTCTTTATTTCTCCTTCACTTTTGAAAAATAATTTCACAAGGCACAAAATTCTAGGTTGGTGTTTCCTCTCAATACTTTAAGTATTTCTCTTCACTCTCTTCTTGCTTGCATGGCTTCTGAGAAGCCGGGTGTACTTTTGATCTTCACTCCTCTATAGGTAAGGTGTTATTTCCTTCTGGCTTCTTTCACAATTATTTTTCTTTATCTTTGATTTTCTGCAGTTCATATATGATATGCCTAGGTGTAGTTTGTTGTTTGCCTTTTATTTTTGTTTAGGTAATTTATGCCACCTGGTATTCTTGGAGATTCCTGGATCTATGCTTTGGTGTCTGACATTAATTCAAGGACATTTTCAGTCATTTTTGCTTCAGATATTTCTTCTGTTCCTTTCTCTCTTTTCGTTCTACTATTCCCCTAACATATATGTTTTGTAGTTGTCGCACAATTCCTAGGTATTCTGTTCCCCCCCTTTTTTTAAAGTCTTTTGTCTTTTTTTCTGTTTGGAAGTTTCTATTGACATTTCTTTAAGTTCAGAGATTCTTTCTTCTACTAACAGCCTCTTTTATATCTGCTAGTGTTTTGGTCTCAAGCATTTCCTTTTGATTCTTTCTTAGAATTTCAATCTCTCTGCTTAACATTGCCCATCTGTTTTTACATGCTGTCTACTTTATTGCTCAGAGCCCCCAGCATTTTAATTGTAGTTGTTTTAAATGTCTCTAGTCTGATAATCCCAGCATCCCTGGTTCTGGTTTTGATGCTTGATCTGTCTCTTCCCTTGTGGTACACCTTGTGATTTTTTTCTTGCTATCGGACTTGATGTGCTGGTTAATAGGAGCTGTAGTGATGGTGCGGTGTTGGGAAGGGAAGGCTCCGTGGCCCTGTGAGGAGATCTGTCTTTCAGTGAGCCTGTGCCTCTGGACTGTGAACTTATAAGTTCAGATTTTTCTCCCCTCATAGGTGGGACAGGAAGGATGCTAGAGCAGGCTGGTATTGGGTATTTTTCCTCCCTCAGATCAGTTAGGATCTGATAAAACTATAATAGTTTAGGCTCTGGAGTGCCCTGGAGTATGTCCAATGGTTTCCTTTCCCTTCCTTCTGCAAGAAGCATAAGTAAATCCCCCCCCCCCATGGGAACCTGGTAAAACTCACAAAAGTGCGGAACCCCTACGACCAGGTCTGCCTAGAGTTTTTGACCCTCAGACTTGTCCTCTCTGAGACTCCAGCAATTTGCCAATTTCAGTTCAGATTTTCCTACCACGGCACTGGTTCCCACAGAGGTTGCTGCTGGGAGTTTCTGTTCTGATTCACCTTAGTTGCCTGCCTCTTCCATTTTGGGGCCAGCGCTTTGCCCTGTGACCTTCTTATCTAATAAATCCAAGAAGAGTTGTTGATTTTTCAGTTTGTTCAGCTTTTTACTTGTTAGGACAGAGTGACTACTTCCAACTCCTTGCATGCTGGACTGGAAACCAGAACAGTGTGTTTTCTCCTTTGATGTCCTATACCAAGAACTCAGTGATGTAGGTCAAGTGACATTCCGGCATGGCTTTTGTTCTGTTGAAATTGGATTTTAGGTTTGAAAGGTGCCTTGGAGGTCACTTCATTCAATGTCCTCTTTTAAAAAAAATATGTATGGTTTTTTTGTTTGTTTGTTTGTTTTTAGAAAGAAGAAGGGAGAGGGAGAGAGAGAAACATTAATGAGAGAGAAATATCAACATCCATTGGCTGCCTCCTGCAGATCCCCTGCTGGGAACTGAGCTGGAAACCCCGGCATGTACTCTGACCCAGAATCAAACTAGTGACCTTATAGTGCATGGGTCCATGCTCAACCACTGAGCAATACCAGCCAGGCCAATATCCTCATTTTCAGGTGACATCTTTTGTTTAAAATATATTTTTATTGATTTCTGAAAGGAAGGGAGAGAGAGAGATTAATGATGAGAGAGAATCATTGACCAGCCTCATTCTGCACACCCCACACTGGGGCTCAAGCCCGCAACCCGGGCATGTGCTCTGACCTGGAATTGAACTGTCACCTCCTGGTTCATAGATCGACACTCAACCACTGAGCCACGCTGGCTGTGCTCAGATGACATTTTAATAGACTCTCTTTGGGGCATTCCTCTCTGGGTAATATTCCCACCTTTCAACAGAGTAATAGAACAGACCGTGTACATGTGACCCCTTTGGGTTCACAATCCAAGTGAATGTTGCTTCAGATAAGCCAATTAAATTCTTCCACAGTCAGTGTTCTGTTCCCTGAAAGGAAGTGCAAATGTGACATTTATTCAATTGATAAACAGTGGTTATCTGTGTGTGATGGTTTCATAGATGATTTTAGTTATGTGTGATGGGACGATGGGTGATTTTTATTTTCCTCTTTTTGTCTTTCTGCATTTCCCAAATCCTATCAATGCACACGCAGTACTTAACAATTAGAAAGAAAAAAATATAGTTTTAGGCCATGAACACTGTGAAGTTTCTCTTCCGTGTCTCCTTATAGTCTGCAAGATGAACGTCCACCGACGCTGCGAGACCAACGTGGCTCCCAACTGTGGAGTGGACGCCAGAGGAATCGCCAAAGTCCTGGCAGACCTTGGCGTCACCCCAGACAAAATCACCAACAGTGGCCAGAGGAGGAAAAAGGTAACAGGCCACTCGGTGGTGTTTCTGGAGCTCTCTGTGGGCCCACATCTCTGCGCTGGCTTCCTGGCAGTGCCTTGGAGTGAGGTTACAAGATTGCTGGGTTTGAGACACTGTACTCAAAACAGCACGTGCTTGAAAGGAAAAGAAATAGAGGCTAGGCAGGTAACATTAAAGTCTCCTTCAGTTCCAGAAGCAGGGGGAGCCTCAAGTGTTACGTTTCTCAGGGGAGCTTAGAGGAGGACTTTAGAATTTCTTCTAGAAAAAGCAGGCCAGCTCTAGACAAGGAAATAGACGCATCTGCCTCCAGAACTGGCATGAAAGCAATGTCAGTGTTTGCACTTTGCCCCTGCTATCACTACGACGAGGATAAAGGGATGAAGAGCTGGAGCCACATTCTTTTCTAGGGAGCAAGCCAAGATCTGTGATAGCGCCGGCACTCGGCTGCCCGGGGGACATGGTTAATGCCCCATGACATGAAACATCTGGGCTTTTCTTTGCAGACCAAAGCCCTGTCTCTGTCCATGTGACATTCTGAGTGTCAGTAGGAAGAGATCTGTTTGCTAAATTGTTGTTTTGGTAAGTCAGGGCCCACAGATGCAAATAGAGCTAAAGGGTACCCATGGCATTTGCTTTGAAGGCCCTTTTTATCCTTGGCTGCTAACCTGGAAAATGTAAGTGATCTTTGAAAAAGTAAGTTATGACAAAATCAGAACCAAGTTAACTGGGCAAGAAAATCCTGGTGGCAGTGGGTGGACAGTGGCCCTCATTGCCCGGCATCAGGCATTCTCAAGCTGTCCCTAGAAAAGCACGTCTAGCTCTGGGTGCCTCTACCATCCTGACCCCTAAGTGTTTCTTCTAAATTTTGCCGTAAAACACCTTCTGAAGGGCTCTGTGTTTCCCTTCTCATTTTAGAAGCTGCCCATGCCTTTTCCCTGGTGCCTCTCAGAAGAGCCTTCTCCCTTGAATGGGAAGGTGTGGATTGTTTTCATCTTCTTAAGCTGCTGCTTCTCTACCTTCCCAATCAAGAAAGCTGTTTCTGCAAGAGTTGCAGAAATGAAGTCTATTTTAATGGTTGACTGTGAGATTCTGGGCTTCTGGTGGCTCTTCTCAGCTCTGTATACCCCACTGGTTGACCCCACTGGTTGAAACAGGACTTAAGTTATTGACCTAAGGCATTGACATTGCAAGCAGAATGTCAGCACCCAGGAGTGCTAGGGCTCTGCTGAAGAGGCAGGAGGTACAAACACCTTGTGATTACAAGGCTGGACACACACACACATTGATGAGCTCTAGAGAGAGCCATTTTCAGGAGACAGGGTTTTTGTTTTTCCTTGCTAGAAGTAAATTGAGACAATATTGATTGTCATGAAGCATTTAAAAGAAAACTCAGTACCTGCCCTCTTCCCCATATTTATGTGGGCATCGTCTGTCTATCTTGGATTTGGGGAACCTGGTAGCAAGAAGCCAACATGGAGAAATTCAGAAAGAAGTAGAGTAGAAGATAAAGGGAGTTCAGTCCTGCTATTTTTATTGCTGCAATGCCCTGATGCAAAAGCTAGAAATAAGCTAAGTGAACTAAGTATAAGCTCAGGTTTGTATAAGAGGATGGGAGACAAGTGCCCTTGGTCAGACACTATAAGGGCTTCTTTGCAGGAAAGTCGGGCCTGCTAGATTTTTCATTCCCTTCACATTGCCCCTTGCAAGTAGTCAGTCCATCATCCAGAAAGGACATGTACACACAGCTGGTAGACCAAGAAGAAAAGGGAACAGAAATACCTGTGGTCTCAATCCAAACCTCAGACCTTAATGGGAACTTAAAAATGGATATGCCAACATTTGTGTAAAAACGAGAGTTCACTGGGAGTGTTCTTTTAAACTTTGCTAACAAATATCAGTACATCTGAAAGTATTTACTGAGCATCTTAGTATGTGTATCATTTGTATAAGTCACCAGGACGATACCAATACAATCCTGCAAAAAAACCCATAGTCTACCTGAGCAGAGAGCCCCACATAATATACACATTCAGAGAGTATTAACTAGAGCTGAACAAGACAATGAGTAAATGCCAAACTGGTGGTAAGACCGTGTCACGTTGCTTTGGATAAGGTAACTTGCATCGCTTGAACAGGCGAGGGAGATTTTATGAAAGGGGGTATGCTTGAATTTTGCTTAAAAAGGTCAGTTGTATTTGGGCAGAATAATAATTGAACAAACTGAAGTCTCTTGTTTTCTTCCCTTTAACTGGCAAAGAAAACCTTGAGACTATGCTTTCAGACGATCAATTCAGCAGTGTTACTGCACCAGGAACCCCTTTGGTGCTGGGTAGGGGATCTTGAAGCTTTTGGCCTGAGGGAAACTCGCCACCCTCGCTTCTGACGCCTCTCTCCCCTCTTCCTCTCCCCCCTCTCTAGCTCCTTGCTGGTGCCGAGTCCCCGCAGCCCGCTTCTGGAGGCTCACCCTCTGAGGAAGACCGGTCCAAGTCAGCACCCACCTCCCCTTGTGACCAGGGTGAGACCCTCGGATTTGCTTCTTTACCTCTGAGCTTGGTCATCAGAAGTTCAGAGGAGCTGAGGCCTCCTTACCCAAGAATGGCCCTGCGTTCCGGAAACAGCCAGTGGCCCTGTTGACTCATTAGCGGTTCCTTCACTCTACAAGGCTGTCTTGAGGGCAAGGCACTAAATGCCTTTCTACCTTAAATCCCTTCCAGGCCTGAGTAAGAGAGGAGGAGCACGCGATGCTGTGGTTCTTTCTTTTCCCTGGTTCCGAGTGCAGGAGAGGGAGGGCGTACTGCCCCCTCTCTTACCACTGGGCCCCAGTGTCTGCCTCCAGGCCTGTCAGCATCACTCAGTTTGACTTAGTTCCTTCTGACTCTAACCATCACACCCGAAACCTGAGATCAGGGCAGGAGTCAGGAGATGGGTGGGGAGGACGTCTCCTTTCCTGGCCAGGATGGGTGGGTGGGTGGAGATAGGACAAAGCTGGGGAAGAGACTGCAAGAAGTGGGCAGGAAGCCAGCTCTGGGCCTCGCTCCTCTTTCAAGCTCAGCTCAGGCTATCTTCTTCCCCCCCCATAGGGATGAGTGTAAAGTAATCAGAGGTTTCTTGTTTTGTTTTTTAATTTTAATGTATTTTTATTTTTATCTTTTTTTATTGCTTAAAGTATTACAAAGAGTATTAAACTGAAGGACTTATATGCATGCATATAAGCATAACCAATGGACATAAGACACTGGGGGTAGGGGAGGCCAGGGGATTGTCAAGGGTGGGGGGAAAAGGACACAGTTATATCTTCATAGAAATTAAATAAAGGGCTGTTACTCTCAGACAGGGTGGAGGGTGAGCTATGGGAAAGCAAGGGACTTCAGCAGGGAGTAAGAAGCTTCTATGTCAGGATGAGGGCAGGAGATTCTGTGAGCCTTCAGAGGAGGCAGCAGTGATGAACAGGTCAGCAGACCATAATCCAGGGATGGACAGGAGAGCACCCGAGGGAAGGCTATAGTCATGGGGGAAAATGCTGGGACTACACAGAAATGCTGGCACCAGGAAGAGTCGGCTCTCAACAAACCTCAGACAGCTCCCAAATCTTAGCATAATGCTCTCCAGTTGATTTCAGAGAGGAAGGGAGAGGGAGAGAGAGATAGAAACATCAACGATGAGAGAGAATAATTGATCAACTGCCTCCTGCACGCCCTAATTGGGGATCAAGCTGGCAATCCAGGCATGTGCCCTTGACCAGGAATTGAACTGTGACTTCCTGGTTCATAGGTTGATGCTCAAGCACTGAGCCACGCTGGCCGGGCAGAGGTTTCTGATTCTGCTGGCGGAATGGTGAGGCTGAGAAGGGACTTAGACACTTCAAACTTCCCCTCTGGTGACCAGAACCAGGCGTCACTGGGGAGGGAAATACGCATCTGCAGAGCAGGACTAATTGTATTGCATTAGAGCACCTGGGTATCTTGAAGACCCTTTTGTGGTCATTATCCAAATTCTTTGTTCACACCAACTCTATGCTGGTGCTCCTTTACTGTCCCCATGTTACATGGTGGGAAGTGGAAGGTCAGAGACTTGCAAAGATTTGTCCAAAGGTTAGTGGATCCACACCAGTGGTAAAGGGCAAGACCATGCCCCTCCTGGCTTAGGGACCCCACTCTCCGAGTCTGTGCCATCAAACCCGCCTCCCAGGTCATCTTACCCTGCAGATGTGACCCAGCTCTTCGTACCCAGGAGTAAATAAAACAGCTGCGGGTCAGTGTGCCAGTCCTGAGGCCACAAAATAATTGGTCTGAGTCCCTCTTTGTGCTGCTCTGCTTAACTTGCTGCACGTGTACAGTGTGCATCAGTCCAAAAGAGGCTGAACCCATTTGTAAGGCATCTGATGATGCTCGGTGAGCTCCAGACGAGCAGGTATTATCCTGGACCAGCGTGGGTGTTTTCCTGTTTCCCTTTGAGAACTTCAAGGAGATGAGGTCCTATGGTAAAGAGGCCCTAGTAAGAGGGAGGTGACCCATTTTCTATGTGGTTTCTGCCCAGTGTGCTGCCCAGCCTTGGCAGGGCGCAGTACCTCCCAGGGCCTCTCTCTGTCCCCAGTTAATGCAGGTACCAGTATTACCCAGCAGTGACATGTGCACAGATGAATGTGAAAACCCAGACTTTGGATGTCCCTGAATTGCTATTGTTATTAGCAAATCAAATTAATTAAGTTTCTTCTAATCATATTAATAATATAAACACTATTGTTTTTCACAAGTCAAAATAAAATTTCATTAAATTTGAAAAAACAAACAAAAAAAACCCTCTTAGCAAGACCTGGCATTATTATGAAACAGAAATAAGACACAGTTTCTCTTTGCTCCATTGTAAGAACATAGACATTTTCTTCAAGCTTCAGTATCCCTAAACACCCAAGTTCTATCTTCCAAAATCCATTTAATAACTTGCCTTGGAAACATACTTTTTGCTCTATGCTGAGACTAAAAGTTATATTTAGTGAAGAGTATATGATAGGAAACTGCCGATTGGGTTGGGGGATAGCGGAAGGCTCAGAAGCTCTCCCCATGCCTCCCCTTCTCAGCGGAGCCAAACACCAGATCTATGAAAGATCCCAGGTTCCTCGAGTGAGCTGCCGTGGGCCTCTGTCTTCTGAAAGAAGCTGAAGATCTCTTTAGGTCAAGCTCCTGGTCGCTCATGCCTGATTCTGATTCCCACGTGTTAGAGTCTATGTTCCTCTTGTGTAATCCCAGTGTTATTCACGAGTGTCTTAAAATTGGATTATGCTCAAGATGCCCATATCTACAAGAGGAATGTGCATCTGGGTGAATTAATAGCTCACAATAAAGCTTCCTCAAAGAGAAGAGGTTTAAGGCTCACCCAGCATTATCAGCCCCAGGGAGTTTGCATTACAGCCTTGCGTCCCTGAAATTGTACTGAGAATCCTGCCCCATCTGAGATACATTTGCAGCATGTCCCTGTGGGGAAGCAGTTCTTTGGTTAATGATAAGCTCCTTGCTTGTTTTGTTAAATAACCTTGCATGGGATGGGTATTTAGAGTAAACCCAGCAACAAAGCCACATAAAGTCCTTTAGAAGATGAAATAATTCCATCACCAAGATTACTGTGATGACAGTTCTCAGTGAGTCGTTACCCTAATCTTCAAAGGAAACTCAAAGGTTATCCGTGGCCTTTGGAACTCCGCAAGGTTCCCGAGAAGGCTGGGATTCTTGCACTAACCAAGAACAACTGGACAGGCCACTAGCCAAAGGGGGCTTTCAGAGAGGTGGCCGTGGCCCAGTCTACACTGAAGGAGTTAGTTGCTGGGCTGTGTCCTCCTCTTTGCATGCCTAGGCCCTGCTGTATGTTAAGTGCCAATGAAAGTGTGTAAATGAAGGAACAAAAAGGAATGCCATACCGGATCTGTTGTTATGAAAAGCCAAAAAAAAATGGTGGGGACTCATGCGGGTGAGGACTCATGAGCTGTGCACTAATGCATTATCTTGTCTCCCTCGGCTCTAGAATTAAAAGAACTTGAAAACAACATCCGGAAGGCCTTGTCATTTGACAACCGAGGGGAGGAGCACAGGGCAGCAGGGTCCACCGATGGCCAGCTGGCGAGCCCCGGAGAGAACGGTGAAGTCCGGCAAGGCCAGACCAAGCGCTTGGGCCTGGACGAGTTCAACTTCATCAAAGTGTTGGGCAAAGGCAGCTTTGGCAAGGTCTGTGGCCTGTGCGGGTAAAACTGCTGATTTTCTCTGCCCTGGGCATCTGCCTCCTCATTTGTTTCATATAAGATGAACCTTTCAGCCTGGTCTTGTTCTATTTTCCTTCCTTTTTGAGTGGAAGTGGCCTGAGGCCAAGCAGATAGGAACTGGGGTTCTGCTCTTAACTGTCTGGGGGACGTTAGTGTGGGCCTTTTCCTTCTTTGGGATTCCGTGTAGCCCACTTGTCAAATGGGGATGGGAATCAAGTGACATAATAGGTGAGAAAGCACTTTGAAAAGTTTAAATTGCTTTACATGTGCTTGGCATTCCATTATCAATAATGGTAACAATACTGTTCTTCCCTCCATCAGAGAGTCATCTGAAGTTCTGGTTTTAATTCATTATATAGACTTTGAAAATGAACTCCAGCATGTGTGCCCTCTGTGAACTTGGGGCTCAAAACAAGTCTTAGCACATGTTACCGTGGAAGTTAACTGTTACGTAACTGACTTTTCTGGCACTTACTAAACGCTTTGTTTAACCTCTGTTTGTGCCAGAAAGTGGGAATCATCACCTCCTCTCTTGGATCAGGGTCCTCTGCCCTTGCTGCCATCCTCCCTATCCTGCTCCCCACTGGGACGGACACAGTGGTATGGAGTGTGGATGCAGAGGGTGCTCAAATATAGCATTCCTGGTGATCAGCCACCATTCTGAAGGTGGGGTGCGATGGAAAAATAATTCCTGCTCATTTAGAAAAAAAAGATGGACAGCCTGCCTGGTGTGGCTCAGCGATTGAGCATTGACCTGTGAACCAGGAGGTCACTGTTCAATGTTCAGTCAGGGCACATGCCCAGGTTGCGGGCTCAGTCCTCAGTAGGTGGCGTGCATGAGGCAGCCGATCAATGATTCTCTCTCATCATTGATTTTTTTTTATCTCTCTCCATTCCTATCTGAAATCAATAAAAATAATTCTTTAAAGAAAAGAGATGGACAGGCAGAGAGCCGAAGAAACTGGTTAACATTTCAGCTGTGATCTCTGCTATTCGGCTCTTCGGCTGTTCGCAAAGCCATGCCTGGGAGTGGATGAGCATTGTTTTTTGAGGACCTCCCGGAGTAGAGAGGCCCTACCCTGGAGCCCAGGCACCTGCCTCTGGGACCTCCTGGGGATCACATGCCCTCACGAGTCAGGCTGTGGGTCAGGAGGCTTGCTGGGGGACAGAGCCACTCCACTCCTAGGAGAATGGCTCTGTGAGCCCCCAGGGTACAGAGCTTGGTTCCTGGCCCATCTCACCTGCCCCATCTCAGTCTGAGATCAATGCTGCAGGAAGTAACTGGATCTACTTAAATGGCAAAGGCTGAAGTAATCACATTCTTTAGAGACGGCTAAATAAGAAGCAGACCCCAGTCCTCTGGCCAGCATAACTCAAGGATGTGAGCAGCTTTCATTGTGAGCAAGATTCATGGCGAACGAGCAGCCTCAAAGGCTACAGGGTTCCATATGGCGTGTGGGCAGGATGGGAACTCTGATGATTCTGAAGCATCTAGATTGTTTCTTAGGAAAAATCACCGTCACAGTGAGCCAGTTTTAAAGAGTTTGCATTTTATGTGGGCAACTAAATGCCTTCACAGTAACATCCCGAATTCCCTCATTAAGCTTCTGAGTTACTGCTCTTTAGTTCTAACATTTACCCTGGAACTGTACTGAGGAGTTAGTTATTGAATGGGAGAAAGGCTTGTCACATTTGTAGGGAAATGAGTGCAAAAACATCAAATGATAAAACAAATTTAAGAAACAGAATTGTTCATTGGTTCTCTGGAGAAGGAATCACAACTCCCAGCTTTAAAGCTACAGAAGAAACCACAAAGGTAAACAAGGGCAGGTTCAACTACAACAAGATAAATAATCCTGTTTAATAGAAAAAAAAGAACAGAAAATTATAAGACAAATTTAGAAAAACCTTTACAGAAAGTAAAGTGATAGTATGTTTATGGACCAAGTGCATACAAATACGTAAGAGGAAACTGACAAATAGTTCACACAAAAGAAATTTACTTAGAAAACAAATATTTAAAAAGTTTATTGCAAGTTAAAACAGCACCGAGGTAACATTTCACACTCATTACATGAACAACATAGCTTTTTAAGTGAAGCACCCAATGTTGGTAAATCGCTGGGAAACTAAAGCACATCTCCTTTGCTAGTGGCACATTATATTGTACATCCTTTTTGGAAATCAGTTAGGCATATGCAAATATTTAGCCCCATAATCCACTTCCACCACTTTCTATCTTGAGGACATGATTCAAAAAACAAAAAGAAATTATATGTACAAAAATATTCTTTGCAATTTTTATATAGTACTTAATAATTACTTGTAACTCAAGTGTTTCCTAGGAGGTAAAAGTTTAAATAACTTCTAATATATTTACTTGAATTATCAGACACCATGATAAAGATGAAGACTGTGTAGAAAAATGCTTATGAAATACTGTCTGGTTAAAAAAAAACACACTATGCTATATTTACCATACTCTAAGTGCAAGTATGACAAATGTATATAAACATGTAGATAATCATTTAACAGATGTGCATTGAACTTTTCTTTGCTCAGACACCGTGTTAGAGATTAAAAGTAATTAAGTGGTAGTAGCTGTATTAGGATGGGTAGTTTCTCTAGACATTTTTAAAAGCTTTGATACTATTTAAAATGATAGAAAGGAGTCCGTTTTTAAGCACTTGGTATTGATGCGTGTTTCTTCTCTCCCTACGTGTATATACTGACAGGGTGGTTTTGATTGATCGCAGGTCATGTTGGCGGAGCTCAAAGGCAAAGACGAAGTATATGCTGTGAAAGTCTTAAAGAAGGACGTCATCCTTCAGGACGACGATGTGGACTGCACGATGACAGAGAAGAGGATTTTGGCTCTAGCGCGGAAACACCCGTACCTAACCCAACTCTATTGCTGCTTCCAAACCAAGGTATGCTTAGGCCGAAGCTGGTGGGTCGCCATCATGGGGCAGTGCTGGGGGACATCTTAACTGTCTGATGAAAGATCAATTATAGACCCTCTACATTCTTTCTCAAAAACCTTGTAAAGTGGAATGGATTTTGCCCTTGAGAAGATCAGGGTGTATTTGAAAAGCATCCTCTTTTGTAAAGGCCTGGAATTTTCCATCCAGGATTATGCTTGTGAGGGGATCAGAGCGAGCTGCGGAACTCTTTGCAGATGTAGCTGGACAAAGCCGAATGACTAAGCCCAGCCAACAGGTGTGGTTCGTTCTGGCTCTGCTCTAACTTATCGCTGCGCAAATCACTAAAGCTCTATGCTGTTTTCAGAGCAAATGAAAAAGAATAAAGGCCACCCTCGCCGCTCCTAGCTTGCATAATGTCATAGGAGGTAAAGGATGTAAACAAGTGCTTAAAATGCCATAGGGCAATACAAATAAGCGGCATTTTAAATTTACCATGTAGGAACCTGGTTACCAGAAGGTGGCAGTAAAGAAACAAAGATAATCTGTAACCACATCAGAAAGTCTGACCTCTGACTGAGTTGTTTCTTATTCTGAGTGAGGAAGAGAAATGCCAGCATTCTTTATGAAGCTCTTATTAGGGGGAAAAAATAAAAAAGGTCAAGGTCTCTTAGGATGCCTTACGGATTTGTAGCTCTCGGCTTCTTGCAAAGGTGAAGGCAACCTCACCTGAAACTCTTACTGTGCCCACCGGGAGCCCAGACCGTGAAGGTGCCATCATGGAGAGACGAGTCCCTGCGCTTGGCACACTCTCACCCCCATGTCATTGTGAATGCATGTCTTTCCGCTTAGAATTCAACAGTCACTCATTGGGTCATTTGGCAGATTTTTAGTTAATTATATTATATCGAATCATTTCCTGGTGCCAGGTGTTGGAGATACATTGGTGAGCAAGGCAGAGACCCTGACTTCAGGGAACTTATGTCTCTTTGGCACACTGTTTCCCAAAGAGTGCTTCTCAGAACCCTCCTCACTTGGGAAACTCTAAGAATGAAGGACTCCGTGGCACATACTTTGAAACGCTGCCATCTTGACTTCTCTTGGAGTATCTCAATATACACTTGCTTCAGTAAGTCCCCGAGGAGACCTGCAATGAAAAAAAGTTACTTTTATGTAATCTACCATTTCGTAATTATTTGATCCCCACCATTCCAGAGTGAGAACCACATCTAATGGAATTTTTCTAATCCCTCTGATCCCTCAGAAGAAAGAAATATCCTCAGAAAATGTGGAAATCCCTTTTCTGAACAAGCACAGGACTATATTAGCTGCCCTTGTTTTTTATGTGCCTTACGAAGGGCCAAAGGTCTGTGGGTCTGTGCATTTGTGTGTATATGTACACGCACAAAGGCCCAACATGATGATAGAGGATCAAAGTCAACTTTCTTCTTTTCTCCACTTGAACATAATTCTAGGTTAGTGAGAAATGTGTCCGGTATGTCTTTATCTCCCCGGTGCCTGTCCGACGGCCTCACACCTTGTAGGTGTGCACTAACACCCCGGGAGGGGCCAGTCTAGCTGTGAGTCCCCTGTAGCTGGTGGAGCGTGGGCAGTCACTGTGGAGGAGCAGCTGCCCTGCACCCCTTGGTGAATGTGTGGGGGCATGAGCATGGGTGTCTTCCGGGCCAGCGGTGTTCTCCTGGTGCATTTTAGAACATCAAGGCTGACTTCCTCATCGTGAGGCAGCGTTGGGAGCACAACATGGTGGTGAATGACACCATGGGTTTCCTTTATGGGAAAACAATAACCAAACTGACGTGGAGATTGGGGTCTGGGTGGCTGGGGGTGAGGCCGGGGAGAGGAGAGACTTTCCTCTGTGGTTCAGAGATTTACTAACACTTTCTCAGGCCACTGCCCAGCAGCCACAGTTACGGGAGCAACTTTGTCCTGTGCCACCACTAGTCAAGGGAACACAACACGCCTCACTCTACAGATGTCTGTGCATTTGATTTTCCTAAAGGGAATCATATTTAACTTCACCAAATGAAAGGAATGCTGTGAAGAGTCATTTTATAAACCTCCCACTAAACTTTTAGAAAATGTGACCGGTAGGCATGGCTTTAATGAGTAGCTGTTATTCACCTGACTCTGAGTTCGGTGCTAGATGTGGGGTTTTCAGCAAAAAAGAAGATGATTCTCAAGTAGGTGGGTTTATTAAATAAAGAACGGGAGGTATCTACTTTCCATAAGCAAGCAGAGCAGCAAACAGCAAACAGCATTGCATACTTACATTCTGGGTGGGGCGGGGGGGGTGTTCAAACCAGGAGGAATCGGAGGAGAGGGTGCTGGTTAGTGTCTGGAGAGGGGAAGGAGCTCAAGCCAGGCTTTGCAGAATGGGGAGGGTTGGGGTGGGAATGGGAGCTGGGTTAAGTGGCCATGGTTGGGTCTTGCTTTAGTTTCACTTTTTCTGAAAAGAAAGGACCATTCCTCTGAGCCGCCCTGGATTGGTTTCAACCAGGACTTTGTATGTGATTAAGGACCACAAGACCCAATTGCAATCTTTGTAAGATGTCTTGCCTTCTTGTTTAATTTAGACACACAGAGCATCGCTAGTGTTAGGTCAGGTTTAATTATCTTTAGGCGAGCCTTTATTTTTCAGTTCGTAGGACTAAAACAGCCCCTATGGAAACATTCCAGAGAGATTGCACACGGCTTCTGGTTATTACATAGGTTGCTGGCGGCACTGACTATGTGTGAGATGCGGGTACCGGGTCTGGTAGGATGACTGATGGCGATGATTGTGCAAACCCATTGGCATCATTCATGAACTCAGGTAACGTTAGTTCTGGTCACTATAGGCCATTAATGACCAAGTTACAGTTAAAGAAGGATTTGGCCTTTTCTGTATACCAAGCCCACTTGCCCTTGGCTCATTGCACACTGATCATCCTCCATGGGATCTGGATGGGAAAAGGCCAATGGAATGGTAGCTCTCCAGGGCCAGTGAGAAAAGGCAGACAAACCAGTAAATTACGTGAATAACATTAATTTTAATCAAATTTAAATTGGGTGTTTGACTGGAGTTCCCTCTACGCAGTGTGCTCTTTGGGATGCTAGAATAAATGGAAGCAACCATTTATTAGGGAATGCTACAAAATTGTATTTAATTAACTGTCAAATGTATTGGATGAAAAGAAGCTAAGGGACTCCTGACTCCAGGCAAGATGGAGTAGCCTCATTTCTCTCAGGTTCTCTTTCTTACAATTAAAAATCCCTGGGCATAATTCTTATTTAATAAAGGCATATGCTCATCAAGACAGATATAGCCATAAAGAATTACAGAAATTGTACTACCTGTTGATGTGCATGAGAAACTAAGATTTTCATATTTAACATTGCCAGATGATGTAATGGTGTTAAATTAGTAGCATGCTTAATATTTTCATACATACACGTACACATAATAATTGTTTTTTGGTTAGAAAAAAAAAGGTATGGCCTGTAATTATTTCAATGAATGTACATGTATTTATTGAGCATATGTTACATGTCAGACACTGTTAGATTCTGGGGCTACAACACTCACAAGCTATTGACTCTAAACTCATGGAGATTTCTATCTAGTGGGGAGAAAGACACACAGAGTGATATTCTATAGCATGGTAGCTCTTCTGATGGAGCCATTTAGGTGATTTCTTTGAAGCCCTGCAGAAGGTAGTTTGGAAGACTTCCTGGAAGAGGTAGAATCCAACCTGGACCATGAAGCATGGGTAGCATTTGGAAGAGGATAAAGGCAAAGAGATGGCTGATAAGACCTAGAATTTATCCACAAATCTCATTTTCATTATTATTTTTCCAAAGCTAGACCCCTCAAGCATTTTGTGTCCTGCTTCCTCCAAGGAAATGACAATGGCTGAACAACAAGGAAGGAGAGGAGGAAGGGGAGGGTATTTGAAAAATAGGGAAATTCTTGCATCTGCAAGATCAGATACTGGTTGCTAGAGAGGGGAGGGTAATACTGTGAGCCTGCTTCATTGGGTGGGGCACTTAGCTAGGCTCTGAAAGTTACGGGCTTGGTGAATCAGGATGTAGGGGGAGGAGCAACTTCAGGAATTGCTCCTTCTGGGCTCCCCTTTTCCTAGGGATAGGAAAGCCTCTGGGTGGTAGGTTTGCTTTGTTTTTGTTTTTATAGTTACAGGAAATAAAATTCTCAGGCATTTTTAGATTCTGTGTATGATCCCCATTGTGAATCATCATCTTCCAACTGGATCCCACAAACCCTGACTTGAATAAGTTCATCCATGACTTTTCTTTTTTCTCTCTCCCTAATCAACCCCATCCCCCACTCTTTGGCATTTCCCGCCAGGCCTGGGAAGCCAGCTCAGGGAGGGCTTTGCCTGTGTGAGCCACTGCTCAGGAAACTGAGGGTGAGCTCCTGAAGAATCGCCCTGGGCCAGCCTCTCTCGCTGCCCTGGAGAAATGCAGGATGGAAGAATCCTTAAAAAGCAGCTGGAGACATTTTCCAAATGAGTTTTAGTTATCAGTATGAGCTTAGAATTCAGTAGTTACTTATTTGGTCATTTGTCAGATTTTTAGTTAATTATATTATACTAGAGGCCCAGTGCACGAAATTCGTGCACGGGTAGGGTCCCTAGGCCTAGCCGGCGATCAGGGCCTATCTGTGGGGCGACTGGTGGGGCGATCGCGGTTCCCTCCCCTCCCCCCCTGCTGGCACCTACCTTGGCCAGCCTGACGCCGCTCACTCACCGGTCCTGCCCCCTGTTGCCATTGGTCACCTCCCTCTTGGCCTGGGGCTTGCGGGCTCGGGGCAGCTCCTGCATTGAGCGCCTGCCCCCTGGTGGTCAGTGTGCATCATAGTGACCGGTCGTTCCACCATTCGGTCGATTTGCATATTAGGCTTTTATTATATAGGATTATATTGGGGTAATATAACATGCTGAGGCATGTTGACAATTCAGGGAAAACTTATGGTGAACTGCTGAGGCATGTTGACAATTCAGGGAAAACTTATGGTTTCAAGGAACTCTGATGTGTATTTTGAGCATTGACTCTGAAGAACAGCAAACATGAAAGCAAAATAAAAAGTAAAAAAAATTAGGCCTTTGGTAGATTTTTGTTAAAAAAAAAAAAAGAGTTGATTATGTCAGATTAAATCTACAAGAACCAGGAAAGCAATTGAATGAACTGGGGTCTTTTTCCTGTGGTAGCGTGAAGTCTAGGTGCTGGAGGGGTTCTGTTGGATTTGGTGAATGCTTCACAAGCGTGGATTGAGGTGTTCAACACCAAGAGTTGGTCTGTGGGTCAGACAGCCACCTGGGAATCCATATGATTGCCAATAAAATATTTCAAAGCGAGATAGCTCGATAATTTTTAACAGATATCAGTGAAATGAGCTCTGTGGTAGAGCTTGGCATTGGTAGACTCAGTTGTCAGCAATCAGTCTCCAGCACACTCTGTCTCCTTAGTCCTGAAGATCATTCCTGCCTGAGCATGCGGGCTGGTCAGCAGCACCATTTCTTTTCATCAGCCAACGAAGATCTTCAGTGAGGGTCTACTGTGTGCAGATCACTGCAGGGTGTGACCAGACTTCTATGCTGGGGCCTCTGTCAAATTCGTGGGGTTATAAACTCGATTCACTTGAGGACAGAAGCTCTGAGGGCTGTCAGGACTGGTGAGGAATTCGAGAGAGTGGGGGTTGGAGGCTGTCTATGTGCAGACAGGTCAGGGGCACCCAAGTCAGTCAGAGAAAATAGATCATGCTTTTCATAATCAAGCAAGGCTTCATGGAGGAGGAGGACAAGGTCTGGAAGCATTCTGTATGATGAAACAAAAGGTTGTAAAGTTATTTAATGCTCACATGCCCCCAGGGCAGAGAGGTCTACCTGTTGGCTCTTAATCTAGGATGCTGCCTTATGTAACTTCTTTGCCTCTAAGGAAACCTTGCATTTGAATAGGAGCCTTGCTTTTAAAAATGCCTTTACTTAATCAGCCATCCCCCGCTTTTCCTAATGATGTCTCTGTGAGCCAAGGACATGGCTTCCCTTCAGGGATGGGAAAACAGGCCCCGCTCGGTCTCACAACCTGTTTGCGACAGCACCGGGGTTGGAATCCAGGTTCCCCAACAGGGTGTTATTTTGTCTCCAACCCCTCCTTCCTGTCCAAATTCTCTACTTTACATATCCTCGCCTCCAACTCCCCTCTCCCAGGTTCCATTTGCTGTCACACACCCGAAAAAGGGTCTGTTTCACCTGCACTCAGTGAGATTGGAATTAAAAAAAATAATGCCCATATAAGCTGGTAAGAGTAGCAGAGTCTATCAGCTTGTCTCCAGAAATGTTTCTGTTTTCTGTGAGAACAAGAGAGAAGGGAGGAGAAAGGGGCCTGGGCACAGAACTTACATGCACCATGGGCTGGATGAGAGGAGACCCTTACACCTGTCTATTCAGCCATCGTTTATGGAGTACCTACTCTGTACCAGGCCATGGGCATCATGGCAGGCGACGTGCTGCCTGCGAGGGATTTAGTGGTAGTAGCTCCTAGCCTCACAAGTGCTTTGTCCTTCTTCAGAAACTCTTGGCCTTGGCTTTTAAAAAATAATCATATTTAATGTTTTCTCACAAAGAATATTTGTTCATTGTAAAAAGATTTGGAAAGTTCAGAAAGGACAATAAGAATGATTCTCTAATGACTATTACCATTTTGATGTGTATAATTCTAGTTCAAAACACATACCTGTTCACACATATACATATTAATAAAATTGGTGCCATATTCCTCTAGGAAAACAAGTGATATATGTATATTGTAACTGCATTTATTTTCTCTAAATATTCTTCAACCAAATGATTTCTAAGTTTCTACACCATCCAAGGGCTGCTCGTAGAGAAAGCCTGCATTTGGGGGGTTGCAGGTCGCCAATGAACCTCCCGCTTCCCGTGCAGCTGATGTTGGTCCTGAGGGAACCGGCATGCATGGCCCGGTGTTGCCCAGAGATGCCATCTGCCTCTGCCATAGAACCACCTCCTTCTCTTTATATTTCTCTCTATAACATAAACTACTTGAGGGCAATTTGTAAAGAATCTGACATCGATATATTTCATAGGTCGATCATAGGAACGAGATTTCAGTTCCTTTGACATTATATTCATTTGTGTATGTGTGCCTCTGGTAGATGTTTTTTCACCAGTAAGGGGTATAGTTTCCCATTCTCCTAAACTATTTGCTTATTCTGCTAAGCTGTAGTTTTTGAAGTAGGTTTTGTGGAGGTGCCTCGGGAGCCCGCCTTAGCACACGTGCGCCCATGCACACACTCCTGTGTGTGCTGTGGCGGGAGGACCTCCAATATCCTCATTCTGCTCCATTCAGAGAAATTCCACTTTCAGCTGCTTCGCATATTATTATTCCAAGTAGAATATCATTTGAAGAAAGAATTTCATTTTGAAAAAGAAATAAAAAGGTTTAAACCAATGCAACTTCTGCGGAGAGTTTGGAGTAAGTCTTGATGCCTTTTAACTACCCACATGTAACCAGATGTGTATAAGCTGGCGTCGTTTCCTGAAGGTTTCCATTACTAATGCCCGCCCATTAGTAATATGGGCATGTCCCTGAGACTTGAGTCGAGAGGGAATTTTGAAAGCAGATTCGAAACATACATCTCTGGTGTTCTCTGGGAGTGCTGCCTCTCACTTGGTTAGATCACTCATAGACGTACCTGTTGTAAACAATCCTTAAAAGCATGTGCTTAAACCACTTTGTCTCACTGAAGGTTTTCCATCCGAGAGAGAGAGAGAGAGAGAGAGAGAGAGAGAGAGAGAGAATGAGAATGAGAATGAATGAGAGCATGAGAGCATGCGACTGGGATATGACACTTCTCTGGTAATGGGCGTGAGAATCTGCTCTGTGCCAGAACCTTGTTCGGTGCCTTTGGGAGATAACAGGGACTGGGACGCCTGTGTTCAAGGGGAGGTGACACTATATATCACACAGTCACTTCGACTGAAGGTAGTATGTGGTACAGAGGGAGAGACTTAGTGAGCACCTAGTATGTGGCAAGCCTTGTGCAAGAACTCATTTCATAACTCTTACACAGGTCCCATGGGGTATAGGTATTGTCGCTTCCCTGGGCAGGTGAAGAAACTGAGGCTCAGGGAGGCTTAACAACTGGGCCAGGGTCACACAGGTAGTTTCATGATAGAGCTGGGATTCAGACCAGCGATTCCCATCCTTGCCTCCTGGGGGAGAGGAGGACCACCATGGAGGAGGAATGTGCTCTGAGGGCGTGTCCCAGGGTGGAGATGAGGAGCAGGGCACAGCAAGGTTCAGGGAGGGAGGAGTTTGCAGGAAGAACCCCCTAATTTAAGGCGAGTAATGACATGGCTGCTGAAGCAACAGGCACCCACTGGGAGAGTGTGAGAAAGACAACCTCATGAGGAGCTGCGGGCTACGCTGCGGGGCTCGTACAAGGCCAGACAAGGGGTTTGGACTGATTCTGCAAGTAAAGGGTTCCTTGGAGGTGTTACAGGAAGTGATGACATCGAGCACAAGGTGGCAGCTCTGTGTGGTGTGGACAAGGTGGCAGCTCTGTGTGGTGTGGACAAGGTGGCAGCTCTGTGTGGTGTGGACAAGGTGGCAGCTCTGTGTGGTGTGGACTCAAGGGGAAAACAGAAAGCAGAGCTGCTGGTGAGGAGCTGTTTCAGTAAGTCACGAGCCAGAGGTGGTGCAAGGCCTTCTGAAGGCAGAGCCGCCAGAGGCCATTGCACGTCCCTCCTGCATCTGGGAAGGTGGCCTGCTTGCGAAGAAGGGAGCGAGCTCCGCTGAATACTCTAGAAAATATTGTCTGTGTAACTCTGGACTGAGGAGAAACAAGAACCCGGATTGCTGCTATTGGGTTATGACCTATACACTTCTAGGGTGTTCATTGCCCACAGTTCAATGGGTGCATAATGATCAAGTTGAAATAAGAAGTTTCATCTGGACATCTAAAACCAGAGGTCCAAATTATCTAACCCTTTCACCAAACAAAGCCAGTTTCCTCATTGGTTGATGTCAGACCTCGCAATGCCATCTATTAGATTTCAGGATTTACCTTTTTTTTTTTTAGTGTTTATTTTTAGATGCACGCTGAATTTTGATAGGGGCTGATGTTATTTTACGCTCAGGGCATTTTGTAGAGAAGCTTCCACCCAGTCTGCTGAGATTATTCAACTTGAGCAGGGGCCTTTCTCATATCACCTGGACTTTTGTTCCAGTGGTCTCAGGTGCTTCAGATACCCCTGCTGGCCCTTCGTGCTTCGCCTTTGCAGATCGTGCCAGGTGGTGGGTGCAGCCCATTTGGCGACTCGTGTTCCTGGGCGCCATATTGATTTGTGGTTAACACAGGATGCAGGAGAGAGGGCACCATGAGTCAAGGAACTGTGTTTCTGGCCCTGGCTTCTGCCACTGATGCCTGCTGTGAGAGCGTTCCCTGGGCATTGATTTCTTCACTCATGATAAAAGGTGAGGGAGAACGTAGAGAGGGGACCTGATCTATGTGGCTCTAAATCTGATCCTAAAGATCTGTGGAAATGCAGCTCCTTGGGAACCACCATGGGGCCATCACAGACTTGTTTCTGGCGCATGAGCAAACAGTGTTTCTGTCTGGCGTCCCTTTTTCCAAGCTCAGCTCAGTAAAGGTTCCTATCTTGGCCAAAGCCTTTATATCCACAAGGCTGGCGTTCTACATCAGGGTTCCAAATTCAAACACCTTCAGTGATCTGGCAGGAGGTATTCTGGTTGTCTTAGTAAAGTGCACTAGCTGGGCTAGTAACCCCCTTCCACTTCAGGGTCATCCTCGACTCAATAATAACGATAAGAGCAAACATTTATATAGCACTCATTATATGCCAGGTGTAACTTTAAGCATGTTACACATACTAACTCCTTTAATCTTCACATCAGCCCTCTGAGGTAGGATCATTATCCCCAAAGAGAGGTCACACAGCTAGAAGGGGCAGATCCTGGATCCAAACCCAGGTACAGTAGTCCTTCCTTTATCTTCAGAGGATATATCCCAACACCCTCAGTGGATGCCTGAAACCACAGATAATATGAACCCTGTATATACTATGTTTTTTCCTATACGTACATACCTGTGATAAATTTACAAATTTGGCACAGTAAGAGATTAACAACAACTAGAACAATTTTAAAAATATCTATATATATATAAAAGCCTAAGCGACCGAACGACTGAACAACTGGTCACCATGATGCGCACTGACCACCAGGGGATAGACGCTCAATGCAGGAACTGCCCCCTGATGGTCAGTGACCTCCCACGGCCGGCCAACCTCCCGCAGTCCCTCCTCCCAGCCAACCGGCCGATCGGGCCTGGGCGAGAAGGCCCCGATAGGCTCCTATCACTGGCCAGGCCGAGGGACCCTACCCGTGCACGAATTCGTGCACTGGGCCTCTAGTACTGTAATAAAGTTATATGAATGTGGTTTCTCCCTCTCGCAAAATATCTTACTGCACTGTGTTCATGCTTCTTGTGATGATGTGAGATGATAGGGTGCCAAGGTGATGAGGTGAAGTGAGGTGAGCGACATAGGCATTGTGACATAGCATTAGGCCACTATAAAGGTTACACAAACACAAGCACTGGGATTCTGCAACAGTCCGATAACCGGAGCAGCTACTAAGTGACTAACGTTTGGGCAGTGTCTACAGTGTGGATACTCTAGGAGGAAAGGGATGATTCACGTCTCGCAGAGTGGGAAGGCATCAGGCTTTATCATGCTACTCAGAATGGTGCGCAGTTGAAAACTTGGGAATTTTTTAGTTCTGGAATTTTTCTTTTAATATTTTTGACCTGTGGTTGACGACAAGTTGCTGAAACCCCTGATAGTGAAACCATGGATGGGGGGGTACGGGGAGGGGGGCTACTCTAGTTGGCTTCAAGAAACTTCCTTTTGTCTGATGTTCAGGAGAGATTAAACTCCTGAGGATGGTGAACTCGTAAGAGGTCAGGGTGTATATAAAATGGTAGGTAGTTAATTTGTGTTTGGTGGGTGACCAGAACACTTATGTCTGTTACCCTGGAATAACTCTTTGGGGGTAATATTTTAGGCAATCTGAATTATATTGGGAAAGTAATAGAAGGAAAAACAGCCCCTCTTCTTCCTGTTATGGGAACCTTTTTGGCAGAGGCAATAAGAAGTAGAAACATCCACTTTTGGCCCCACCGGAGCATTTTATTTTCACCTTGACATTCCAGGGACAGTGCAGGAAGGACCCCTCTGGTGAGGCAGGAGATAGGCATTAACTTCTCTGTTGGGTCAATGTGATATTCACTTGGGATTCATCAGCAGTATGTAATCCATTTTATTGGGAACATGTGTGCAGGTTGCTAGGGAACTAAGCTCCTTATCCTGCTCTGGCTCTGAGGCTTGATTTGGGCCTCCCGTAGTCCTCTGAAAGCAGTATGGGGTGGGAGGTGCAGTACAGTATGAGGTAGGGATGGGAGTGGTGGGGAAATGATGTCTTTGCTCTCAGTGTTTCTCCCGTCATTTATCTCACCCATGCCCATTTTGTCTTGTTGTTCAGGGAATAGTTTAAATCCAGCCTCTTTTATCAATCCCTAATTTATGAAGA
Organism: Myotis brandtii; assembly: GCF_000412655.1. Lineage (NCBI taxonomy): Eukaryota > Metazoa > Chordata > Mammalia > Chiroptera > Vespertilionidae > Myotis > Myotis brandtii. The sequence goes on from NW_005357115.1 coordinate 6,167,184, forward strand.
GTTTCTAGACTCACCAATGTTAACACCAAATGAAACACAATGCCATTGAAGTTGAAATTCTTCCGTAGTCTAAAGCACTTAGAGTTTTGTTCCTTTGGGGGACTTTACTAGAGATATGGGAAGTATTTCTTAATGTAGTGACTTGGAAGTGAACTTCACAAAGAAGTAGGTGCACTAAGAGAAAACTTGAAAAGAAAACCTGACCTTTAAAAGGAAATAAATTTAGGTGTGATTGCTCACCTTACAAAAGCCAACGCTTATAAAATGTTTACAGATGAATTCACTAGGAAGCACCTTGGGCTGGCAGGATCCTCTTGGATTGCCAGAGGAGTGGCTGACATGTAGAGGGGATCGGCAGAGTAGCCGAAATGCAAGGCATTAAACACAGCAGCAACGGAGGAGCCGTACCAGGGAAGGGAGGGGAAGATACCTGGAACACATACCGTCAATCAGGGAGGAAGGATTCTACTTTAGTATATATTGGACAGTCAGTATTTTTTCAAGACCTGGTATGTCTTCAGCTCAGTACCAGGGATGCCAGGAATAGAAAAGGCACAATCCTTGTCCAAAGAATGTCTAGTCTATGTAGGGAGGGAAGACTAGCACAGGTGAACCAGAGAATGAAGTATGATTCTGTGCAAAAGTGAGCGGAACAGAAATTATCTTAGAGAGTCAGAGAAAGACAGGATTGAGGGCTTGAGTAGTAGGCATGTGCCTACAAATTGGAGGAACCCTCTCCTCTGGCATATGAAGGACTTGGTCACAGGAGTAAGAGCCATGAGTGGTGAGCACGTGGGACTGGCTCTGTGCGATCATGACATTGTGTGCAAAGGAACAAACCCTTGAGACAGATGTAGATGTTTATGTCATTCAGATCGTCCCATCCAGCTGCCTGGCCCACTGTTGATCTCTGCAGCTTTAAATCGCATTCCTCAGCTCATCACCATGGGAACTGAAGAGAGCCTGTTGTCCTGGGCACTGGGTAAACACAGGAAGTCAATATCTTGTGGATGCCACAGGCAGAAACAAACTGGGTCCTTCCATAAACTTTAAGTGACAGATGCTTCCACCTCAAAAACTGTGTGATTCCTGGGCCTCTGTATCCCAACAAGGGTGGGTTCTGTTCAGCTCTTTGAGCTACTTGCCAATTCGTGAATCTTGAAGGCTCCACCTTTAGCATAAAATGCAGGCATTCAGTTGCTCCTTCCTCTGCTGTAGGAAATGGTAGGAACCGTGTGCGGGATTGTGAGAGTAAAAAGCCCATTTGATCCAAATAAGCATTTTTGTGGGAGGGGAAAAGTATAAGTGTAGAGGGTTGGTGTTGTTTTTTCTCAATCTATACAAATTGTTCAAAGGTTAAGGTAAATCCCAGTTTTATACTAAGGGAAATTTAGACTGCATAGGTAAAGTAGGAAAAAAACAGGAAGGAGTATGAGCAGTTGGACTAAATGAGAAACATAGAAGACTATGTAAAAATATTTATATCGGGATGTTTGGGCTCTGGCTCAGTGCTTAGTTGGCTGGAGCATTGTCCCATATACCAAAGAAATGTGACAGTTTGGCTCCTGGTCAGGGCACATACCCAGGTTTCGGGTGCAATCCCTGGTTGGGATGCATATGGGAGGTAACCGATCAATGATTTTCTCTCTCTCTTTCCCTTCCTATCTCTGGAATAAATTTTTAAAAAAAGAATATGAACCTCTTTTTGGAAGACTGTATAATTTGGAAGGTTTGAATGTATATCTCTTTGATCTTTAAATCTACCAAAAAGTTGTCACTTTAATGTAAGGAAATGGTATTTGAATTGAAAAGGTGAGGAACTGACCACAGCTTCCCTAAATGTGGCAGTTTGCATCCAAGGGAACAGAATGCATCAGTTCAATTCCTGTGTCATGACATTTTAAGGAGAATGCTTGAGGGACTGTTTAAAAGGACATTTTTAATAGAGAAAGTGATACGCCCTTAAGAACTGAGACTTGAGCCTTAAGAACTGGTGATTAAATAGGGAGAGACACAGATAAAAGATGTAAGTCCCAGAAAGACACATGCAGCAATATATTGTTTAGAGATAAACACGTTGGTGATGAAACTAAAAAGAAAACCAGGGCAGGGATTACCAGGAAAGTCCATATGATGATTATCCCTACCCTGGGTGGGGATGGAGCGAGGGAGGGGAGGGGATGCAATGAGAGTGGTTTAAAGGAGCATCTGAGGTCCAGCGATCATCTCTTATCTGTACAGATGCGTCATGGCTAACAGGGAGTTTGCTTTATTGGATTATTCTTTAATATATGTGTTATATACATTCTTCGGAAAGCATGCTTTATAACAAAAGAGGAGAGAGAACAAGACCACGAAGGTACCCAAGCTGCCATGGATATGTATCGGCATTTTAAATAATGATGCCCCTCAAAAACAGTTCTCACTGTAGTAACCTCTGCGCTGGAGAACGGTGTCTGCATATCATTATTGTGCCACGAAAGTCCTGCTTTTCCTGTTGTCTTTGACAGTGAGGTCTGACTCAAGGACAGGAAATGTGGCAACTGGTCACATGGTCGTTTAGCTGGGAGGATAAAGCACAGTCCCCATCTCCTGACCCAAGACCAAGGCCAGGCTGGGGCTGAGCTCAAGGGGTTATCCACAGGAGAGCTGGTCTACCCCCTACCCCCTGGCCTGGGGCCTCCCTTTCACAGGTTGAGGACTCTCAGGGAGTGACCCAGCCCAGCCTTACTCTTTCAGCATGCATTCTCATCAGGGGAGAAATCTTCCCTACTTTCCTCCACTTTGGTGCTGCCCAACATTTTTCAAGCCATGTTTTATAGCCGAGATGAGGTAGTCAAACATTTCATGTGGCAATTTATATCATGAAAACCGTAGACACCTTTCTACTTTCCACCTACAGAGTTATGGATGAATTCTGCTTTTAGGCTGTATGCATACCTGCCTGTCCTTTTGAGATTCTGACAGAGCTAGCCTCTGTCCGGGACATGTCCCTTCCTGTGCCGCCCTTCCCCAGACTCACCCCTGGTGGAAAGCAGCCTTCCTTGCTGCCATCACCAGCAGCAGTTTATAGAGCCTTCTCTATAAGCCAAGAATAATAGCGGCAGACATTTTTACAGCACTTTGCATACATTTAAAAGCTCTTTACACATGTCAATTAACATAGCCCTTGTCAGGGCTGGATGAGGTGGGTCTCCTGAGACAAGGAGAGGCGGAATGCCTCCAGAATGCCTTCCGGAATCACACAGCTAGTGAGTAGTGGAACTGAGATTCGAACCCTGAGTCTCTCCTAACTTTGTCCCAGTGCTCACCGCTCACCCTGCTGTGCTGCCTCAGAGAACATGCCCACACCCTGACAGGTGTGGTTTCCGCTGACCACACCTCTGATCGTCTTATTATTCCCCCATTTTAGGGGTGAGCATGCTGAGGTTCAGAATTTCATTTCACGAAGGATTGAAGAGAGGGAGACCTGAAAGTGGCTTTGGGATGGGATCAATGAAGATCTCATCTGTCCCTGACTTCTTTATCCCCCTCTTCACACCACCCCCTCCCGAACCCACCCCTATGGAATGGAAACTCCTCCTCCCAGGGTGTTTGGCTCCTGGGACAGGAGGAAGGAGCGGATCCTAGAGCGAGAGCATAGGCAAGCCTGTACACGTATTGCTAATTGCTTAAACATCGTGGAAAGGAGTTTGTCTTATTATGGTTGGGTTTTTTTTTTTGTGGGAAAGCTTTTCATACAATGCTGGCTGACTCCTGAGCTTTAAAGTAAACAACTACATCATTTTGTACAGAGAGAGTCCGGAAAAAGGAAACTGTAAGAAAAAAATCCAGCTCTCTCTCTCTCCCTCTCTCTAATAGAAGTGGAGGAAGTGATATTTAGTGGGATTTGCTGGGGTCCTTATTACAGAAGGCCACCCATAATGACCTGCTTCTCAAGTTGCCTATCTGAGTGAATGTTTCCTGTACCGCTTTCTCCTCACGGCCCTCGCTGTGATACAAGGAGGAAAGTCCACCTGCAAAACATGGCTAGCGATTCTGTAAATCCATTAGCGAGTTCAGCAAATTCTCCTCCGGGGGTGGTGAAAAGTCCTCACTTGCAAAGCTGCAGGGCGGCTGAGCAGGGCGACCAGGCTGACAGCTCTCTGTGGTCCTCACATCCTGGGTGCAGTGGTGTCTCTGTGGTCTGAGAACACGGACCGTGTTCTAGGCATCTCCCTCTCACCTGGGGGAGGTAGCACTGGGGAACCTTCCAGATGAGAATGCATTCGGAGACTCAGCCAACTTGCTGAGAGAACACCAGTACCCCACCCATAAGCCTCCTCGCCTAACAGCTGCATCCCTTCAGCCCACACCAGGGACCTTCTTGGCAGCCTCCTCAGACGTCAGCTTGTCTTGTCATCTCATAATCCCCCAGGACAGCGGTATTTGGCCGTGAGGGCTTAGGGAGTGGGAGAGACATGAAGGACAGAAGCAGCCATCACCAGAGTCCCCCTCGGGCTTTCCCAACCACACCCCCGCCCCCAGGATTCTAAGTGCTGTCCCTTCTCCCGCATCAGTGTTACTTCTGCAAAGCCATGGCCTCTCTCAGAGGTGTACCAGCACGCCATCGCTGATGTATAAGATGTAAGGATGCTGCCTTTAGGATTGCTGAAGTGAATGTCCCCTAGGGTCGCTGCTATGGTAACACTTACCTGTAGCAAATTATAAACCGTTACAATAGCAAAAAGGGATTATCCATTTTAAATGACTTTGCCCTTTCCCCCTCCCAACCCATCACCCGCTTCTCCTAGCCTAGTCCCCCGTGGTGTGGGGTAGTTCCTGTCTTCCTGCCCTACAAACCCTAGGATCCTGCCGTCGTTGTCATCCATAGAATAAGTAGGTTTCCTCTCCCTGAAAATAGTAGTTTTCGTTTTGTTTCCTTTCACGCTAGGTGGGAGCTTCTCTGGGCTGTGGGTCTTGCTCTTGTGCTTGACCTCCTTGCCTCCAGGGCATATTATTTTTATAGAGCTCCCATATGAGTGATGCAGTGAACTCCATGTGACTTAGGGGGGGCGTGGAGGATATTGAAATGGACTTCCCTTAGGTACTATTTTGGGGAGCAACAGATTATAGTGGGACAGCCATTTCGATTTGGAATGGAAAGTAATCACTTGTGAAGGAGTTTTACAAATAGACCCAAAGAGCTTGCCCACTTTTACCACCCTCTTCTGAGACTTTGGGCACCGCCCATGGCCTATAAAATAACAAGTCCGTTGTCAGCTCTCAACCTGCCCTCATCCCTCCCTCTCACTGCCCAAGTTGTAGGCATGTCCGGCAAATTCCTGCCTCCCCGCCTGTTCCATTCGCCTAGACTCAGCCGCACACCTCGGGTTCTCCAGCTCCCGTCACTCCTCACATCCAGCCTCTTCTAGGAACCCTTCAGTTCATCTGAACCCTTGGTGGTTACTAATTACTCCTCTCTCTTGGCACCCAGCATATACAATCCGACTCTCTGTTAGATGTGTATGCACAAATAACTTATCTCCCTAAACCAACTATAAATACCCAAAGGCCAATGCAAACTTTCTGCGTGTGTGTGTGTGTGTGTGTGTGTGTGTGTGTGTGTGTGTGTGTGTGTGTTTAGGAAAAGCCCACTTACCCCGAGTAAGTGCTCTGTAATATGCGTCCTGTGGTAGCAATGCTAGTGAAAGCTGGTGTGATCACACCCAGCAGGAATCATTTCGGGAATTAAAATCAGCTGACTGTGTGTGTGTGTGTGTGTGTGTGTGTGTGTGTGTGTGTTTAGGAAAAGCCCACTTACCCCGAGTAAGTGCTCTGTAATATGCGTCCTGTGGTAGCAATGCTAGTGAAAGCTGGTGTGATCACACCCAGCAGGAATCATTTCGGGAATTAAAATCAGCTGACTTATCAGCTGCTATCTTGTTGCTGACTCATCATCCTCCCTCTCTCAGCACAGGGCTGTGGAGCCCTGAACAGGACTCTGTACTATTCTATTCACGTTGCCCCTCACCGCCAGTCATAATGGACTGCAGTTAGCACGGGAGAGAATCACCTTAGAGAAACTCATCTCAGAGCTCCTTAGGCTGAGGGTCTCTCACTTTGCACAGGCGTTTCGTTTTCAGAGACCTGTTGTTTTGTCTGTTGTTGTTGTTTGGTAACTACCAGCGGATATTGAGGATGCCCGTGAGTCTTGGTCCTCCCTGCCCAGAGTGGGAGTGATAATGCTCCCCTCAGAGGGCTGATGAGAATTCGTGAGAAGACAGCCCTTAGCACAGTGCCTGGCGGGTGGCCACACGCAGCTCTTACACTGCTGGTCAGAGTCCTCTGCACACCATCACCTCACTCCGTCCTCACAGTACCTATGAGATAAGCAGATGGTGGATGAGGGAACATGCACGGATCAGTGAGGCACTTGCTCACCCACGCCCACTCCTGTGCTGCTCCTCCTGTCACATGCATTTTAGGGGCGATGGGGAGAGGGCAGGCTTCTGCCTGAGAAAACTAGCATCCCTCTCTTAAAATGGGCATGAGTTGGCTGGCAGGAATTGCCCTCAGGATGGTCAGGCCGCCTCCTCACCCCCAGCCTTCCAGAACCTTCTCCTCTGCTTGCCTCCAGAAGTAGGATTTTTAAAAAGATTACCATGTATTTTTCCTACATCCCATGTATTCCGGTAAGTTCCAGGAGAACTTAGAGATTTTATTGGCCAGGCTGAAAAAAGCCCAGGCAGCCATGGCTTGCTGGTGCTTGGAGTCAGACTGGCGAAGCGAGCGGTGATTTATGAAAAGTCCGGTAACCCTAGAAGCGCCTAATCTGGAGGCTGAGAGAAAGGGATGAAGCGTTTTAATCCCCTCCATTATTTCCTCATTAAGAGTGACTCTCTAATTAGTCATGGGTCAAGTTTCTCTTCCAAGGTGTGTGCTGTAGGAGATATTAACGAAATTTCATGTTTCCCAGCTGAGGTTTCCACATCTGGGGCCGACCCGTGTTTTCGGCTGTGAGAAAGGGACTCGTTGCCAAGAATTCACCATGTACTGGAAACAGGAAAGTATGGAAAATGAAGTAGCCAGCATCAGGGCTGCCTCTAAAGGTCAAGGTTTCATTTATAGAACTGGAGCCACCCCGTTGGAGGAGGATGGGCCATTCCCACCGCAATCAGTGTGAAGGGTGCAGGAGCCTGGGCCGGATGGCCCCACTCCTGCTGCAATGGTGAGAAGTCAACATGGAGCATTTACAAAGATCGGTCACTTCTGGGAGGATGAGAGAGGAGAGAAGGTGAACCAAACATTAGGCATATCATTTCATCTGCAGGAATGACAACACACCGCCACGTCAGCATTTGGGGAGCAAGAGAGGAGTCGGGTAGCCATTGCTCCTCATCATGTTCACTTGGAGTGCTGGTGCAAAGTCCCACAGACGCGGGAGGTTTCCTGGGTCTCCACAGAGAGCCCCCCAGAAGTGTCCTGATCGCTGTCAGTCGTGGGCCTTGCTAAGTTGATTATTGCATTGCGCCTCGTGCATTGCAGCTCTCAGGGAGCTGGGTGAGTGGCAGGTTATAGGTCCCGCCCCTGGAGATTCCAATTCAGTGGGACGCAGGGTTTGCCTCTGTTAGTGCAGGGAAGTCACTGACCGCACTTGGTGAAGCACTGCCTGACGGAGGCAGAGCGGCCGGCTGCTGGAGAGAGCTGGCTGTGAAGTCAGTCAGCACGTGGCTGCTCCGGGCACTGTCCTAGGCCTGCTGGGATCTGCAAAGGATTCATATGCTACACGCCTTATCCTCATTCTGACGCACGTGAGTGACGTGGAGTGGGCAGTGCAGGGTGTGACAGAATCAGATGGTGGACTGCTGGAGGACTTCCACGAGGGCCCACTGGGCGTGGGAGGTGTGCTCTAGCCGAGCCTGGAGGACCGGAGGATTTGCCCTGATGTCTCGGAGGGAAATGGGGCATTTCTGAGGGGCCACCAGTGTGAAGGCAGCCTGGAGCTGGCTATTTCCCCGGCCTGAAAGTATAGGTCTCAGTTTCAAGAAAGTCATGAGCTCAGCAGGCATTGGCCAAGGCTCCCTAGAATCTGGTGTTCATTTTAATGAACCTGGAGTGGGCACCAAGACTGGGCAGTGGCCCAGCCCACCATCAGAAGGCAAGGCCTTAGCCTAGACCAGTGGCCGGCAAACTGCGGCTCGCGAGCCACATGCGGCTCTTTGGCCCCTTGAGTGTGGCTCTTCCACAAAATACCGACTTCTGCACATGGGCCACGAAGTTTCAATCGCACTGTACGTGTGCACCCGCACGTGGTATTTTGTGGAAGAGCCACACTTAAGGAGCCAAAGAGCCGCATGTGGCTCGTGAGCCGCAGTTTGCCGACCACGGGCCTAGACCATGATGTAGCCGGCAGATAGCACTCTGGGCTTTTAGAGGTTTTGTTCTGAAATAAGGGTGTCCTGGCCACCAAGAACTATGATCTGAAGGACTTCAGCACCTCAGTACATATACCTTGATGCTGCTTATAAAGTATGTTCCAGACTTTTGATGCACTCACTTTTATGTGACCCTTAGGTGGAACTTAAGGGATTATCACCTTATTTAATGGGTAAGAACACAGGTGGAGTATTCTTGAAATTCCACAGTGATACGGGGTGGAATTGAGCCTCTTGTGCCGGCCCTCTGCCCCTCAGCCTAGGTTTTCCTGCCACCCCACACTAAGGACCGTTTGCTGGGCTCCTGGAGTCATTTTTAGGGCTCTGTCTCTGTTAAAAAAAAAATAAAAATAAAAGCCCTGACTGGGTAGCTCAGTTGGTTTGAGCGTTATCTCAATATGCCAAGGTTACAGGTCCAATCCCCGGTCAAGACACATACAAGAATCAGCCAACACATGCATGAATAAGTGGAACAAATTGATGTTTCTCTCTCTCTCTCTCTCTCTCTCCCTCCCACCCCCACCCTTCCTCTTTCTCTGTAAAATGAATTTTTAAAAATTAAAAAGAATGTCTTCACCTATTGACCTTTAAGATCCATCTAAACTGACTCTTTCTTTGCAGATAGCTGCGTCTGTGACCCCCACCCCCCAAACAAGCCTATTTTCTTCTTCCTTTAATCCTAAGACTCCGTTACTCTGTGGCACTCTTCACCTTCTTTACATAGTCGTTCTGTCTGTGACAGTGTTTCCCACCAGCCTAGACTCTAAAGGAGGGGAGGAATTGGATGGTACTCATACATTTTTTTTCTTTTTCATCTGCTTTGGCTCTTAGGCTCAGGGGCCTAGTGGGAGATAAAGCTGAACACAGGTGGGCGCTGTGTTTAGAGGGTCTCGGATGGCGATGAGAAAGTGGTGAAAAATCACTGGAAGCTCGGCTATCCCACGTTCCGTTCCGCCCAACAGGCAGCTGGGCCCAGGCCAGTTAAGATGCCAGCTCTTGAGAGCTCCCCAGACCCTGCCAGGCTCAGTCCCATCACCCTGCCTCAGGGTCACCCGGTCCACGGCTGACTCAGACTTTCCCGCATCGCTTCCAGTGATGACTACCGCTCTGTCAGGGGCACAAACCAGGTCCCCTCCCGGCCACAGACACCCTCCCCACACATAAATCCCTGAGGTTGGCAGGAATTCTCTTTCAGTCTTTCTGGAACCACTTGAATCCCACAGGCAGGGGGTGGGCAGCTTTTCTTATGAAAAGCATTGCTCAGTTCCTGGACTGAAAAGGCACTGGAGAGCTGAAGATAAGGACCCTCAACTCCAAGTCAGGCATCTCTGCAAGCAAGCCCTAGGACTTGCTCGCCCCTCCCGTCCACCTGGGGTTACCCGGGTGTGAGAAAAGCAGGGAGGCATTGTTGCCAGAGAGGTGGCCAAGGGATTACCTGCTAATGCCATTTGGTTGGGGAGGCATGGTTACGTAAGATACCCTGGAAGAGTTCAAATGTCCCCCAGGCTAATGCTCACATCTCCAGCTTGGTAACACTATAGCTGAGTATTGTTTTACTTGCCATTTTTCAAAAGAGAGAGAAAATTACCCAAGCCATTATTCAACCCAATAATAATACTTTTGAAAGAAATAACCACAACTCTCAAACCTTACCTCTGTGGGCAGGATGTCATGAGGCTATTGTTTCTTTATAGGTTTCTTCAACCTACAGAAACTGGTCTGGGTTACGGTCAGGTTACGGGGAGTACGAAGAGGCCTTTAGGAGTTGGAGAGAAAGCCTGAAAGATGGCAGCTTAGCTCTGGTGAAGAGGAAAGGATCACTGACTTCAAAGCCAGAAACACATTTCCTTGATTTTGAGGGCTGGTTGACTTTGGGAAAATGATTAAAACTCCTTAAACCTTTGTTTTCTCATCATAAAAAGATACAATGGGGCAGGGTTAGCTAACACTGTGGTGGTAATCATTTTGCATTATGTAAGTGTATCAAATCAACACATTGTACACCTTAAACTTATGCAATGTTACATGTCAATTACATCTCAGTAAAGCTGGGCGACAATGGGGATGGGTGTCAATGACCAGCTCCTGGAGTTCTTTCAGGGTTTGGCTGTGTTGATGTATGTGAGGTGCTTAGTGAGGTGACTTGAGACCAGTTGGGTGTGGTACTGAATGGCTGGAGGCCCTTCCTCTATATTTATAAGCCAGTTATACTCTTGGTATAATTTTGAGAAGGAAATTCAAGAGGCTACACGGCGTCTAAAACTGGCAGCAGTTGCCGAATGACTGAAGTTCCCAGACGAGGGAGCAAATGTCAGCTCTTGGCAAAGTGGGATGGGGAATTTCTGAGTGTGATATGTGAATAAAGAAATCTAAACTAGGGGAAAAAAAGTTTCCCCAGATCTTATCATTGTACAACGAAGAGTTATGTAAAAACTTCTTGTCCCCGCCGCATGTTTACTTACCAATGGGCAGGATATCTTGCAGGCCAAAAGTTCAAACTACTGTTAGCTCCCAAGTGATGTGTGAACTTCAAATGAACCGGTTTCGGAAGAGGCTCGAAAAATGTCTTGACCCGCAAATGCTCCTGCCTCCCCAAGGTGTCCCAGTGCTTGCCACGGTCCTTGGTGATGTGCTGGGACTATCTGAAAAGGTGAAATGAAGGCATCGTGATAACAACTTCCCTCCCGAATACATACACTCTCACACACAATACTTTTCCAGATATTTCCTTGTGAGTAACCTTCTTGTTCCATTACATCAAGCTTCCAGGCTTAGCCCTACTTCATAATGATAAACACAGCTCCTGTACCAAGTCCAAACAGTGGAATGACAGAAATAGATGATTTATTTGTATTTTTTTTAAATGCTGATTTACTTTGAATTTTTGTGCTTTTTGCTGTAGCAACTATGAATATCTTCAAGTTGGGAACTCAATCCTACTAATCAACATTGGAAATGCCAGCACAGTTCCTGGCTTCTAGTTCATATTCAGAAAATGCCTCTCAAGTGCAATGTATCTAGTTCCTAAGGCCTCTCACGTCTACTGTTAAAATGCAGGTTAGCATGGCGGTGAGATCATGGCCTTGGTTTAATTGCACTTCCATTTTGACTGGCTGGGTGATTTTGGTCAAGCAGCTTACGTCTGTGCTTCCGTTCCTTTTGTCTGCGAAATGAAGAGAACAGTAGTTAATGAGGAAAATGTTGAGGATGAAACGAGCGGTTATCATGTGAAGCCTTTAGTGAGCCATAGGACACATCTAATTTGCTATGATTTCTGTGACTCTGCTCTTCAACTTTCCCATCTCCTGCCCAGTTTCTTTGTGCCGCTCACACCTTCCTCTGAGAGTAGCTCCAGGGAGTTTGGAAACCAGTTGTCAGTTCAGACGCCATTTTCTTTCCACTTGGCCCATCAGAGCTTCTAATCCCCACACTAATGTTCCAAAAAATTGTCACTAAATACACCTCAACCTAGGCTGTCCCTTTGTTTCTATTGACCGTGTTTTTCTGGCTGTACATGGGTTCATGTTATTAAAAAAAACAAACCAACAACACTTTGCTCCCAAGGTGTAACTTGGATCTCTGGGTCAACTCAGTCTTCTGCTTCCAGAAGAAGCTAATATTCTTTGAAGTATTTTTCCTCTTACTCATTTCGTATTCAATAAATAGTGAAGGATGACAGTATTGACATTCAGAGCAAGGCCCCCTTGTGTAACCCAAGTCTGAGCTTGCTAGTTTTCTCTATGGCTCATGCTTGCCACTGATCCAGGAGGAGGATGTTGGGGGTCCCACCACCATCTACACTCGTTGGGGGTCTCTGTTGGTCTCCATGGCATCCTAGATTTATCCATCCTCTCCTCGAATTTACTGTGGATGTGCTTCTGTACTACCATGCTTACCAACCTATGCTATTTCTAGAATTGCCATTTTCTGTCTACTGAGGGTAGACATTTGATATCTCAGAAAATTTTGACTTCTCAACTATGGCTGGAAACTCCCTGAAGGCAGGTCCTGTGTTTGGTGCATTTTTTGGATTCTCCGAGCTGAACAAACAGTGTGTGGCTCACAGTGGGTACCCAGAGAACATTAACTGAATTGAACTGAACTGGGCCTCAGAGGATGACTAGATTGTAGCTGGAAGAACTTGAGAGCTAGAGGCATTCCAGGGAGAGGTTTCCACACGAAAGAGGACACAGGCAGGAGCAGGAATTCTGAAGGGTGAACAGCAAATAGGCTGAAATTTAATTACATAGAAGAGTAATCAGTCCTAGCCAGTTTGGCTCAGTGGCTAGAGCATCGGCCTTCAAACTGAAGGGTCCTGGGTTCGATTCTGGTCAAGGGCATGTACCTCCATTGCAGGCTCCTCCCCGGCCCAAGCTCTGGTCAGGGCACATGCAGGAGGCGACCAATCAATGTGTTTCTCTCTGTCTTTCCCTCTCTCTTCCTCTCTCTCTGAAAATCAATGAAAAAATATCTTCGAGTGAGGATTAACGACAACAACAACAAAAGAGTAATCAGAGGACAGACAGAGGGCAGCAAGCTCTGAATATGTTAGAGCACCATTATCTGCTCTGGCTTCAGGTTAGAATCACTTGGGCTACTTTATAAACATACTTCTTCCCCCTCCCCCACCCCTCACCCTAGTTTAGTTGGAACTGGGCCCTGGGGAAGGTTCTGGGAATGGGCTGGGAACCACTGACTTAGGACTTACAGGGTAACTTTGCAGAATGTGGTGAGGTTACCACACCAAGAGGCTTCTTTTAATATAAATTGCTAACAATCTTGGGGAAATGGCAGAATCTGCCTCTACATTTTCCAAGCTGGAGGTTAAAATTGTAGAGTGAACTTAGAAAGAATTGGATAAAAGTCGATGAAAGAGATCTGTTCCTGACACAGAATTAACAATAAGGACTAATAACAGTGGAAGTGGGCGATGCTAATGACTAAGACTTCACTACCCTTACTTTTCTTTATTCATAACCCTTGCGCTTTGACAATTGCTGATTTCTTGAATGCTTGCAAACTGAAGAATCACAATTTTAAATGTGGTTCAGACTTCATCCTATATCTAGGTCACAGCAAAAGCCTCCATAGGTACCAGGAATGAGAAGTTTGCAAGTTATTGAGGGCACTGTTTATATTTCCGTATTCAAAATAAATCATCTCGTTTAACCGTCATATCCTGATGTTCTGAAAAATCAATTCTGTTCATGAGTGATACAACATAATCATTTCATAAGTAGGTTTGAGTTCCGTGGGTCTTCAAGTTCATGGCAAGGACACAATCTTAAGTGTTTCTTATATTGGTACCAGTAATTAAGCCATGGAACTTTAACCAATAATTACTCTTGATCATAGAATACTGGGTATGCCCATGCTCTGTGTAAGAATTTTAAAGCAGTATTCAAACAAAACAAAATGCTTTTCATGGGGGAACTGGTTCATTAGCCGTACCTGACGCTTGAGCTTTCATCAAGGCATATACCCTTATAGAGCAAATATGTCCCCATGGGGACACATTGGGTTTTAAAGAAAGAAAATCACACATGCATATTCCTCCCTGTACCTGTCTAAGCGCAGTCACATCCATGCCAGCGTCTAGAAGAAAGGCAGAAAATTGCACCGTGCAGAAAGCTGTAGAATTTGCAGGAACTCTGAGAATCTTGGCCCAGTCTTAACAAGCTTCGCCAGCATTGACCTGAGTAACCATGAAGGCGGCGACTTTGGGTTTGTTTACCAGACTAACTCGCAAGTCACAAATAATAACTTTTTGCTTACTGTGGAGAGAACAACATAGTATTGAAATGTTTCCTGGTGAATACCTTTCCATGTGCATCATGGCAAAGCATAGATCTGTTTACAGTACTTTGCTTAGTGAAATTTAAAATTCTTTGAGCTGGAGGAATTTACCCTAAAATGCCACAGCACTGCCAACAGTTTGATATCAAAAAAGCCAGTGTCCATTTTAACATGTTAGCTTGAAACCTCGTATTTTCTACCTTATGGGCATTGTATGAGCTTTCCTTTTCTGTGGTTGATTTTTAGTTATCACAATGTCTGACTTCTAGATCACAGAATGTAGTGTCACTTGGCAGTCCCTTCCCCAGAAATCCCATTTTTATTTTTTGTTGTATTGTTTTAAATATATATGGCAGTTATGGCTAAACTCCAAAAGCTGACTACTGGGAATACCAGCCAGTTAATATTAACATTATTGAAAATAGTACTTTAATGAGAAAAGAAAAAGTAAAAATTAAAAAATTAGCAGTTTATTACGGATCAGCACCTGCCTGTCTTTACAGCTTGTGGATCTCAGCTAAGAAGGGCGGCAGCTTCCACTGCTGACCCACATTCCATCTCTGTGAGCTCCCCTTCCCATTCCCTTTTCTCCCCCAACATCCTAGTCCCCCCAAAATAATGTTGCCCCTTTTTTATTCTTATTAAGGCGAGGAAGAAAGCTTTCCCGTTTGCTTACTGCCTAGATCAGTTGGAGTTTTTTAAAAGGAACATTGGTAAGAAGGGAAAATAAAAGTAAATAGGAGAGGTCAGAGTGCAAGATTCTGTTCCAAATTTAAATAAGGTCTCACCACCGAGTGGAATGGCCAGCCCAGCTTAAGAGGTACATGTGATTCTTTTCCCTTTGCCTCTGGAGAACCAGGGTCCACCCCCAGCTCCTTTAAAGACCATTGTATAACCTGCTCTTGGTCCTTCTATTTAATTTCAACCAATGGCATGAGTCCTGAGCAGTATATACGGTTAAGTAACTAATGGGAGAAGAGATCGCCCCCACAGAAGTCTTCTATCCATCTTATAAAAGATCAGAGGTGAGGGGCAGGGGCTCACTCCCTAATGCCCAGCTGTGGAGACCCTCTCTTAATTCTCCGAGGTTCCCGGTAGGGTTACTCCAGCCTGATTCTGGGCTTCGCCACGAACATGCTTATTCCCAGGCCCGGACCTGGTCATCACTTTCCTTTTCAGACATCTCTATACCAACACTGTTGTTTTGTGGGTAGCATTTTTAATAGAAGAACATAGTCAGGTTTCACAATGACATTGGCCTCTGTAGCTCCTGCCTTTTCAAGCCCTTTTAAAGTTGTGGTGGTTTCCTGAGAGACCCTCTTTGTTTTATAACTTCATTCAAAACTCACAAGGCAACTTCCCATCCAAATTAAACATTTGACGTGGGAAAACTTTGTGGGGCCTCCAGAAAAACACTTTCTGAAAGGTGTTCTGTAAATACGGGATTATTCCTACTCTTTGTGCCAAAATCATGTTAAATAAAACAGTTTCAGATCTGTACTTTTACTGACCCAAAGCCCTCTTTCATCATAGTTATGTCCTTAATCTGTTCTAGGATCATTGCCATAATCTTATCACTCTAATTATAGCCCCCAAAAATGCGAAATATGTTATATAACTGAGAGCTTGTTTGGACTTCTTATAGACATGCTTATATGGCAAGAAAAACAATGTTCAGTCCAACAGGGAAGGGTAAGACTCATACATGTGGTAATTATTCCAATTTGAAAAAGTGATATTAGAAATGCCCAGTTGATCTCTTTTGTAATACATTACATTAACTTTTTTTTTAACTCAAAGGGCAGTTACATAGTACACTCCTAGAGATAAAGTATATGGTTCTGAGGGCAGTTGTTGCCGAGAAGGTGTTATAGTAAGTAATGGAATGATCACCAAACTTCTTCATTATCAGTAAAATCACTGAGTCATTGGTTGCATGTATGGGTGGTGGCAATGTGTTGGAGGTGACCGGCACAGGGAAGGGTTCTGGGCAACTGAGGTGATGTCTCAGAGAAAGTAAGGTAAGAGAGGGGATCTGTTACTTCTGATTGTTCCCCTGCATCTCCATTGTTGCAGGTGAAGGAATCAGAAAGTAATTTCTATTTCGATGTTCATGAATCATTATAGCTCTTCTCAATTTGTCTGAATAT
This sequence comes from Myotis brandtii, assembly GCF_000412655.1. Taxonomy (NCBI): domain Eukaryota; kingdom Metazoa; phylum Chordata; class Mammalia; order Chiroptera; family Vespertilionidae; genus Myotis; species Myotis brandtii. The sequence goes on from NW_005357115.1 coordinate 6,183,547, forward strand.
CCTCAGCAATCTTGAGAAAGAAGAACAAAGTTGGAGGCATTATTATGCTACCTGATATGAAACTATATATACTACAAGGCTGCAGTAATCAGAACAGCATGGTACTGGCATAAAAAAGAGGCATATAGATCAATGGAACAAAATAGAGAGCCCAGAAATGTACCTACACCTTTATGGCCAATTAATATTTGACAAAGGAGGCAAGATCATACAATGGAGTAAAGGCATTCTCTTCAATAAATGGTGTTGGGAAAATTGGACAGGTACATGCAAGAAAAGGAAACTAGATCACCTACTTACACTGTACAAAAGAATAAACTCAAAATGGGTTAAAGACTTAAATGTAAGTCACAAAACCATAAAAACCCTGGAAGAAAACATAGACAGTAAAATCTCAGATATTTCTCATAGCAATATTTTTTCTGATATATCTCCTTAGACAAGGGAAGAAAGAAAAAATAAACAAATGGGACTGTATCAAACTAAAACGCTTTTTTACAGCAAAGGAAACCATCAACAAAATGAAGATAACTCACTGAATGGGAGAACATATTTGCCAATGATACATCTGATAAGGGGTTAATTTCCAAAATTTATAAAGAACTCATACAACTCAACACTGAGAAAACAAACAGTCCAATTAAAAAATGGGCAAAGGGCCTAAATAGACATTTCTTAAATAGGACATAAAGATGGCCAATAGACATATGAAAAGATGCTTGATGTCACTAATCATCAGAGAAATGCAAATTAAAACCACAAGGAGATACTCTTCACATCTGTCAGAATGGCTATCATCAATAAATCAACAAATAACAACTGTTGGTGAGGATGTGGAGAAAAGGGAACCCTCGTACTCTATTGGTAGGAATGCAGATTGGTATAGATACTGTGGAAAGCAGTATGGAGTTCCTTCAAAAAACTAAAAATGGAACTATCATTGGGCCCATTGATTCTATTTCTGTGAATATATTCAAAGAAACTTGAAACACTAATTCAAAAGAATATATACATCCCTGTGTGCTTTGCAGCATTATTTACAATAGCCAAGATCTGGCAACAGCCCAAGTGCCCATGAGTAGATGAGTGGATAAAAAAGCCATTGTATATTTACACAATGGAATACTACTCAGCCGTAAAAATGAAGGAAATCACTTTTTGTGATAGTAAGGATGGACCTGGAGAGTATTATGCTAAGTGAAATAAGCCAGTCAGAGAAAGACAAGTACTATATGATTTCACTTATTTGTGAAATCTAATGAACAAAATAAACTAACAACATAGAAACAGACTCAAAGATAGAACAGACTGACAGCTCTCAGAGGGGAGGGGGGTTGGAGAACTGGGTGAAAAAAAGGAAGGTGAAGGGATTAAGCAAAAAAAAAGAAGAAAAGAAAACAGACACAAGTAATAGTATGATGATTGCTAGAGGAAAAGGGAGGTGGGGGGAGGTGGAAGAGAACAAAAGGGAGCAAAATGGTGGCAGAAAGAGAGGTGACCTTGGGTGGTGAGTGCAGGAGACAGGGTGCAGATGATGTGTTATAGATTTGTACACTTAAAACTTGCATGGCTTTCTTAACCAATATCACCCCAACACATTTAATTTAAACATACACAAAAATAAAACTCGGTTTCTGAGTAGTGGCCCCACAGCTGTGTATACTGTAGGGTAATAATAGGTCAACAATGGCTTTGTCATTCTGATGCAGGGATCCAAGTATCTTTCCTTACACAACATTTGGGCCAGTGGCTATCAGTTTTTCCATCAAGCATCTGCCATTCCCTACACTGTCATGTCTCACGGAAGGACAACAGTGGCCTTGGCTGAGCTCTCATGGTGGTTTGGGGGCTTTCATTCAAGTGTGACAGCTTAATTTTTGTCCGGAGACATCCCGTACAATAATTACTGTTGCATTTAGCTGTGACGTGATCCCATTTTTGTGCCAGTGCTCAGCATTTCCTCTGCATGTGTTTACTCTTGAGTTGAGGGGGTGGCTGACTTAGCATGCTGTCATTCCGTCTAGTGTTTGCACCCTTTAACATTGTCAATGCCTAATCCTGTAGAAACCTGGGGCACCCAAAGCTCCTGACAGAACTAGGGTCATCACACACAGAGCTTTCACGTGTGCTCATTTACTTAGAGGTGGCTAACAGATAAGTAAACTAGGGCAGGTGAGCTGTGGACCCACTCTGTGCTCAGGGATTCTCAGCCCCTCCCTGCTTAGCAGGCAGGGGCATCTGCTCAGGAGGAGGGCATCACTGTACACTGAGTGGGGTGCTAGGCTATGTTAAATCATGAGCTTGTACCTTATTATTCTGTAGTGTACTTTATGGTACACATTATGTACCTGTACTCACATTTTATTTTACAGAGCAGAATACACAGAACCATGAATCTTATGCTCCACAGGCGAGTTAAAGCAGCCTTTTTCAAACTCCAGGTCATGTTTGACTAGTGAGTGGGTCATGAAATTCATTAAGTGTGTCTCCGTGAGCATTTTTTCTTTAGTGAAATAGAATGGGATAGGAAATATAAGAGTGCACCTCCTATATATTTACAGGTAGTAGTGATAACAGTTATATGGGAAACACTTTCAGCTACTTGTGCATATACATGTGTGTATGTATGTGCAGAAGAAAATGGCGTACTGTCATATTTTCTACCCTCAGATATGTGAATAAGCTGGCTATGTATGTGTCTACACATATATATTTATTGAGTTACCAGCACTGTGTTAAAAATAAAACAAAACTGATTAAGAGATGTTTCTGGCCATAATCTTTGACATAGGCAATTTTGCCTCACATGCTGACTTCTCTCTTACTCCTGCCTAAGAAAGGCTATCACTCCTTTCACTGGTTTACAGGGATGTTCAGGCTAGTAATATTGGAGGGACTTCTC
>NW_005357115.1:6186731-6246415 GCF_000412655.1 Myotis brandtii
GAAGGTCTTGAACTGCATATGGTGTGGCACCCTGGCCGAGGAAACTGAGTCAGCAGGTGAAGGACCAAAATAGCATCTCTAGAGGGCAAGACAATACCCAGGAGGATGGTGACTGATGGTAAATGAAATGCCTCCCCATCTACCAGAGAGATCAGTGTCCCCACTCACCAGCAAGCTATGGCTAGGATTCATTCCTGGTGGAAGACCTGGGGTGAGCGCCACAGGCAGACCCAATTCCTAAAGGGTTAGATGCCATCCTTGTTCTGAGCAAACTGGCTGCTCAAAGGTCATCCAGGTAGCCAGTCTCTTCCTCTAGCTGGGTTTAGCCTTCTCCAGCTCTTGCATGGCTCTGGGGCTGGTCCCACCTCTAGGATAACAGAGGGAATTTCCAGCAATATGTGGGGATGCACAGCTCCGCAAGGCAGTCTTTTCAGAAAGTGGCCCAGAAAACTCTTGCTTCACCTCAAAATCACCTGCTGAAGTGGAATCTTTGGGCTGATTCCCAGGTGATTTTAACAAGCCTTCCATGGGGTTCTTCTGCGCATTAAAGTTTGAGAATTTCAGCTCGAGGGTTTCTTTGATGTACATATTACATTGAAAGATGGAAAAACTTAAGCATGTAGGGTGTATTACTTTATAATGAAAAAATGTTTAAAGTGGCCTAATTTGGGTTATTCTTCTGGCTCAGGGTTTTTCCATAGCTGGCTGAAAACTTAAAAGAGGCGAGGGAATTCAATTGTGTATCTGCAGAAGCAACATATAGCACTGCCCTGAGGGCCTCCACCTTGAGCAAGACTCTTTCAGGAATCTTTTAAAGATGCCATCTTATAAACAAGGACTGGGCCAAGAGGTGTTTTAGAAATCCTGTGGGTTGTAGGTCCCTGCTTTGTTTTGTATTTTTCTGGAAATCCAACCTTTCTGGACACATTTACCCTAATTAGGGAAGCTTCAAAACACAGGGTTCAGAGCAGGCTGGACCAGGCAAGCCTACGGCCAAGGGCTCTCCCTGAGCTTGCCACTGGTCTGATAACTCTTTGCTAAGCTGTTTCCTAAACACTCATTGAAAAAAGAGTACAGAGAATATATTGTTAATTTAAATCATTCTTAATTTTTCAATTATAGTTGACATACAGTATTATATTAGTTTCAGGTATACATCCCAGTGATTAGACATTATATAACTTACTATGTGATCACCCGATAAATTTAGTACCCATCTGACAGCATACATAGTTATTAGAATATTATTAATTATATTCTCTATGCTGTGCTTTATGTCCCCATGACTATTCTGTAATAAAAAAAATTGTACTTCTTAATCCTTTTACCTTTTCACCCACCCCTCCCATCTGACAACCATCAAAATGTTCTCTGTATCTATGAATTTGTTTCTGTTCTGCTTGTTTATTTTGTTTTGTTTAGATTCATTTGTTGATAGGTATGTATTTATTACTATTTTATTGTTCATATTTTTATCATTCTTCTTCTTCTAGAAGACCCTTTAACATTTCATGCAATACTGGTTTGCTGATGATGAACTCCTTTATCTTTACTTGTCTGGGAAGCTCTTTATATGTCCCTCAATTCTAAATGATAGCTTTGCTGCATAGAGTAATCTTGGTTTTAGGTCCTTGCTTTTCATCACTTTGCATATTTCCTAACAATCCCTTCTGGCTCAACAAAGGAACAATGACCTCTATGAGCACTTTTGTTTGGGAGAAAGCTGCCCACCCAGCTCTCAAAATTATGCCAGTCATTTAAGTTCCTCCCTATATGTCCCTGGTGCCTTTGGACTGCTATCCCAGTAGTGGAGCTCAGAAAGAGTGAGTCAGAGTAAGTCTGTGTGCAGGCCCTTTAAGAGGAACTGCCTGGGACTCCAGCAGTCCTCCATCTCACTCATCCTCAATCCTTGCTTGTTTTTACACCCAGAAGTTATGAGAACTTCTCTTCACAGCACTGGAACACTGGGTTTGAGAATGTTGTGTGGGTCTGGGAACCCTCACTCCTCAGGGGTGACCTGATTTTTATCCGCTACAAATGGGTATGAGACTAGCTCATTCCTTTGTCTCCTTCTATCAATCTCAATATGGTTTATTTAAGTTCCTAGTTGTAGGACTTCCACTCTGAATGATGGTTGTTCTGTAGTTTAGTTGATGTGGTTGTGGGAGGAGGTGCATACCACGTTTACCTACACCGCCATTTTGACCAGAAGTCCAAAAGAGTACAAAATCTAATCCCCAGTTGGTTCAGAAAACCCAGGTACTTGAACTTGACAAGTTCTCATTAGGACTTGATACATTCAACTGGTGATGCTGGTGCTCTTTTATAGAGCAATGAAGACATGTGGCTGGAACAAGAAAAAGGCAAGACACATGTCATGGAAAACGTTGTTCTGGGAGGTCATCATGCCCTTTGCCCACTTAGCAGGCTACCAAGCTCACAGTGCCATGTGTTCAATATAAGGAGGGAGTTAGTTGGCACACCCTGGGTAACTTGCTGAGTTACAGATCACCATGAATTTTAAGCCATTGATCACATTTTAGATGATAAATATTTGAGAAGCTGTGCATTTCAAAACACTGAAGTGGATCAGGACAGACTTGACGATGTCAGTTATCTCACTTGTTTAAGGCTTCAAAGCAGTTTCGTTTCTCCAATCCTCATATTTATTTACTTAATTCACTCATTTACTTTTGAGTGAGATTGCTGAATGACTCAAAAGCAAAAATTTGGGGGGAAAAAACGTTTAAGAGAAAGGATATTTTGGCCTAAAAAATCCTATCAAAGCATTTTCACTTTGATTGCTGACCTTTGACCTGCATACAGGATGTTTTCCATCAAGTACCAAGCAAATCCTGCAATACTGAACTTGATTTTTAAATGCAATTCCAGCAGTATGAGGTGATAAATATTGTATGCGTAGCTCGTTTAAGTGTTAAAAGTGCTTTAAAAATTATAAGGGTAACATACATGTTGACTATTATCAACAGACAAAATCAGTGTGTTTTAATTTAACTCATATTTCTGCTCAGTGGGCAAGAATTCCCCAGATAAGCCCACATGCCCACCATTGTGAGGTTTAGTGACTTACAGAAGGGCGCACGGGAAAAACGAGAAGAATTAAGTTTTATTTTCTGTTCTTCTGTTGACTGTAGGGTGTTAGGGCAACTATATGATGATCCCTTTGAGCCTCAGTTCCCTCATCTGTGAAATGGGGACAACACGCCTTGCCTACTTCATTCATAGAGCTGTCCTGAGACTTAAAGGGCAGTATGAGAAAAATGGAAAAGTCCACCTTGTATTCTTTTTGTATTTTGTATTCCCCCATTGATTTCCCTCTTTCAGGTGAGGAATTCACTGCACTCACTGTCCTACCAGCACCCCTTTGCCAGCACCTCCCACCAAACAGATGGCTTTCTGAACAACAGGCTGGGGCTTGGCACATGGTGGGGTGGGGGGAGGAGGGCAGGTTTGCCCAGTGTAGACATCAGCCATTTGCTCTTGATCCCTTTTTTTTCCCCCTAACACTTTGCCTATCTCCAAAGTGATCGCTGGAAATGACTAGCTCTGCATGGGGGTTGTGGTGGCCCTGAAGGAAACCTGTCTGATGGGTGTGCTATTCCTCTGGGAGGAAACACTTTGGGCTTTGAATGCAACAGGGCCTGGTCCGTGAACTCAGAGCCTTCTCCACGTGGGGAAATTCTGCTCATCCTGCAAAACCTGTGACTCTTGCCATCTTCCTTCCCCATCCCACAGAGAATGCACTCTCTCCTTTCGCTCTTCCACCTGGCACCCATCACAGAGTGTAACAGTTGGGCCTGGGTCACATGGCTCTCCAACAGTGCCTGATGCCTGACCTTTACAGCAGTAGAGGCTCTCAAAAACAATTTAGTTGGCTCTTCCCTGCATCTAGAGTCCCAGGGCTTCCCCTGGAGTCCCTTATGGAGGCGACTTGACCTTTATAGTCAGAGTTGGAAGGGCAGGAGGACACGATGAGGCCCTTCTTTCCCCTTCTGGACTGAGCTTGGGGTAGTGATTTCTGTTCAGGCCCATTCTTCCTGAACTTTTACTTATCCCATCCCTTGCCCTATTAGTGTTCTCCAAGGGTCTCGGGGTTTCTGCTTAGGAGCATCTCAACCAGTCACTAGTTGCAGAATGGGCCTGGAGTATGGTGGGAGCCTCCACCCCTGGATAAGTGCCGCCCTGGTTTCTTTCCATCTTGGCAAAGCACATAGCCAAGCCCTCTCTTAGGCCTACAAATCCTTTAAGTCTCTTCTGACTTACAGTGGTCTGAGACAGGGTGAGATGGAACAGCTTGCACCAGATCGGTGCACAGCCCTTTACGAATACATTTTGCAATTAACTGTGAGCCAGACCAGAGTCCAGGCCTTCAGGAGCCAAGCTGGTTTAAGCCTGAATTGTTCCTGAGGAGTACTCTGGTCAGGGGCAAGCATCTGCAACTTTTATACTTACTGCAGGACACACCTCTGGTTTCCTTAAAGCCATGAGAAAATACTCTCACTTGATTCCATGTATTGCCAAAGGTTGAGGGACCTCACCTCTGCTTTTCTGCTGTGAACTCTCTGAAGTCCCACCTGCTCTAGAAAGCCTCGCTTCATCTCCCCCATCGGTTTTCCTCTGCCCAGCTCCTCATGCTTTACATCTACTTAGTTCTTCAGGACATGCCACTGTATGTCCTGTGATAAACTTCCTGTGGTCTGTATTTCCCCATCATGACTAGACCCTTGGGCAGAGACACGGTCCTCTGTCTACAGAATGCAGCCCAGCGCTGGCCCCAGTGAGTGTTCTGGGGGTGCCTGGCTCACAGTCTTCGTGGCCAGTGCTGAAGGCTGGAGGGCAGGCACCAAGTCCCTGCCTGGTGAGGAAATGCCCAGCCTTGCAGACTTGTAGGCTGGGCCTTTCTTTCACTGGCCTCCTGTTGCTCCCTCCGCTGCCTGTTCTCAGGGGTGGCTCCGGTGAGCCCTCGCAGGAGATGCACATTCCCAAACCTATAGAGTCACTTCCCTTAGATCGTGTTTACCTTTCACAAGAAAAAGGCTGAAGGAGGAAAGCGTAACAGAAACAGTGCCACCAAGTCCCTGGCACTGGTCATTTCTTCTGAGCCTTTTGTGATTGTAGAGTTTATGAAATTTAAGTCAACAGTCTTCCTCCTAATCCCCTAGCCAGCCGTGAGAAGCTGTCTGAGCCGCCCCTGCATGCCCGTCCTGGGGCACACCTAGGCTCCGGTGTTCCACTCCTTAAAAGGTGTCTAATTTCTCTAATCACCTCCGAGTTTAATGGCTTTCAACCATGTGGGTTGTAATGGAGAGGAAACATTACTTCTAGTCTTTTGGTTTCCTTTCCTGCCTTTCCCACCTCCTCTCTCCCTCCTTGCCCCTCCCTAGTGAGCTGAATGGATTATAAAATGTTAGGTGTGACCCGGGGGTTGCGAAGGAACAAAGATTTTGTTTCCCCCCGCCCCTCCTGCCCCCACAGCACTGGCCTTTTGATGAAGTTCCAGAGGTAGTGGGGGCAATTTCAGGACACTGTCACCAGGGAACAAACATGACCTGGTAGAGCTTTGATTTTCTTTTTCAATCATGTCCTGGGAGTACTTGGGGGCAGGCTGGCACGTTTTGAATGTGTCTTCTCCCATTTCTCTTCCATCTTGTCAAAGCCCCATTCTTTTCCAGAATAAACAACAGTAACCCCAGTGATTTTTCTCAATGCCCACCATGGGCAGAAGCACCTCCCATGCCATCATCTGAGAAGTCCCACGAAGGCTTCTACTCTCACTGATTCTCTTCTCCCCACATTTCCATCCTGTGCCCATTCGGACAGGAAAAGGGAGGACAATTTATGTGTCATGTCAGGTTGGATGCTGCTGCTCTCTCAGGCAACTGCTTAAAAACACAAAGCATTGCTGAGAGAAATGAAGGAAGGTCTAAATTAATGGAGAAACAGTCTATGCTTATGGATTAGAAGACTCAAAATCATTAAAATGGCATTTCTCCCCAAATTGGTCTACATATTCAACTAATCCCTATGAGAAGCCCAGCAGGCTTCTTTGCAGACATTGACAATCAGATTTTAAAATTCATATGGAAAACCAGAAGACTCTGAATAGCTACAGGGATGCTGAAAAAGAAAAACAAAGTTGGAGGATGCCCACTTCCCGATTTCAAAGCTTTCTATAAAGCTTTCACAGAAATCAAAACAGTGTGGCACCAGCATAAGGGTGGATGTCTGGGTCAATGGGACAGAGGTGAGAGTCCGGAAATAAACCCTTGCCTTTACTTGATTTCCAACAAGAGTGACAAGATCATTTAACGTGGTCAAGGATGGTTCTTTCAACCAACGGTAGACATTTAGATCCTTCTCCCAACTACATACTGAAATCCAGAGTTACCTTCTAACCCAGTTCTCTTTCCTCTGCCCCCTATTTACCCCCACTTTCTAGTTTGCAACAGCAAAATAAGGGCTGAATTCATGCCTTTCTCCGTGCCTTGCTGTTCGAGCTAGAAAGAATTATAGAAGCCATCGATTCGATTCCTGGGAGGTGAAGTGGCTGCTTGAGCTCACACAGACATCAGACCAGGGTTTGCGGCTTCTGTGGGGAGCAGGTGACTCCAGCTCTCTCCTCTGACAGGACACAAGTGCCCTGGGCTAAGTGGCAGGTCAGGACAAGAGGAGGTCAGCCAGCCACTGGAAGGCTGGGACGGGACTGGATGCGGGCCAGGTACTCATTGTGTGGGGATGGAATGAAATGTTTCCAAAGGAACTGGCTCATTGTTCAAGATGCTAAATATTTATTTGATCAAACCAAACTTCAGCTGAAGAAGCCAGAGAGTCTGGATTTTAAATCCACAAACCTGGCCTGGAGGGAGCTGGCAGTGGGGAAGGGGAGCGGAGAGGTGCTTCCAGTCAGAAAATCATGGCGAAGATGTCACCGCAGCACACACTCTGCATGTCACCTGGGGAGCGGTGGGTTGGCTCCCACCACAGCAGGACAGGCCCAGGTGCTGCCAATTTTCCAGATGTTCTAAAAGAGTTCCCCAAACGCCGTGGGTTCAGTCACATGGAATGGCCCTTTGCACTATTACTTAAATGGACACATGTAAGTGAAATAAAATAGTGTCAGTGCCTGCTTGCCTTCACTTGGCCAGTCACGTTCTCTTCTGCAGCTTCTTGAGTCCAGCGGCCTCAGCTCGTAGATCATTGCATCAACCAGGGTGATCTGTGACTCACCAACATTTATCTGGTTCTCGCAGGGATCCGTGATTTTGCTAATGTTTCCAAGCAGATGTGAGAGGCATTCCGTCATATTGGTTAGTCTCTGCGTGCCTGTGTTTCTTAAGGTTCTCTACATCCCGTGTCTGGCTTGGGTCATCTGCTCACCACTTGTGACGTGCTCATTTTTAAGACGTTATCTGAATCATTTCTTAAATAAACGAAAACTCAAGAGATGTTGAGCATCTCAGAGATTAGCCAGCAAGAGTGTGTTCTTATTACTAATTTGACGTTTCCTTCTTGCTTTATACTCCGGGTCATGTGTTTACACTATTACCACATGTATGGTAAAAAGAGAAAAACCAAACAAAATAAAAAGCTTTAAAGGCTAAAGAAAAAAATAGCATTGCATTAGTCGAACATGCATTATTCTGCATTTCTGTGAAAGAACAGCAGAGCATATTTTTGGCTTCCCAAACAAAATAAAAAGCTTTAAAGGACTAAAGAAAAAAAAATAGCATGGCATTAATTGAGCATGCATTATTCTGTATTTCTGTGAAAGAACAGCAGAGCATATTTTTGGCTTCGGATTGAATGCTATTAAATGTCGGGAGAAGTCGTTTGCTGTATATCTTTCCCCTAAAGATACTATTTCAATCTAGGAGTGCAGTGTCAGGTCCCCAAACTGAAGTTAACAAGAGGAGTGACAGAGGGAGCAAGTTCCCATGTAATCACCACACATACGGCCAGACTTTTTAAACTTTAGGAGCAAAGTCTGTCCCAGCGCATGGGCTGATTTGTGTGTCCTGGTGATAGGTCACGCCTGTCCCTGCCAGGTGCTCCCAGCGTGGCTGTGTCTGACCTGACCCAGGGTGACTGTGTCTGACCTGAGCTAGCCAGCATTCTCCCTTAGGAGGCCATGGGAAGCCCAGTAGGCCAAGAAAGCCCCGCTGTGATTCTAAAACTCTCTCTGGGAATTAGGGATTAGACACACACAATGGGGACTAAGGTAAATAGGAAAGTTAGATGATACCTGAGGTTCTTTGCAATGTAATAACTTTTTATTTTGGATTGGCCATCCCTCCTCACTACACATATTCTTTTAACTAAGAGTTGAAGGATAAAAACTCAGCTTATTAATGTAAGCTTTTCTACATTTAAACCAATAGCACACCCATCTTCAAGCACGTCTCTCGTTTTACTAAGTGTATTCTTGGGGAAAAAATCGCATCAGAAAGCAGAGTGGTGAAAAGCTGGTCTTTTTTTTCTCTACAGTTCAGTTGCTGAGTAGCTTGCAGTTAACTGCTTTTGCCACTAGAGGGTGGTCATGGTTGGAAAGGTAGCGCTGAGAGGGTCCATATAGAACCAGCGGATATTGATGAAATAGCAACTGGTTGTTACGTTTGATTGACTCAGGGCCAGAAAGAGCAGGCAAAGACCTATAGTGCTTTAGGCTGAACTAAGTGAGCGAATTGGTAGTATTCGAGGAGAAGAAATTTTGTAATTGGTCCCCATTTTCAGCCTTGCCGTGTATTTTTTTTATGAGCAACATCTCCAAGTTAAGCAGCAAGAAATGGACAAAAAGTCAGCGGCAGAGCTGTGCTTCTCTTTTAAAAATAGATACATAGAAGCATGTGTTTGTTTCTACTGGATGTTTTTATTTTACTTCTAAAAGGGGAACAGCTGAAATAATTTCTGACTTGTTCTGGACTCTTGAGCACAGACTCCCAGACAGTTTCTGTGGTCGGGGCCCTCAGAGACCCGCCTGATGCGGAGTGCAGCCCATCTCTGGAGAAAGCAGTTCGAGGCCATGTGAAGCCGCCCATTTGTTTGTTTTCCCCCGCGTTTGAAAGTGGAAGTCAGGCTTGCTCCCAGGACAGAGAGTTCTGCCACTGTGACCATCCTGGAAGGGACAGGAAAGGATTTGCAGCATATTCCCAACAAGCCTCAGCGCTGTCCTTTCTGCTGCAGGAATCCTTGCTAGTGACGCCTCTTCTGCCGACATCCAAGTAGCATTCTCCTGTCAAACTCACGAAGGTGTGCATTACTAAACAACCCGGGGAGAGGGGAGAGCATTCATTGCTGATGACTTTACAGAATCCTAGTCCCTCTCTGAGTCAAGAGTTAACTGTAATGAGGGTTTAATCTTCAGATCCTCCCTCTGCTCGTTTTTGCTATGCAGTATAGTCTTATTTCTTTGGCGCCTCCAAATCATGTAAATATATTTACAAATGAAGTTCCCATGAATTTCAGTTAATGATGTGTTGTTGTTTTTTTAATACTGACTAATCAGCCACCCCACATTAATTAGATTTCCTTGCCCTGCTGGTCTCTTTTTTTAAAAAAAAGTGATTGGGTGACAATGGACAGTCTCGGCCACAGTGGTTTAATCTGTAGCCCAAGGGATTGAGATATCATCGGAGGCCTCCACCAGAAGCAAAGTCTTACTGAATGCTATCTCTCTTCCAGATTAGATAGAAAGAATTGGGGAGCTGCAAGGGAACATTTTCTAAGGCTGGTTATACTCTGATCTAGGTGACAGTACAAACTGTGGGAATTGCAAAGTGCCTCGCTGGCCTAACACTGGCAGCATGATAAATTACCACAGGAGGCAGAGTTACCGTGACAGGAGTTTTCTAATTCTCCTGGGCTCTCTCTTTGGGCCAGTTCGTGTTGTAGAATTTTGTTACTTTATGCTTACTTGTCTGTCTCTCTCTGCTTGTCAAAGTCCCAGTTCTGTGACCTGTGGAATGTATCTCCCTTTGCTGGTGGTTGCTGGGGAGGAGGAGGAGGGAGGGAGCACTGTTGTTGCTGACAGTGAGCTTGAGCTGTCTACAGATGTTGCTCTTCATTCTTCACCAGAATCTGAAGGAGAAAGTGTGGACTCTCTAACTTGCAAGACCATGCTCTTAAGTTATTTGACCCTTGTGCATTCTTGGCTTTTCTAAATATTTTATTTAAATTTTTCTAGACTTCCCAGTGAGGATCCTAGAGTGTGTGATAATAACTCTCCGAGCTTCTTTTATTCAGACAGGTAAAGGAATGGGGATTGATGCAATTTCTAGTTTATTTACTCCTAAAAGGCTACTTACTAAGGAAAGAGAAAAAGGGGGAGCAGCTGTTCAAAACCTTGAAAGAATGCTGTTTATCTAGTATCCAAAGGGCAGGGAGTATGTCTGTGGGTGGACTCACTGCTCCAAAAAGCTCATTGAGAAATAGTGTTTCTAATATACTCTTCACGCAGTCTGTTTCCCAACAAGTGAAAGCGGGCGTCCTTTCTTGTAAAGACTTTCTCTGACTCCACCAACAGACCTTCTATCTTATTGGTCCACTTAAACTTCACAGTCTGAGAAAAAACACAGCCCTTTTGGTAAATGATTTATTTCGTCGACCCATCTGAATACCCAAATATTCTTTGTGTGTAAGGACCACAGTTCAGATGCAATCTGCTGTAACTACTTTTCAGATTTTAGCAAAATCCATTTTGCTTTCTATTCTAGAATCAGATACTTCTGACAGGTCTCTGCTTTTTATTAATGATCAAGATATGATGTCACTAGAGATCAGAAATATATGCCCCCCCCCAAAAAAAAGAAAAGAAAATTTAAATATTTTTTTATTGGAAAATTATCCTGAAATATCTTTATTCAATTTTCAAGCCATAAATGATGGCAGGTGCTTTGAGTCATGTTGCTGATTCCGGGAAAGTGTTTGCGCAAGGTCAGAAAATAGAGCAGACCAGTTGATTCATGCTTAAACTGATGGCATTGTCTGCTGGGAAGCAGAGGCACTCTTGCCTTATGCATATAGGCTTGTGGAATGCTGCTCTTTAATTTGTCTTAACTATCTCCTCTGAGACTGGGTTGCTGCCTTTCTCCCTTCCATCCCCTCCCATTTGCAAAGATCCAGCCCTCCCGACATGACTGTTTCACAGGCATTCCCAAAGGCTGGATGCTGATAGCTCCTCAGCCCCGTTAACTTGTCATTTCCCTTGAGAGAATATAGGCGTAGAGGCTGTGCCCTAGAAGGACATGGAGCTGGAAAGGGGCTTCAGGATCCTGCAGGGGGTGGTGGGATAGCCCTGACAATCAGTATTGGGCAAAGGGAGAGCATTTATAAACTCCTTTTCCCTCTGATTCTGCCAGCACACCTGTTTGAGTGCCGGCTTGGCTAAAGTCACCCCAAAGGAAATGTTGAAGTCATAAGAGTCACCTGCCTTTATTTAGATCTTGCCTTCCTTCCCTCCTTTCTTTGCCCCCCAATTTACGAATGGAAATACTAGCAGATAAGCAGAGGTTGAATTAGTGCTAAGGCTGTAGGTTGCATCTTGAATTTTCCAGACTCTGGGAAATAGGGTAGGGAACCATCAACTCCAATTAGAAATCCTGGACTTCTGTTCATTTAACAGCTTTCTATTACCTCGTACATTTTGTCCAAGTAAATTGTGACACTAAGTTATTTCGGGTGCTTGGGACATAGTCTGTGAACCAATCTGTCTGTATCTCTCGTACATTTTCCATTTGGATGAGCAGAGCAGGGCAGAAGTTGCTCGCTGTGCGGTTAGGCTGAGGCAGCTGTTGTCACTGGCTGACCCTGGGCTGCAAGTACGTGGGAACTTGTGGAGGCTTCACGGAGAGGAGGAGGAGGAGGAGAGGTTAGCGCTGTGCTGAATACTGCCTGTGGGTTGGTGGGGCGCTCTTGCTAATTATTCTTTTGTCAGTGCTTCTGTTTTTCCCAAGTTGGCAGAGTTTTATCTTATCCAAACAGAGATACCCAGCAAAAGAAAACTAATTTGGGCAATTAGAATTGGTTGTAAATCTGAATCGTATGGAATATGTTAAAAAAGATGACATTATATTATGTCTGTGCATGGACAAGAGTTAGAACTGCTAACAAATTGCTGCTGCCAGGTAGAGGTTCCTCGGAACCTTCCATCATAAAAAGATAAGAGTCATTTTAATGAGCACATTTGCTAAATAGATGGGTGCTGTGGGTGTGCTTAAAAGTTTGTGTTCTTAAATTAGTTACAAATGCTCATGCATTTGCATTGGCTATTAAGTGGCCACACGGTGCATTTCTTTATAAAAATAAATGGTCAGTTTGCTCCTGTTGAGGATATTCACAGTATCCTGTTTGAACAAGTGCCAGATGGATGGAGTGCACTACTCCTTGTCCATCAAAGCAACTTGGTTCAGACAGTTCGGTTTCAAGAGAAAGGAAGGCATGGTACCAACGCAGCGGTTTAGAGCCCTGAGACACAGCCTGAGGTGGCCAGGGAGAGGAGGTTTCGGGGAGAGGCCACGCTAAGGGGGTGCCTGTCAGCCCCAGGCAGGGGGTGTTGTGCCCTGGCCGTCTTGCTCCTCTCTCCTGCATGATCAGTGCTTATTCGACCTCAGACCCAGACTAGATGGTACAAAATGAAACACCAAGTATAATTTCAGGGACAGACGTGGCTCGGAGTTCTGAGAGAAAGGTAGAGAAGGAGCAGGAGGCAACACTGCCTTGCATCCACAGATACCTGCCAAAGGGCGATGGGCACTTACAAAATCAACGTGCCAGCCTGCCAGTTAGTGTAGCGGAGTCTGGGAGCCAGAAATGGCCAGATTGACCATTCTTATGAAACCAATTCACTTCATGATGGTAACTTAGCTCTCCTCCTACTTGGCAAACCACGGATCTGACACAAAGTAGAGGAACAGTAAAAGTCATGTGAATCGGGAAATGTATCCCTTTTCCAGACATTTGTTTAGAATTTCCTGGCATTTGATTGTTTGTAGGTCAGGATTGCAAAAGAATTCACATTTTTTAACATCCTGCTGTGGTTGAAAGCAGAGTTTCCTTACCAACTCACTGGTTATTTTACAAATTAAGGGATTAGTCAGAAGACAATGGAAATCTCTTGTTTTCATTGTCCATCAGAGACTATGGTGGTTTGTCTTGCCTACATTTTACATCATTGGTGGGTAGATTCCCACTGTGGAATTCTTAAGAGTCATGACTGTATAAAGTTTAGCTGGTCTGTATGCAGGGTGAAGAGAAGGAATCTGTTTAGGTGAGCTGCTTAAGTAATCAGCCATCTAATTTATGAGCATGACTACTCTGCTAGGTGCAGTAATGGGATTCGGGAAGAGACCTCAGCGGCTGCTCTGGGAACCAAGACCCTAAAGTGGTGTTGAATTGGGTTCTCCAAAGAAATGGCACTCACACACCTTGGTGATTCAAACAATCTTAGCTGAGCAAAACCAAAATTATATTAAGTATATTGATGGATAAGTCTAATTAGTCAGTCATTATTGATCAATTGACTATTTTATATATATATATGGTATATATATATATGATATATATGATATATATATATATATCATATATATCATATATATATGGTATGATTTCTGCTCAAGGACTGAGAAAAGTCCAATTGAAGAAGTAGAGCAGAAAACTAACACTGAGTTAAATAACTCTCTGTGCCTTCACAATGGTATGAGGTTATATGTATAGGATGTGATTAATCATCACATGGATGGTTGAAGTACTACCATGAATTCACAAGAAGAAGAGTTCTCTAAATGCTGTCTTCATTGGAAAAGGCGTCACCAGAGAGGAAGAGAATGGGAAGAGGAAGTGTTTGTTATGCGGAGAGGAGGGACTGGGAGCAGAGTTGCCTGGATAGTTCAGAAGTGACCAAGAGCAAGGGGTGGTTGCGATATGAAAAGAAGTCAACTCAAGTAGGAAGTAGTGAGCTAGACTGCGGAGGCTCTAACCTGAGCTACTCCCAGTCTGATCTTTAGACTAGCAGCATTGCCCCACCTGAGAGCTAGTTAGAAATGTTGAATCTCAGGTCCCAACCTGGACCTACAGACTCAGAATTTTGGGGGATGTGGTCCAGGATCTGTGGTTTTTCTGTTTTGTTTTGTGTGTGTTTTAAGTGTCCGGTTGATTCTTTATGCATGCTAAAGTTTGAAGAGCACTGATAACTTGGGCTTTGTTCCAAATGACAACCCTTTGAAGGCTCATGAGTGGAGATGTGGCATGTTCTTTAGTGACTGACAATCCAGGGCATTTGGGAAAATGACTTTTACATGGAAGCCTCTTCAGCATTCTCACTTCCTGGTGCCCGCCAGCTGCAAGATGAAATCTATCCAAATTGCCAGTCATCTAACTGTTGAAGCTAAAGTCATATAACTGTTCTCTGAAGTGGTTTCTCAAGGCTAAGGCTAGGCCTTTTTGACTAATGGTGTGGTATGCATCTATGGTATATTTTTATAAGTATCTTCAAGTGTGTGCTTTTGCAAAAATTATTTAAATTAGCAACAATAACAAACACCTATATGATGATTTACGGTTTAAAATATATTGATTCATATATTTTCTGACCATTTAAAAAATCAACTCCTATCATTTTGAATCAGCTCATTTATTTGTTATTTATCAGGAGATTCATATTTCTACATTACATAGTTAATATGGGCTCTTATAAACCAGTAAACCTTTTCAATGGGAAATTTTTTCCAAACAATATCATTGTATAATTATTAATACAATAGAATTATTATTATGATAAAATTAGCACATATTTTTAAGTCTTGGTAAAAAGAATTTTAAATATTATTTTTGTTTTATTTGGTGGCTTTGGTATAATAATGCCTTCAGGGCTATAAGAAGTTAGGACTACTCTTCCGGTTAAAATTGCCAGATTGCCCAGCCAAAGTAGCTCAGTTGTTGAGCATCATTTCAGAAACCAAGAGTTCACCGGTTCAATTCCTGGTCAGGGCACATGCCTGGGTTTCGGACTTAATCCCCCAAGGGGGCATGCAAGAGGTAGCTGATTGATGATGTTTCTCTCTGATCGATGTTTCTATCTCTATCCCTCTCCCTTCTTCTCTCTCTCTCTAAAAAAAAATCAAAAACATTTTTAAAATTGCCAAATTGGCAATTTTGGGGGGTCAATTCTAGCAATCACTTATAGCTTCATTTCCCACCTCACTGCTCTAATAAGCAGGAAAGGATGGAGTTTTCTTCAGGTTAAAATCCTGACCTTAATTTTGCCTACAGTATCACAGAGTCATCTTTGGCCCATAGACTTGAGAGTGGTGTTAGATTCTTGTATTGTGGATCACGTGGTTCTTCCCATCAGTGTTTCCCTCCCCCACTCAGAGGACATTTTTCACCCTTACAGTTACAGAGGTGGTCCAGATGTTGAAGTTTGGCAGGAAGTGGACTGTATAAATGGCATGACATTGTATTCACCTAGACTCTAGGTTGATTCTAGAGAGGGCAAAGGTCCCAGAGAGAACAGATCCCTATCATGCTCCTTCAAAAAGCAGCAGAGTTTTTGTCCTGGAGAGTCTATAAATATCGCCTGGGCAAAGGCTTAATGTGCAGATCTGACCACATGGCCTTGAATCTTAGCCTCAAGCACCTTTATTTTTGGTGCATAAAATGTGAGCTCTATTGTCAGCTTTATTGAATGATGCTGAGGGTGATTCTTGGTGTAATGGAAAGAGGCCTGGCTTTGGGACAAACAAACCAGGGTACAAATTCTGGCTGTATTACTTAGTCACTCTGTGGCCTTGAGCAAGTCAACCACCTCCCCTGAGTCTCTATTTCTTTATAGAAAATGCAGGTATTAACACCTGCTTTCAAGATGCTTGCATCAGTGGGAAGGTAGCTCATAATTCACATGTAGTAGGTACTCAATAAATGATAGCCATTATTAATCTCTCCCTGTTAGTTGTGTTGCATTAGCCTAAATTTAGAATTTTCTAAGAAAAACAAAAAGGCCAAGATGGAGATGGTTAGCTCCAAACAGCTAGGTGTCCTCATTATTTCTTAAGGATACCGAATGCATCCCTATCTTTATGTTTTCGTGGTTTTCCTGCACCTGGGATACCCAAACCTTACTGATTTTTATGCCCTTCCCCCTTTCATGACCAGGTTTCCATGGAGCTTTCCTTCATTATTTCTACATCACAAATCCACAAATAATAAATACCATGCTGTGGTGTTAACTCTTTTTTTCATTGGAATTTCTCATTCCTCCAACTAGATTGTAGACTTTTTGATTGTAGCCCCTATAAATACACACTAATTGACTGATTTGACATTTGTTCAGCCCTGCACCATATGCAGCCACCAAAACGAGGCTGGTGAGTTAATATTTTCCTGAGCAGTTTCTTGTTTGTTTGTGTGTTTGATTTTTGGCCAGACACCTACAATTAAGGATAATCTACCTAAATTCTCCAGGAAGTAGCTACCAGTGAATCTAATTTTTACAGCTGGGGACACCAACACCTCCGTTTGGCCAAGTTCACACAGCCAGAAAGTAGCTGAGCCAGGATTCGAATGCAGGCAGCCTGGGTGTAGTGCCTGAGTGTGGACTATGTAGGCAGGGATGTGTATGGAGAAAGCTATCAGAACATTCAAAAACACTCAGGACAGAGTACTGCAAACGGGGACTGAGTACAATCAAGTCATGAACTGTTTCAGCTGAGGTTCTCAAGCTCCCAAGTCTTTCTTCTCATCCATGTCATTAACAAGTCTGTTTCAATGGTTCTCAACCTTCTGGCCCTTTAAATACAGTTCCTCATGTTGTGACCCAACCATAAAATTATTTTCGTTGCTACTTCATAACTGTAATGTTGCTACTGTTATGAATCATAATGTAAATATCTGATATGCAGGATGGTCTTAGGCAACCCCTGTGAAAGGGTTGTTCGACCGCCAAAGGGGTCGTGACCCACAGGTTGAGAACTGCTAGTTTAGATGATGGATTTCTACCTTTAGAGAAAGCAGTCATCTCTCCAAGTTGTCAGCCCTCTGTCCGTGTCAAAGAGCCGTTGTGCTCCTGAAACTCCCTCTTGCTTTGTCTACATCACCACCTTTCCAGGTTGTTAAGAACAAAAGGCTTGTGGACAGATTAAACACAGGCTGTTTTTGTTCTGCTTCTACAAGCACCTAGGCCTGCTTAATGCAGATCACAGGGTGTTGATTGGAGTCTGTGCTCATAGATTTTCATAAAACAACACAGGCTGGAATCTAGCACCTCCTTACAACAGCACCATCGCGATTAAACAGTTCCTCAGAGAGGGCCCTGTGCTACTGCACCAAATATTTATAAGTTTATCTCACCACACTGCTCGGCATTCAGAGTCAACCTGGGCAGAAGTATGGAGATCAAAGAACTTAATAATCAAAAAATTTCCTTTCACGCTCTATCTGTCATCAAATGAAAGTATTAGTGAAGTGGTATGGAAATCCTCTTCAGCAGCCTGCAGCCACCAGCCAGGCCACTTAAGACTTAAAACAATGTGATCTAGTGTTCAGAGTCCACAGGATTGAGTTGTATCCATATGTTAGTGCATTATTTCCAAGTTGCCAATTTCCCCCAGATTAGCACATTTTCATTTTGGCTTTATTAAAGGAGTCAGAACATGAAAGGGGATTTAGCACAGAGGTGATGTCAACCACGCTTTCTTGCCACGATGGAGTGGTTCATTTGGCTCAGGGCAGCCATGCATATGAATCCAACACCATGTCTATAGGACTAAAAGTCAAGCCAAGTGTGGTTGGTAGAATGAAAAAGACAAGAAATACAATTATGTAATGAAAGCACAGCTCTCTAGTCATGGGTGGGGATTTGAGGCCCTTGTTTTAATCTTGTTTGGCCCTACAATTGCAAAAACACAGTAAGCACAATATCAGCTGCACAGTAGGTGCTTTATTATGGCGATACCAGAATGGCTTGGATGAGCCCAGTATGGTGTGAAGCATTGCAGGGATGCAGCCAGATGCAGGGGACATGGCCCTGTCACTCCAGGAGATACCTTCTGTTGTGGAAAGCCGTGGTTTTCATGAGAGTGCACTTTGTCCGTCAGAGTGCTGGAATGGAGGAAGTCTAGAAACCACTGGCCCAAGAATTTACGCTCTACTTGGATTTTATCAACACGTGGAATTTTCACAAAAAGATGTAGAACAAAATGCAATGAAATCACCACATCTTAATGTTAGGAGGAGCCTGAGCAGCTGCCTAGCGTAGTAGTTCCCAAACCTCACTGATCATTAGGAGCTACCTGAGAAATTTAAAACTAAGTGAACGTTCCCAGGGCCCATCCCAGAGTTAGAAGCTCTGATAGGGGGACCTGGAAATCTGTATGCTTTAAAATGCCCCCAAAGGATCCTTAGGCTCAACCAGCTCATCTGGTTCATCCTCTCCATGAACAAAGCGGGTTTCTGTTAACAGCCCTTCAAAGTGGTCATCCAGCTGAAGCTGACATCCTCAAGTTGGAAGGAACTTACTGCAAAAGGCAGTGGAATCCAGTGTTGGACAGAGGGTTGTAATAAGAGGGGCCTCACTGTATCTTCTACCTGTTGGTCTTAGTTGGGTCCTCTGGTCCTCTGCAGGAACAGATTGAATTTACCAACATGGCAATCCTTCAGAGTTTTAAGAGAACTCCTCTTCAGTTTGTTTCTTTGATTCATTCCCTTATTCAGTTCGGACTGTCAGCTTCCTTTAAGAGTGGATTTATTGAGGCTGATCATTGCCACTTCCTTCAGCTTCTCCTTTTAAGCCCCAGCTTCTCCTCACCCTCCTGTTGCCTTCCTCTGGATGAACTCTAGTTTGTCAGTGTCAATATGGTGCCCAGAAACAGACAACACACTGACCATGTGCTCTGACCAATAGTCCAACAGGAGCTCTAGGAACAGTTGCTACCTGTGTCCTGCTTCTACCAAAGAGTGTTGTAAGGATAAGGGATAATCCAAACTGATGTAGACAGAAAGCTTAGTAGTCGGTCAGGAAGGGAAACAGTCAGTGTTGGCTGAACTTATCAGGGATGAGCCAGGTCCTAGTGAATGGAATGGAAGAGAGGTATCATCCTTCCAGGATCCCAAGTAGAGGAAAAAAGTTCCATTAACTACCCAGAAAATTGCTGCACAGACCACAGTATATGTGTATTACCTGGTCTGCAGGCTAAACAGAAGCTCTTGCCACATCATTGCTTCTCATGTGTAGGATCAGCTCTGACGGCTACCCTGAGCTATGGGGGTATGAGAAGGCAGCTTTCCTTTCTTCTCTGTACGGTGTGATCAACCTAAATACTTCCATCTAAAACCGGTTATGTTTTCTTCCCACAGTTGAAGGGAAATATTGATGTACCTTCTCTATTTAGGGTCAGCTACCTGGTATTTGCTTATCTTTAAAGCTGTCACTAGAACTTTGCATATTCTTTGGAAAAAGAAAAGGTAGGAACAGAACTATTGTGATGTTGGCAGCTGGTTGTAAAGTGAGCAGTTAGTCAGTCGTATGTACACAAGATTGAAAAGGGTTTCCTTGATTGCTTTCCACTGAAGAGACTGGTCATTTTCACATCAGTGTGGGTACACTCTAATGTTCTGATTGGTTAGCAGGATTTCTTTCTAAATAAGCAAACAGGCAAAGAAACAAAAAGCAAAGAGAACGCAGCATCAATAGTAGCTGCAGTAACATGGTTCAAGGGTTGACCTGTCACAGGACTGCAGGCTTTATGTGCAGGAGTAGGTGCATGAGCCCCCTGGAAACCACACCCCAAGGGTGGTTGACTACCCAGAAAATTGCTGCACAGACCACAGTATATGTGTATTACCTGGTCTGCAGGCTAAACAGAAGCTCTTGCCACATCATTGCTTCTCATGTGTAGGATCAGCTCTGACGGCTACCCTGAGCCTTGAAGGTATGAGGAGGCAGCTTTCCTTTCTTCTCTGCATGGTGTGATCAACCTAAATACTTTCATCTAAAACCTGTGGGTGCTGCTTATTTTGCTTCAGGCGCAGCAGATAATAAGATGACTCTGAGGTTCTGGAATCAGAACAGCAGCTATTCGGCTGCTTCAGACCTGTGTAGAGTGCACCTCTAACACCTGAGCTGGAAACCAGAGAGACTCAAGTTATTTCTTGAGCAGCACATGCACTGAGCCCAGACAAGATGGGGATACACAAGAAAGGGGCATTCTGAGGCCCTGCAGGGGACACTGGAAGGCACATGCGTGGGAAACAACTAGTTTGATACACTCCCACACTGGATTGGGAAGAGCAGCCTGAGTTCATGGGAAGAGCCTTGATTAAGTACCAGGTTCTTCTTGGTTGAGGAAATGGGATTGAAACAAGAATGCTTATATTCCTATGCTTAAAAACACATGGGACATGGGGGTTGGGGGGCATGTAGAAGAAGGTAAGGGGAGGATAAATAGCGATGGAAGGAGTCTTGACTTGGGGTAGTAAACACACAATACAATATACAAATGATGTATTGTAGAATTGTATTGCTGAAACCTGTATCATTTTATCAACCAGTGTCACCCCAGTAGATTCAATTAAAAAGAAAAACAAGGAACACTTCATAGGTCCTTAACTTTGGCTTTAAACAGCTGACTACTAGTGACAGTGGGCTCTAGTGAGCAACCCATGTTTTCTTTCTCTTTAAATTATCTCTACCTTTGCAACATAACCAGGCTGGTAAGTTGCGCAGATGAGTGAGGGGCAAGCAAGATTCCTGACACGTTGCTGCTTTCCTGGAGTCCAGGTCAACAGGAACAGAGGACAGTAGGCAGATGCCATGCCCCAGGAGTGGCACTTGATGGGGAAAGCAGCCAATAGGTGTAAGCAAAGGAAGCCAGGTACTGTGAGGTGATGCTGAGGTGCCAGAATTGATACTATGATGATGCAGTGTACACAGTGATGATCCAGAAGTACCACTGTACTCTCATTGGCTATATTCCCCACCTCCCCTCCCTACCCCCAACCCCACTACCCAATCTTTGGCCTTCCTGCCTGTCTCCAGAGTTTATGCCCTGTTTCGTAGAGAGCCAGTTTTCTCACTGGCTCACTCCGATCCCGCTCATCCCTACATGCAATGTTCACTTTTCCTCACTGCTGCCCTGCAGGGCTATGCTTCAGACTTGCCAGGCCTTCTCTCCTCCCTCCTTCCTCCTCCCAGTGTTCAAGACCCTATGTAAGTATGGTCTTTCCCCTCATTCATACTTGTCTCACCAGCAATGGCCAGTCCCATCAATGCCAGTTGTACAGGGTGTCCCAAAATTCACGCAAGAAGCAATTTCGATAGAAAACACAGGTTTATAATTAAAAATTATAAATTTTCCATTGATTCATAAAGTATACAGTATAGGGTTATGTATGGAATAGCACATCGGGTAAATGGCCTCCACGGCTTTGCTGGCACATACGCAAAGCCATGGTCTTCATTGGTCTTCATTGTCCCTGCTCCTGGGCCATAATTGGTACTTGGTAATGCTTATCAAATTGAAAGGATTGAACTCAAAGGGCAACAGATATTAGAATCTGATTCAATAAACCAAGTAAAATTAGGCTTTTATTTTTGTTGTTGTTGTTAATGCTCACGCAAAATTCAAATCTTGCGTGAATTTTGGGACACCCTTTAGTATGAGAAATAAAACATAGAAAGAGTTTTCTTCCATAAGTGGTGAGACAGACAGTTATTCTCTATTGGGGCTAAGAAGATACCACCCACATACACAGTGTACAACCTGCTGATGCAGGAGAGTTGAGCACCTAAGGATAGAGCATTCTGCTTTCTATGCCTTCCTGTCTTCAATTCCTAGCTCCTGGAAGCCAAAGCCATGGCTTACGTCATCTTCCCTGTCCTCCAAGCTCCTACCCCAGGAAAGACCCTTTGTATTGACAGGTTAAATGTTTAGGCACGCAGGGGAAGCGGCGATGTGGCAGAGTGTAGAGCGAGGACCTTCAGACAGCACGTTGCAGAGATGGTGCATCCTGTCACTGACACGTCAAAGGCGAACTGTTCCAGGTCTGGTCTTTTGTTGGGCGCTCATGTGAAATTGATTCAAAAGCGATAGAATCTTTGCACATATAAACAGCGAAAAGAGATGGAGAGCGTGTGTCCAAACAAACCCGACTGGCAGGACATGCAGTGCCGCTGAGAGGAAGCCGCTGGCTATCCATCACACCTTGAAAGATGAACAGGGCGGGCCTACATTTCCCTTCAAAGGCAGGAAAGCTTAGCGCTCTGGGAAAATGGAGCCCAATGGGAGTTTCTAACCCACAGTGCTGCCCTTCCGGCTCGTAGGTCATTATTAACTGTTCTCACCTTAAATGGCCATGACATATAATCTCTTTCCTAATTTCATTATTTTACTTGGTATCACAAGACCATAACTTTTAGACATTCAGGTGAGATTAAGGGAGGAGGAGGTGGAAGCAGGCTTTTAAAATCTTTGATTACCTCAGAAAACATATTTGCTTACTTTACCAGGAAGCTGGTGTTTTCTTTTGTTTTGTTTTCTACTGATGCCAAGAGGGGATTAATGAGTAGCCGCTGGGTTTGCCAGCTTTCTTTTGATTTCAGTTTATGTAATTAGGCAGTTCCCAGAATGACTTGAGGTTCTCACTTTGTGTCAAAACACGCTTCTCAGATGTGTTAGGTGTGGTGGTCAGAAACAGCCAACTCACCGAATGGAGGGAAGGGGAGTGAAAAATGTATTTTGCTTTAAAACATTCCTGACAATGTAGAAAGGGCTGATTATGTTTCATGGCATGCAGGTTAAAACTAAATTTTAAAATGGGCTCAAGTTAGCCCTGGCCAGTGTGGCTCAGTTGGTTGGAGCGTTGTCCCGTACACCAAAAGGACACAGTTTTGATTCCCAGTTAGGACACATATCCAGTTTGTGGGTTCATTCCGCAGTGGGGAAATGTGCAGGAGACAACCGATCAATGTTTCACTCTCACCGATTTTTTTACCTCTCTATCCCTCTCCCTTCCTCTCTTTCTAAAAATCAATAAAACATTTAAAATTGAATGAGAAATTAATTTAAATTTTTTTAAATGGGCTCAAGTTAAAATAGCTCAGAACGAGGTTACAAAGAGAAGTAACACAGGGAAATCAACTCTGGTTTACTGTTGAATTTCCAGCATCTAGAGCAAACATGTCAAACTCGTGGCCTGCAGGCCACATGCCTTATTTATTTGGCCCATGTTAGCCTTGGAGTTTGACATGCTTGATCCAGAGCCTTGTCCATGGTGAGTATTCAATCACTCATGCATTCTACAAAGATATACTAAGAGCCCCCTCTGTGCTAGTTCTAGTTGCTGGAGAGTCAGTAAGGATCTGCACCTCCTGAGGCTCATAGGGAGTGAGCAGATTTTATCGAGTGCCTCTCTAGGTACGGAGTTCAGAGCCAGTGATGATGGGGGAAGAATAAGATGTGTCCTGAAGGAACTGAGCAACTCACGGGAAGTGAGGAAATCTGCCCACAAAACAAAAGTGCTGTTCAGAGCTGTAATTGAGTCATGGGTGCTGACACAGACAGACCCCATGGGGGTGAAAAGTCCAAGTGACCACCATCTCCGTCTCTGGATTCCGCAGGCAGGAGGCTCACTGCAGTGGCTGGCTTGGCTTTAACTGTAAGCAGTGAGAACTTGCAGATACAAATATCAGAAAGCCCTTTGGTTCATGCTCTCTCTTACAGTTAGTTCCCTAACTTTATTTATTCTTCTACCCACACAATGCTTGTTTTTAAAGGAAATTATGGCAGTTTTTCTTTTGGGTTAGGCTAATTCCCTTTAAAAAAAAAAAAAGAATAACCCACAGTTCCTGCCTTCGTTAAGAATACAGAGTACTGGGGGAGAAATACATAAATCAGTTAAACAAATAAAACTTCCACTGTGCTGAATGCTGCAATGAGAACATAGCGCACATTAGGGGGAGAAATCAGGGGCAGCGTCCTAGAAGGAAAGATGGCTGCACTTAAATCTGGAGGATAAGGAGAGATTGACCAGATGAAGAGAGAGGGGGAAGCATTCCAAGCAGAGGGAACAGCATGAGCAAAGGCCCTGTGGCAGGAGGGAGTTTGCTACTGGGGCAGAGGGAACAAGAGACAGCTGGAAGTGATATGACTCAGGAAGTAGGTAGGATCAGACCATATGGGATGCATAGCATATTAAGGAGCTTTCTATTCATCCCAACATAATTCCAATATAATTATTTAAAATAATTAATCAGGAGAATGAGAGGAGGAAGGGGGAAGGTTTACAATTAGCATTTCATTTCAGCAGTATACTCTGTAGTGTGATCCGCATTAGCTGTGGGGACTGGAGTCAATGTAGAGAGCATTAGTAAAAAGGCACTTGCAAGAATCTAGACAGCCCTAACTGGTTTGGCTCAGTGGATAGAGCATCAGCCTGTGGATTCAAAGGTCCCAGGTTCGATTCCAGTCAAGGGCGTGTACCTTGGTTGTGGGCACATCCCCAGTGGGAGGTGTGCAGGAGGCAGCTGATCAATGTTTCTCTCTCATTGATGTTTCTAACTCTCTCTCTCTATCTCCCTTCCTCTCTGTAAAAAATCAATAAAATAATTTTTTTTAAAAAAGAATCTAGACAAAGGATGATAATTACTTGGGCCATAATGGTGGCCATGAGGGTGGTGGAGATGGGCAGAAGTAGACAAATATGACAAGTTCAAAACGATAAGTACAAAGATACAATAGGTAAATGCAACAGGGCTTGGTGATGGATGTGAGGGATGAGGGAGAGGAAGGTATTAAGAATGAATTTCTGGTTTCTGACTTTCACAACTGGCTGAGTGGTGATGCCCTGCCTGAGACAGGCACCCTGGATGAGGACCATTTTGCTGGAGGAAGATTATGAAGTCAGTTTTGAACGTGTTGAGTGCCTTTGAGGCACCTAGAAGGAGTAGCAGAAATGCAGTTGGTTCAATGGGTCTGCAGCTTGGAGGAGAGGTCTAGGATGGAGGCAGACCTTTGTGAGTTCTCTCTAAGTCAAGGTGCATTGGACACTGTGGGTGTGGATGACGTCACATAGTGAGTACAGAGTGAGCAAAGGGGAGGGTCTAGAACCCAGTCCTGTGGGAATCCAATACCTAATGCTGAGAGAGGAGAAGCCTAAGAGGAAGCAGAAAAAACCCTGCCAGAAATACAGGGGGAAACAGCCTGAAAGCCAAGGGAACAAGTGTTTGTTGGAAGAGACAGTGATCAGGGAGAAACGCTGGTGAAAGGACAGGAAAAATGAAGACTTGATAATGATAATAATAACAGCTGTAATACCTTCAGAAACAACAGCGCTCGGCAATCTTCGTGGAGCACCAATTATGAGCCAGGCATTTTAACCTATAATTTAATCCTCATAAGAAGTCTGTAAGGCAGGTCCTATTCTCCTCCTCATTTTTACAGAGGAGAACACTGAGCACAGAGAGATGAAGTCATTAGCCTGCGGTCACTCCGCCAGTCAGTGATGAAATTGGGGTGGGGGCTCTTCCTCCCTCACAGCCCCTTTTCTTAAATGCTGTGTGTCCCAGTGTTGGGAGAAAAAAGGCAGCAAGGCAGGGTGCAGGGAGGGCAGGCTTTTCCTCTTTAAATATTTGGATTCTTTCAAACACAGCCCAGGAAATAGTTCATGGTCGCTACAGCCCGAGTCCAAGTTGGCAACCCTGGAATGGTGTTGCAGTGGCTGTTCATGATGGCGTGGTTCAGCTACATCAGGGCTGTGCTTGCCATGTGAGGGGCTAGCGCAAGTGCTCCGGGGCAGTGGTTCTCAAAACTGGGGTCCCTGGGCCAGCAGCATCAACAACATCAACTGGGAACTAGGCGATGCAGGTCCTCAGGCTCCATCCCCAATCTTCTGAATCAGGAGTAGAACCAGGAATCCATGTTCTAACACACCTCTGTTTGATGCTGACGCACAAGTTTAAGAATCCTTGTTCTTGGGGATCCTTGAAAAGGAAAACTCCAATGACTTAGAATCCATATACCTCACAGATGCAGAACACCTTGGCAGAGGCCAAATGGAGGAGCCAGCGGTTCTCAGCCCTGGATGCTCATTGGAATCACGTGGGGAGCTTTGCAAACTACTGATGCCTGAGTCCTCCCCTTGACAGTCTGGTTTCATGGGGCTGGGGTTGTCCTGGGTATTCGGTTTTTGACATGAGGATTTGCATGGGGAATGGATGATTGAATGAATGGTCAGCAAGGCGGCCTCTGTACTTCGGAGTACAAAATTGTACTCTGGGGAGAAAGCGAGGCAGGTCTTGAAGGGGAAGGGCAGGGGAAGTGGAAGAGAAGCTAGACATTGAGCCCTTTGTGAATAGCAGTAAAGCCTGGAAAATTCTGGAGATTGTGGAGTGGGAGAAGGTCGTCTGAATTTGTAACAATTCTTAACAACGGACTTAATTTCAAAGAGATGCCACAAATAAAGGGGATGTGCTGTTTCATGAATGAAGTATCATTGTGAGTTTTGCTCTGTCTTAATGGAGTGAGTCTATGAATTTTGACTGGAAACAATATGCTGACATTCTCCTGGCAGCTTCATTTAGGACTCAGTCTATATGTTAAGAAGGTACTCTGCTCCTCTGACCTCTCAGACATCACCATTTCCCCTTTGCTCCATGAACCTCCCACCCCAGCTGACCTGCTCAGTTTACCCGTCACTAAGCATTCCCACATCCAGGCATTTGTTTGTGTCCTCACTCCCCGCCCTCCCCCCACACACATACACACACCTCCCCCTTCTCTCCTGGCCTCGCCCCATGTAGAATCCTACTCCCCCTCTCTTCTGCCCTCCCCCCCATTCAGAGAGCTCCCCCTTTTTCTAATTCAGCACCCAGTGTCTTGAAGGCGCCCAGTATGCCGGCCTGTGTGGGCAGCGGCAGTGGAACCAGCCAAATGACATTTTCTCCATTCTTTCAGGACCGCCTCTTTTTCGTCATGGAGTATGTCAATGGTGGAGACCTCATGTTCCAGATTCAGCGCTCCCGAAAATTCGACGAGCCTCGTTCCCGGTTCTATGCTGCAGAGGTTACGTCAGCCCTCATGTTCCTCCACCAGCATGGAGTCATCTACAGGTAGCTCTTCTTTCCTCCTCTCTTTCCTAAAAGTGAAAAATTAAAGCATTCTCCAGACACTGGAGCTGACTTGGCTCCGGCCCAGCTGGTCTCTTAGTGACCCGCTTGAGATCAGTTGTTTTAATTTGCTTACAGAGGACTTGGGGGGCGGGGGAGGAGGGCGGCTGTTTATCACTGTGAATGTTAATATTTGAATAGCCCCAGGAGACACCCTGCTTGTGCCAGTTTTGATTGAAAGCCCAAGAACCGCATTTTAAAGGCCTGGCGCCCAACGACCTTGGGGTGACCTTCATTTCTTTCTCTCCCCACCCTCTTCCTTCAACATCAGGGCATTCTCTTTACTTTTTCCTTCTGTGCCATGAACTTCCTCCCCTTCCCAACCTCTTGTCGCTTCCTGAGTTTGTTTGGCTTAGTTGTCTCCAGCAGATAGAATCAGAGAAGGAGGAGTTGCTTGAGGGTCTCAGGGTTTATGATCCCGGCTGGCCGGCCGAGCAGGGGAAGGGAACTAGACAATATCCAACAGGAAGTGACTCTCTGCAGATCCTCTAGTCCCTTATTACTGCCCTGTCCCCAGCCCAAGAAAACATCACACACACACACACACACACACACACACACACACACACACACACACTTTCCAGTAAGGCAGCAGGACTGTTTACGCAGGCTCTTCTGTGAGGTCAGGAATTCTGGGAGGAGTAAATATTTATAATTAGCAACAAGGACACTAAAGTTCCTTAAGATTTTTTCAGTGACTGTCAATTTCTTGGTTTTTGCTTTCTCCTCCTCTTTTTTATTTTATGTTAATGGGGTAGATTCGCTGGCTTGGTTCATCCCAGAACTGAGTCCCTCACAAGATCTTTACTGGTCAGTAGAACTCCCAGTCCTGGGAGCCATGCCCTGACTAAAATGTTCGTAAAGGGCTCCTGACCAACTCCTACTGCAGGCTTCGCTTCCTGCTGATATCTCCCAGCTTCCTAAAGGATGAGTCTCTGCTCAGAAATATTCAGTGGTTCCCAATGTGTTGCATAATAAAGCCCATACTTTCTAGCCTGCTGTTCATGGCCCTCCACGTTGTGAGGTCATTACTTGTTTCCTAGTGATATGTGACAAACTTCCAGTCTAGAAATCAATGGAAAAATATCCTTGGGTGAGGACTTAAAAAAAATGAAAAGAATCGCTTGATGAGTAGATCGGGCCTATCCAGGATAATCTTCTCATTTAACTCAAAGTCAAGTGATTAGAAACCGTAATTATATCTGCAAAACCCCTTTGCCTCTGTCCTATCATATCGCATAACCAAGATGGTGATATCCCATCACCTTTTCCACATTCTTTTGGTTAGAGGTAAGCCACGGTTTCCACCAAACTCAAGAGGGGGATTATGGAATTATGCCAGAGTGTGAGCCATCGGAGGTCACCTTAGCTTTTGTCTGCTACAGCTCAATACACCTTTCTTTCTCACTTCCCACAATACCCTGTTTTGAACCCACCAAGGTTCTTAGCTTTCCTCAAACTTATCTGCCAATTCCCAACTTCCCTGTGCATATAGCCCTCCTCTCTACCCTCTCTATCCAGCCTGGAAGCCTCCTGCACTACTGCCTGCCTGCACAAGGCCTGGTCGCCCAGCTGAAGTGAGCCTCTCCACGCCCCCCCCCCCCATCCCCTCCACACACACACTTTTATTTGCAATTTGAGGCTTTTGTGGCTGCACCTACCACTATTCCCCTTGTGCTGGGGTGAGGCATCCATGTGGATTTTTCACTAAGTTGTAAACTCCTAAGGGCCATTTCTTTTTTATTTTTACCCCTTAATCTTTTTATTTTACACAATTTTCTTGACTTCAATTAGTTTAAAACCCTAATCTCTGCCCCCAAAGCAGGTTACAAGCTAGTCAGAGATACCAGGAGTTAGATAGGTGAAAAGATCACCCATACTACAAGGCGGTGCACTGTTAGGTGGCATGGCATGAAGAAGAATTGTCATTCTTTGAGATGTCACCCCCATGCCAGCCCTATGAGAGTGGGCGGAATCATCCGTAGCTGACCAGCAGGGATTCAGAGGCTCACCTTAAATAATTTGTCCAGGGCCACAGTTGGTAAGTGACAGGCTTAGGAAGTCTAACTGACTGACTGATCAACAAGCTAATGCTGTATCTCCTGCCTTTCCAAGTCCAAGTCCAAACTCCAGCTTGTCATTCCAGGACTTGACTTTCCCTTACATTCCTACTTTTCTCCTCCTTTCCATGTTCCTAAAGGAATGTGTCCCTCTCACCACCCCTGTGAACACTTTTGCTCTATTGTCTTCTACGAACCATACTTTCTCCCTCTCCCATCTCCTTCCCACCTCTCTGACTGGTTCTCCTTGATCTCTATTACCACCTGTCCTGGTTCCTTCTTCCCTCCAACCCCTATTTGATAAATTCTGGTTTTCCCCAGGGCCTTCATCTCGCTTTATTCTTACCCTAAATACTCGCCTCGAGCACTTTCAACATTTGCATGCCTTCAAAGGACTCCTATGTGCCCGTGACTCCCGTATCACGATATCCAAACCCCAGTTGTCTTAGAACCCTAAACAAGATCTTTCTCTCAAATGTCTCTCTCAAGACTTGACCTTCAAGGCCTTCTTCCTTCTTCCCTGGCTAGTTTGCAGTCGTTTATAGACTTGACTCACTGCTTCTTGGTTTTCTGCCCGTTTATCTATCCCTCTCCCCTCTGTTGTTGCCCAGTAGTCTTTCAAACCTCAGGCTGATTGTCCCATGTTCCCTTCCTTGCGTCCTGCAACCCTTATAAGATAAAGCAATGTCCCCTTCACTGGCTTTGGACTCCCTCCCACCTGACCCTGAGGCTGCTGTGTACGGCTCTGTGGTTTGGACACAGGCAGGAAGAACACAGGCATTGAGTGGGAGGTGGGGCTCTCTGCTGTGTGGCTGGCTTCTGCCCCAGAAAAGGGTGCATTTTCTACCCAGAGGAGATGCCTCTTTGTGTTTCTAACCAAGACACAATATGTGTTAACAAGGCTCTGGTGGCCCACAACAATCCTTCCACTACTCCCCCTAACCGTGCACCCCACCATCTAGGTACTCCAGATTATTTGCCATTCTCCCCCAGATACCATTCTCTTTCACTTTTATGAGCCTTTGTGTCCCTACTGTCTTTGGATTTTCCCTTGCTCCTAATCTGTGTCTTGATCAGTGAGTAGTTCCCAATTAACTTTCGTGGTCTGGCTGCCTCAGAGTTCCCAGTTTAAAAAAATATGTAGATTCCACCCTGGAAGGTGTGGCTCAGTTGGTTGGAGTGTCATGTCGTCCCATGCACCAGAAGGTGGCGGGTTCCATTCCCAGTCAAGTCACATGCCCAGGCTGAGGGTTCAATCCCTGGTCAAGGAGAATACAGAAGGCAACCAACAGATATCTCTCTCTCTCCCTCTCTCCTTCCCTTTCTCCCTCCCTGCCTCTAAAATCAATTAAAAACATGTAGAGTCCATAATACTGAGGGAGGGGGAATAGAGAAAGAGTTGATGATTGCTAATATAGGGTGATGATACATGTGGGCTCACTATTCTACTTTTGTGCATGTTTTAAATTAACCATAATAATAATAACCTTTTAAAAAGAATAGTGATTCCAGGGTAACATTCCTAGAACTTTTGACTCAGTAGGTCTGGTCTGGGGTTCAGGACTCTATTTTTTTTAAATAAATTTTTATTGATTTTAGAGAGAGAGGAAGGGAGAGAGAGAGAGAGAGAGAGAGAGAGAGAGAGAGAGAGATGTATTGGTTGCCTTCTGCATGGAGATTGAATCTGAAACCTGAGCATGTGCCCTGACTGGGAATTGAACCCATGACCTTCAGTGCACGGGATAGCATTCAACCAACTGAGGCAGACCAGCCAGGACATGACTGTTTTTTAAAGCATTCCTCAGGTGATTTAGGGACCGCAGGTCTAAAAAAAATGCCATTATGCCTTCAGGGCTATGTCAGATGCTCCTGCTCTGTGAAGCCTTTCCTGATGACCCAGACTGTCATGGGAATCATACCGACCTGAGTGACATAACATCTCCCTGCACCAGGCATCTTGCAGGTGCCCTTTGCTGACCTTGTATTTTTACATGAAATGCCATTCTGTGACTGAGAACTCCACACTTGAGTGCTCACCTAGTGGGCCTAGGACAATACCCTGCTTGTAGTAGGTGTTCACTAAATACTTATTCTTCTCATCTTCAGCTCCAGAGCTTTCCACTCCAGTGGGTTGCTACATCATAGGTGTGTACTTCTTGAAAGTCTGTGTTGGAAGCATTCCTAACATACAACACACAGTTTTTTCCCTTGACCCTAAAAGGTCTCCACTTCTTCATATCTTTCCTTTCATTAATTAATGAGGATCATGTGATCTCTATTTCCCATGATGCTTTGCTTTAAGCTGTCAGCAGAAAGCTATTCAGGGTAGTTAGTCTGCAGCTGACTGGAGAGGCAGTGTGTGTCCTATTGGCTGTCCTGAAGCTCAGGTAGAGTCCACATTTTGTGTGCTACGGGGCTTTATTTGGAAGATTGGCAGAGCCAGTTATTGGTGGAGAACCTCAATGCTGAAGTTGATATTGAATTTTCCAGCCTTCCTGCTGGAATTTACACACAAAGTAATTAGCGACTAATTGGCCAGTTTTCAAGAACTAAGAGAAGATGACACTTCTCTGGCTGGAGGCTCACACATGCAGGAGGGCCCACGCTGACAGGCACGGCCCCCTTTCCTCTGGCCCCTCTCTGTGTCAGGCTCCCATGCCAGGCAGCCACAGAACACTGTCTCTGTGTCCTTTCCCAGCATTCCTGGGACGCCTCTGTGGAGGGAGGCATTAGCTCACTGAGAGGTGGAGGTTTTGAAGGGTGAGCCTTCTTTCCAAAGTTGGTTCAGGGAACTTTCTCCTCCTCTCCAGCATGTTCCATGCTCGTGTGTTTTTCTCTGAGCTGCTCAGTAGCAGTGGCTGACTCCCTGAGAGCTCTCCTCTGTCCATGCAGCATAGGTAAGGGGATGTTGTGACCTGCCTGGGCCCTGGGAGGAGAATGAGGCTTGGCTACAGGAATGCATCTCCTTCTTTCCTACCCTGAAGCCGGGAGCACTGCACCAGAGGGTGGTGAAGAACATGGCCTCTGCCACCCTGGTCCAGTGTCTTAACGTTTTATTTTACACCTCAGTGTCCTCATCTGTAAAGTGGGAACAATTGTTGGCCCTATCTCATGAGGTTGTAGGGGCTTAGTGAATTGATAGGTCTAGATAATTTTGAATAGTGCCTGCCACACTGTAAGTCCTCAATAAAGGTTAGCTAGTGTTATTATATCATGAATTGATTTTTATTAAGATGAAAGAACATTGGAGATCTTTTATCCAGCCCTGGCTTCAAAGGGGAATCCTGGAGTTGCGGGGGGAGAGGGAGAGGATGTATTCCTTCCTTCCTTCTTATAAAATTAAAACTCCTTTAAATAAATATATATATAGTAGTCATAGGAAAAATAAAAACCTAAGCAGCAAAGAAAGGTATAAAGTCCGTTTTCCCTCCACCGAACTCGTAGTACCCCAGGGTAAAACAGTTGAATAGTGTCTAGAAAATTCAAGAAATCTTGTGGAGCAAGTTCCTGAACCTCCTTCCATTGGAGCCTTTCAGATAACTCCTGCCTTGTCTCCTTCACATGGGAGTCAAGAGTGGTGGCTGGAGGTCTGACTGTAGAGGTAGAGGGTAGAGGTGAAGGGTATGAAAACATGTGGGAAATGACAAGGTACTTTATTTATGTAAAGTATTATTAATGATTAACATTTGTCACTTGGAGCACTAAAAGTTGGTCTTTATCCAGCAGAGGAGGAAGTCTTAAGTTCTAAAGCTCTCCTGCTCTTTAAGTTCTCCAAAACTTTCGATCTTTAATGAGCCCTCATCACCACTCCACAGGAGTCAGCCTGCCCCGGGAGCCTGTGTGTGCTTGAAGCCAGAACTAGGTGAGCAGTGGGGAGACAAGAGGAGACAGGATGTTTCTGCTTTGTCCCAGGCTAGATCACTCTGTACTCAAGAGGTGCTTAGAAAAGGCTTTCTTTGTTTATGATGATGTTTATGAAAAGTCAAATAAGAATGAAGAGCAGCCCTAGCTGATTTGGCTAGAGATCAGCCTGTGGATTAAAGGGTCCCGGATTTGATTCTGGTCAAGGGCACATGCCAGGTCATGGGCTCCATCCTCAGTAGGGGGCGTGCAGGAGGCAACCAATCTATGATTCTCTCCTATCATTGATGTTTCCATCTCTTTCTTCTTCTCCCTTCCTCTCTGAAATCAATAAAAAATAAAACGAAAAAGAAGAAGAGGCATGAAGATTTAGTGAAACCTCAGAGCCCCTAATAAGCTTGAATCTTAAATGGCTTGTCCTCTCCAGGTCTGGGGGACAGAACCCAAAAGAAGGGGCTTAGAAAGGGTTTCTCTTTGAGAAGTTGGAGACGCACTAAGGTCTGTAGCTGCACTCTCCAAGCTGGGCCTCCCTGGGAAATGCATGTGAAGTTGTGACGTAAACTGTAGTCTTGCCTTCCTGCTAGTCAAAGGGGGCAAAGTGTCTGCCTACCCCTATCGCTGGGATCATCTCCTAGCATTGGCACAGGGGGCGTTTCCTGACATGATGAGGTCTCCAGTTAAATCCTGTGTTAATAGGTGGAAGATCTAATATTTAGAGTCTCATCGTCTTTCAATATATTTTCAATTAATCTAATGCTACAAAGCAGGGGAGGAGGAGAAATTGGGCTGATGCCTTTTTCCTTCCCAGTCTTCTAGGACCTGTCCCTTCGAAAATCACTGAGGGCTCTAGGGGATCCGTTTCCCCACAGAGCGTTGTTCTCAGCTGTCGGCATTTCCCCACCCATAGAAAATGATATCTTATTTTTAATTTATCATTTAAAAAATATATATACTAACTTTATTTCTACCTTCTTACAGTCCCTAGTATCACATCTGCTAAGAATTCTTATCTTCTGCCATCTTCACCTGAAGTAGAAAGTGGTATTTTAATATAAAACTCCTAAGGATCTAAGGGCTGAGTGTGTAATGGGATGTTACAGCTACCCTGGCAGGAATCTCAGGTGTGAATGTCAGATCAGCGAGGGCCTCAGAGATGCTCTAATCCAACTCCATTTTATAGATGGAACTTGGAAACCAAAATTGGGCAGTGACTCGCTTAGGTTTACATAGTGAGGTGTTATACAGCTCAGGTGTTATTTTAATCAAAGATGTACATATAGATAAAGTCAAACTGATCTACCAGGTGTTTAAATAAATAAAAAACTGTTTTCTGCTCTCCCTTCCAGTTTCACTTTTACAGAGATACCCACTTTCAATTCTTTTAGCTAACACTTTGAGTATGGACCCGTGTGTTTCTAAATAACATGCATTTGTTGTTCCTTTTAAAAAGTTTATTTTAGCATTATCTAGAGACTTTCCACTATGAAAGTGAGAATTTAGCTCTCTGCCCCACCCTTCCCATCCTCTCGCTGGAGTTTACTGTAATTTTGGTTAAATGAATATGCATTGTATACATTATTATGACTGTGAAATGTTACTTGGAACTAAGCCATTGGTTTAATTACTTTTCCTTTCCTATACAATTTCTTTGTTTTCCCTGCAGATAAGAAATATCTGTTGGCTCTATGTGTTATTATTACTTAACTCAAATGCTCTATAGATTGTCCACATCTCCCTTCAGGATGTTTAAGTGTCATAGGTATTCTATCAATTTTATATTCCTGGATAAATGTATCCCAATGCCTTCTAAACTGCTCCGGTCTGAATGGTTGTCCTCAGTGCCTGTTGCATAGCTGTCACCCAGGCATCTCCCTGCACTGTTGTCCTAGCACTTCCCTTCTGCTTCTTTCTTATGTGGAAGGTCCTGTCTTTTTTATTCCATGTCTCTTCTTTTTGGATATACTCCCTCGATGTGGTAAAGCAACCCCAGCAGTTTTCTGAGAAAGAGTATGGGAAGGACATCTTTGACACCTTCCTTTTATAACTAAAACCATCTTTGTCTTACTCCCTAACTTGATAAAGAATTTGAATGGGTATAGAATTCTAGATTGAAAACAATTATTCCTCAAAATTTCTTATTGTTTTATTGCCTTCTAACTCCAAATGTTGCCATTAAGAAATCTAAAAATATTTTTATTCTTGATCCTTTGTAAGGACCTATTACTTTTCTCTGGAAGCTTGTTATTTACTTAACTAGAGGCCCGGTGCACAAAATTCATGTGGGGGGCCAGTGTCCCTCAGCCTGGCCTGCACCCTCTCACAACCTGGGACCCCTCAGGGGATGTCTGGCTGCCGGTATCAGGCCTAAACTGGCAGTTGGACATCCCTCTCGCAATCCTGGACCACTGGCTTCTAACCTCTTGCCTGCTTGCCTGCCTGATCGCCCCTAACCACTCTGCCTGCCTGCCTGATCACCCCTAACCACTCATCTGCCTGCCTGATCACCCCTAACCACTCTGCCTGTCTGCCTGATGCCCCTAACTACTCACCTGCCTGACTGATTGCCCCTAACTGCCTCTGCCTTGGCCCCCCCCGCCACCACTTCATCCGGAAAGACGTCCGGAATGACGTCCAGAAGGTTATTCGGCTGTCCAGTCTAATTAGAATATTACACTTTTATTATTATAGATGATGTGGTATAGGCCTATTTTCATCTATTTCACCGAGCCCTGGATAAATCTTTTCAATTTAGAAAGTCATGTTCTTTAGTCTGGAAAATGTTTATTTCTTTATTGGTTCCTTCTCTGTTTTCTCTTTCTGGACCCATCATTCAGATATTGGACTAGTTAACTTGGGGTTCATAGCAGACAGATCTTGCTGACCACTTAGTTGGGGAACCTTGAGAATCAGTCTTTTGGTACCTTTCCTCTGAGAGTGCTCAGATTACCTTGGGAAGACACTTCCAGAGTCCTGCCTGGAGAGAGAGGGCATGGCAGCCAATACCGTAGGAGCCAAATGAGGGAAGAGAGTTGGAGTGTCCAGCTCCTAGAATACATGTGTCCGTGTAATGTGCTTCTTTTCAGTTCTTTCCCTGGTGCCTGTCCTCTCTCCCTGTTCCACCCGGAGCCTGGAGACGCTCTGTTTCTTTTCTCTAGAAAATAAACCCCTGGGGGCAGGGAAGGACCTGTGCAAAGTAAAGAAGAATATCTAGTTTATAATTGCTTTTCAGCCAGATATCTTTATTTTGTCTCTCTCCACATCACTCTTACTCCCAGAGAAAACTGTTACTGCACATTCCTGAGCTTTGGTGGGGCATAAGGTGGGAGATTCTGCAGCATAAATTTGATTGTTCTTGACTTTCCCCATTGCTGATTTAGGATTCAGCTCTTTTGGGGTCTACCGAGTCATTTACCACTCATCCCTTTGCTTTCCCGCTTCCAGATTTATGTGCTATTGTTTCTTCTCTTTTTCTCCTCCTCTTTGGGTATTTAAGCCTTTGTGTATAATTTTGGGAAGAAGAGCAAAATAGTTGTGGGTAGTCAAGCTACCCTCTATCCAGAAGTCAGTAATAATAATAACAACAACAAAAATAGCGGGTTCTATCATATAGGGTTGTTGTGATGATTAAATGAATCACAAAGTGCTCAGAATTGTGTCTGGCTTGTAACAAAGGCTAAATAAGTGTCTTGTTATTGATGTTGTTGTTGCTACTATTGCTATGGCACTCTGTGATTCATTTAATCATCACAACAACCCTGCATGGTAGATCCCACTGTTATCCATGGGATTTAGGCTCTTTCCAAAAAAGGAGATCCTGCCCAGTCCCACCCCAGTGCTGCCACTGTCAGGTCACCATGTCCCATTGCTGCCAGCTGCAGTTTCGCGTGGGAAGCAGCGTTGTATGCTGGAGACAGCGCTGAGTTTGGAGTCAGAGAACTGGGGTGGAATCCTGAGCCTGCCTCATCTTTGTCGTGTCTTTTTTGGGCAGAAGACAAACTGTTTGAAATGTAGTTTCCTCATTGTACCATGGGAATTAAAACATGAACCTCCCTGGAAGGGAGGTTTCTCATGTTTTGAGAATTACATGAGAAAGCATTTGCAGAAATGCCAAGTACAATCTTTGGTACCTAGGAATCTCCCTAAGTGTTGTTGTTTGGATGAATGGGAAGCATAGGGTTATGGAGTCAGCGGATGTTATGGCTGAATTGTGTCCTCTCCAAATTCATGTTTTGAATTCTTATTCCTCAATACCTTAGAATCTAACTGTATTAGAAGATAGGGCCTTTAAAGAGATAAGAGGTAAAAATAAGATCATATGGGTGGGCCCTAGTCTAATATGGCTGGTGTCTTTATAAGAAGAGGAGATTAGGACTCAGAGATGTGTGAAGGGAGACCATGGAAAGACACTAGGGGAAGACCCATCTATAAACCATGTTTGAGAGACCTCAGAAGAAACCAGTCTTGCCAGCACCATGATCTGGAACTTGTAGCCTCCAAAACTGTGAGAAAATAAATCTTTATTTTTTAAGTCATCCAGTCTGTGGTGCTTTGTTGTGGCAGCAAACTAATACAGAGGACCCAGGATCAAAGCACCGCATTGCCACTGACTAATGGGCAAATTACTTAATCGCTCTGAGCCACAGTTTCCTCAGCTGTAAGATGGAGCTGATAATAGATATTACATAAAATAAGATGGCCAGGCCTGCAGTTTGGGCATACATTGAAAGATTTAAATAAGCTGATGGACATAGAAGTGCCTTAAGAAGTTGTTTGGGGCCCAGCAAGGCTGGGGGAAAGTATAGACACACTAGCAATGGTGACAGTGAAGCAACGCCCCTATCTCATGGGAGCAGGGTGGTGGACATGTGAGGTTGTGTCCCCCTTGCAGGTGAAGGGCCATCTAGGGCAGGGCCCAGATTCCAGAGAAGGGAGGCTCTCCCTAGCGGTATGCCAATACCATGACCCCTTGGGGACCTTGGGATGGCACAAGTAAGTACTGATCAATGCACATGGCAGTAACGAACAGGCTGGGACAGCTGACAGATGTGCTTGCATTGGAAAGCTGCAAGGTCTGCCTCAGCCTCTCTGTTGGGCTTCCTTTGTAAATGCCCATCTTCATGAGCACTCCACCACCTGGTCCCTACGTGACCTGTTTCAGCAAACAAGCTGATCTTAGAGATGTGCATTTTGCCCGACCAGTGTGGCTCTGTGGTTGAGCGTCGACCCAGGCACAGAGAGGTGACTGGTTTGATTCCCAGTCAGGGCATGTGCTCTGGTTGCAGGCTCAATCAATCCCCAGGAGGGGGCATGCAGGAGGCAGCCAATCAATGTTTCTCTCTCATTGATGTTTCTATCTCTCTCTTCCTTCTCTCTCTCTCAAGTCAATAAAAACATATTTTAAAAAAATAGAGATGTGCATTTGGGTAATGAGAGTCATTCTCTCTCTACCATGTTGTATAATTGAGGGACTTGTCCTCCTGATAAAGGAATGCTAAATATTATCATGGGTCTTTCAGGAATAGTCACTTTTTTATAGGTCCACGAGACCTTTACCCCAAACTGTTTTTGTGGTGTCACCTGCCCATGATAGTGTGGGGTGAAGTCATTGTGATGTGATAAAGGGGAGGGGAGAAGGAGAGAGTAGAGACTAAAGAGGTTGGGTTGAATGACAAGTTTACATTCCTCTAAGGAAGCCATGTCATTGCTGACCAGTTCAGAAGAAGAATTCTGACTCCCACTGACATCATAGGTTCAGAGCGAACAGGAAGTTTGGACCCAGAGGGAAATTCCTGATTAAATTTGTTTGAGTGTTTCAGCTGGTAATGTGTGTGTTGTGTTCAAAGAAAAAATTATTAGGTAACCTACTTTTGTGTCTCTCATGACACCTACCATAGAGCTGAGAACCCAGCATAGAGGTTAAGGGCTCTTGGGCTCAAACTCTGTCTCCACTGCTCACTAGATATAGGATCTTGAGCAAGCAACATACTTCGCTAAATCTCAATTTCTCCATCTGTACAATGGGGATATCACCTCTCTCAGAGAGATACTGTGAGATTCAAATACATGTATAGTATAGTAATGCACGTATAGTAATTAGAATTGTGTCTGGTGCCAAGTAAGCACTCACTACATGTTAGCTGCTGTTATTCCTGTCATCATTGTTCAATTTCACATGTGGCTGATAGACAGTTGATAAGATTCACTTTGTCCATCTTGAAAATTTTACCCTGAATGAATCCTGCCAGCTGTCAGACTGATGAAAACACTTTGTCAGGTTAAACGTCTTCCAAACACTAGTTAGCTTGCGGATTGGGACCTGTCTTATGAAGAAAATTTAGTATGTGTATATTGGCTTTTATTTTATGACTATGCAGTGCTCTACTGAAAGTAGAAATCTTAGAACATGTATTAGTGCAATGTATCCAAAAGTAGAACCTGAATTCTCCTAGACTTAGTCATTTCTATGTTGTTTCTTCAATGCTTTTGGCTAATGATTGAGCTACTAAAAATGGGAATTGTTTTAGCAAACAATGGCTGCTTTGCCACATGTAAGCAGAGTCTGTGTGACTGTCTGAGCTGGTCCCACAGTCTCTGTGGGCTCTGGCTGAGTCCAAGATGACTTGGGGTGGGGTTGGGGTGGGCTACCTCTGCATGTGGAGGCCATAGGGGCCACACTTTCTTGCTCAGGCTTCTGCTATAACTCCATGTTGTCTCAGGATAACATCCTCACTCAGCAAACCCATCCCCAAGCTTGACCCTCTCACTAGCTTCATCTCTGGGATTTGCACACAAGTTCCTTTCTATGCCCCCTGTATTCCCAAGTGCTCTTGCTGCCAAGCTCCACCTTAAATCTCTTCTCAAGCCTAACAGGTAACCTCATCAACACAGCCACACACAGCATGCATTTATTACCTAGGTCAAGTATGTCAAACTCAAAGGCTAACACAGGCCAAATAAACAAGGCATATGGCCCACGGGCTGCAAGTTTGACATGCTTGACCTAGATCTTCAACATCAACAATCACAGCATGACCACTCCCTTTGCCTAGAAATACCATACTTTTCCCTGGAATACCATGCCTCCTTTTTTACTATTTTTTCTAACCCTTCCCAACCTTTACGATTCAGCTTCAGCTCATTTCCCCTGACCCCGTCAGGCAAAGTTAGTGTCTTCTTCCTCCTGTTGGCATTGCATCTTCTACATTATATTAGAGTGTTACAATATAGTGTAATTTTCTGGTTGGAAGCTCTTATAGAGCTTTCTCAGATTATGCTAAACTTGTGATTTTACCCAATGGCTCTTAATTTCTTGGCCAATCTATTCAAATGTACCCAGAAAATACCCACAATACCTACAGGGAGGTGGAAGGATTTTCTAAGCATATTTGGCCATAGGACATGTTTTCAAATGTACTTCTTGCTGTACCTCCTTTCTGTGTGCCCTGCCCCATTCCACTGGTCTTGTTCTACACAGTGTCTCGTGGGTGAAGTGCTGCCATGGAAACAACACGGGGCCAACACTCTAACCTCTGCGTCAGCTGGGCGACCTTAGGCAAATTATTTCTCCTCTCTGAACCTCAGTCCCTGTGACAGCCGGATTGATGATCTGGCTTTGTGATCCCAAGGTTGTTGGTCTGCGAATGACCTGAACAGAATCTAAAAATGGACCTCTGAAATGGCCTTTCTAAATGACTCTGAGGGAAGTAGATCTAAGGAGCAAGAATGCCCAGTGCCTCCTGGGAGGGTGTAGAGGTCCTGGCCCACGATTCCGTGGTATGTGAGATTTCATCGGCAGGTGGCCATGCTCCGCTTCTCTGAGTATCAAATCGCTGTAGGTGGGTTCCCCTTCTGTAATGTATACAGAGTCCTCCCTTTCAATCAAACAAATAGTTCTCAGGGCTCCGATGTTGCCAAGTTGAGTGAGTGTTAATCCCTGTGGTGAGCAGAGTTCCCCCGAGGAGCCAAAGCCCACCACAGAGACAAGAGCTAGCTGAGAAGCAAGGCTGCTTGCCTAGAATGCCGTGGCCCCGTCGGGATGGAGACTCTCACAGCCATGGGTCAGAACCCTCGCGGAGGTGATCCATCCTCGGAGGAAACTCCCTCCATTGTTGGAAAGCTGCTAATGTCAGAGCATTCATCCAAAAGGGATTTCTGTTTGGGTTTGTACCTTTTCTTGAGGAGCAACCAAGAAAAAGTCTCTGCTGTTTGGAGAGCAGTATGTTTAAGCAGACACTCATTTGTTCAGCCAGTAATGATGGTTTAACCCCCGTAGTGTGTCAGGTGTAGGCCTTTCAGACGCAATGAACAACAAAAGACACACGTTCTCTGCCCTCTTGGCAGTTTGGGTGGGGATGGCAGATAATAAAACAAGCAGTAAAGATAAAAACTGATAAGGGTGACGATTGGGCAAAGATAGGGTGCCAGGGAACCACATAGTGGAGATACCTCAGCTAATTGGAGAAAATCAAGGAAGGCTTTCTAGGGAAAGTGACCTCTGCCAGTGTTACTGTAGGCAGCCGGCAGTCCGAGCATGGGGCCTGGCTGGCCACTTTGGAGGGGCCACCCG
The DNA here is from genome assembly GCF_000412655.1 of Myotis brandtii. NCBI lineage: Eukaryota > Metazoa > Chordata > Mammalia > Chiroptera > Vespertilionidae > Myotis > Myotis brandtii. The sequence goes on from NW_005357115.1 coordinate 6,228,391, forward strand.
GGGGCTGTGCAGAGGATGTGGGCATGCTGGGATCCAGGGGTGCCCCACAGACTCCAGCTGGCTACTTAGATGTGTGGGCACATTGTTCAGCATTGGGAAGTGGGCTGAGGCTGCCGCATCTCCAGGCTTCCTGAAGGCAGGTCCTGCAGCCCCACCTCCCCATTACTGTAGACAATCAGGGAGTGCTGGGGAGTCTCCCCCATTAGCCAAGATGGCAGAGGGGGAGGTTCTTACACTGGGCGGGCCAAAAGCTAGAAAGGTGAATGGATAGGACCCAAGCCACTGGAAGCTGGCAAGATAACTGAAGAGATCAAAGGCCCTTCCCTCTGCATCCCTGTAAGAAACCTGGGCTTGAGCAGGAAGGTGAGATGGTCAGTGAAAATTCTGTGATATACTGATCTGAGTTTAAAAATTATGGTGAATTAGAGTAATTGTCTGAATGACCTGAAGCCAAGAAAAGTGCAGGATTTGGAGAAATAGGGTTTGAGGCCTTAATTATATATACTTAGGGATCCCTTTTCCCAAGATTATATGCTGTAGATGATCCCAGGAAACCCTGTCTCTCTGGCTGGGCTGCAGCAGAAATGTAGGGACAGTTCCACGGAGCCTCAGCCTGCCCTGAGCGGCGCCCTCCACGTGAGTCACGTGCCCGGGCAATTTCTCTCTCTGATGTCCCTCCTTGACCACAGTGCAGTTCAAGTTCTAGGCACTGGAGGGTGATGCTTGGGTAAAGTGGCAGAGAAATATCACAAGTTATCAGCTATCCAAAGCCAGAACCAAGGTTCCAAGCTTAGCCTGTCACCTTGAATTCTCATTCCCTGACCTTGCCAGCTTCCACAGAGAGGGCCTGTTGCCAGACACCGCTTCCCATCCTTTCCAGGTTCCTGTGAGTTAGTAGAAGTGATGGTTATTGGTGAGAGTCTGAAAAACTAACTTATTTTTTGCACAAAGAAATGCATATCTCATAAAACCCAAATCCCTAGTGAAAAATACCCACCAGTATGTCTTGTCCAGAGATTTAAGCCACTGAACACATACCTGGAAAAATGAGCTGAGGCTTGTAAAGAACCCAGGAGCCCAACTTCCCTGAAGATTCTACAGAATTCTCCAGTGGGGACTTGATTGCATAAGGGCGCATCTGTGTGCTTATAACACAGTGTCTGGCCATTGGTGAGAGACATAACTTTGCATGCATAAGGCCATAGCACTTTGGAGCTATCTATATTTCATCAGTACTTGCTTCAAAGCTACCAAGTTCTTTTAGTGTGTTTGTCTGAATTATAAATCAATGCTTTCAATGGAACCAAGATTCAGAGCTATAATTAGGACCTGCTTGGAATCAGACACAGGCTTTTTTCTCCCTCTGTAATTAACACCCCATCACAGACGGCACTCTGGGGAACACATCTCAGAGAGAGTTTTCCCATCATTTACAGCCTTTTCTTTTATCTTTGTATGTGACTCTTCATCTTTGTTGTGTATGTTGTTGTTTTTTCAACATAAGACAACTAAATTCCTTACTTTTAGGAAACAAAGGCCTAAAGTTACAGAGGGAAAGATCTTGCTTTATAGTGTTACAGGGGCAAGAGGATTAGAGTGAGATTTCCCCAAAAGGTGAATGAGCACTTGCCCAGTGGCTTATGGGATTTCAGAGTGTAGGTAGGGATGTAGTGCTTGCTTCATCTCAAAATGTTTCACTTTTGTTAGTCTTGTCTCCCCAACTAAATTATTAGCCCTTGGTTAGGGACCATAACCTTGTCCTCCACGATGCCCAGCCTAGGGCTATGTACGAGGTGAACCTGCTTCAGGGAGAATATTCCTGTTTGGCAGGTGGGCACATTTCTATAGATGGAGAATGTCAAATAGGAGTTGCCTTTTAGAGTTTCTCAGAGAGCAGCGTGCACATGTGGGCATGAGCCAGTTGGCAACTACAACCCACGAGAGAAGCCTCAGGATTCTAACCTAAAACATCTTTTCAAATAAGTAATAAGCAGTTTGGTAACCATGACCTGGATGCTTCCATTCCAGTTTCAAATAAAATAAGATGAAGAAAAATATGAAGGGAGATTGGAGAGCTGCTAGGGTAACCTGGTACTATTGACATCTTGGAACAATTAGGAAATAAGAAGGCTGGGTTACACTGAGTATGTGTTCCTTCTCCCCAACCCCCTCCATCTGCCCTTGACCCAATCCAAGAGGGCATTTAATTGATGGGGTTTGGTCTGTGCTCATAACAGTACTAATCCCACAGCCTTCATGTGCTTACTAGCCAACTTTATGGTCCATATGTTTGTCCATCTTCACTCTCTCTGTGGTTGGCCAGAGACAATAATTTTAAAATCACAAGTAATGCTTTTTCTGAGAAGAATGTCTGTAACAACAACAACAAACAACCTCCTTGGAAGCCAGGCTAGAGAAATGGGAGGGTTAAAAACATTATAGACTGAAATCAGGGGAAGGAGAAAGAGGAGCTAATGAGACTGTACGGACTGCAATGGTTGGGTTTGGAGACGGGAAACTGTGGATAGCAGAAAGACATTTCATTTGGATTTAACAAATTTGGGGGTGGTTTTTCTTACCATTGTTTAAAGGGAAGCCAGTGGTACAGGAAATTATAGGTCAAATTTCACATAATAAAAAAACATGAAACAGAGGATTTTATCTTTAGTAGCTAAGAACCCAATTTAATGTTTGAAGGAAAGTGGAGGGAAACCAATTGACTGTCAAAAGTACTATAGAGTCCAGTTGAATTAGCTCTTCCAGAAAGCCTGGGAGGGCACCAGGAGGCTGGAGTGTCTCAATTCTGCCATGAGGAAATAGTCTGATTTTTTTTAAAGCAAACATACCAGAGTTTATACAGCCAAATAAGTATTGTCATCTCCTTTTAAAGCGTCCTCCTGGGAGACTTTATTCTCAAGGCAAAAATACTGCTTTTCCTTTGGATATTTGTACACGCCTCTCTAGGTTTTCCTTTGAATAGTGTCTTTTGTGTCTAGTAGTCCTCCTTTGGGGGTAAATCTGATTTCTGAAATCATTTTATATAAAAAACAACATATATATATATATGCCCAGCTTTTTTTCCAAGTGACTTTGAAATGATGGATTCTGAAAGAAATTCTACATGAGGTCCAGCAAGCAAGTAGGCAAAGGCAGTAGCCTCAGTACTTTCCACAGTAACTTCCAGGGAACCTGGCAGCGGTGGCCTGGCTGGGGGATGGCCCACCTGTGAGCAGACACACCTGGGGAGGATGGGATCCTGGCTCTGCATGCTGGCCAGTTCATTTTCCCTTCTGTGATTTCCTCATTTAAAAAAAAATACCTACCTCATGTGATTATTATGAATATCAAATGAGGTAATGCTTGAAAAATACACGGGAAGGGCTTAGGAATCACTTATTGTTATTATTCTCTTATAATATCTCAATGTGGAGCCAGGTGTGTGGTTGGTAATCACTTTATATCGGTCAACTGGTTGCAAGGTTGCTGCTGAAGATGTCAGGTTTGGACTTGAATGTAGACCTGTGTTTGAAGATTAGGGTCACCTGAGGTAACTGCAGAAGGAAACATCTCTAATCCTTCTTCTTGTAAAACTACTCCAGAATGGCATTTATTTACCTCAAAGTAAATAGTAGTTGGTGAAATTGACCATCCCATCAAACAATGGACCGAATATGAACAATAAGAAAAAATGTTAAGTAGCATGGATAATTGAAGAATAAACGGTCAGAGAGTCAAGTAACCTGTAGGCACAACTTAGAGGAAAACATCCTGAATGGTCACCTTAGGACAGTGTTGGGCAATTGTCAGCTGGAGAAACTCCTCTGTGGCCTCGTCTCTGAAAACCATGAAGTCATTTGTTTGCCTTGGGCATGAGAGGCATCGCCAAGAAACAAACCCACCTGAAGGTCCGCAAACAAAGAGGAGTGGGCACTTGCATAGTTGAGGAGCAGGGTGGAGGAAGAGTCAATACCCAAGTTTGGCCAGAGATAGCGTCACCTTTTTATAACGATCTTAAATTGGTAAAGAAGGTGTTCCCAGCTTTTCAGAAGGTTTGAAAGGGAAACTAGATACTGGCAACTGTGAAAACAGAATGCTGACTGCAAAAACCAGTGAGATAAGCAAGATATTAAAAGTTGGAGGTGGAGTGGGGGGAGAGACACAGTAGAGCACACCTTTCGTGGGAAGTCTAGAAATAAAAAAGAGAAGTGGAGATGAGGCTTTTTGACCATTTATTTCAATAAAGAGGCTCCTAATGCCTTCATAACCACAGAGGACAAAGCAGGAAGAAAGGGACTTAAAGCCAAAGACACGGAAGGGGAGGCATAAAGAAGAAGACTTTCTTGCCCTTGTTGGGGATGAAACGTAAGAGTGAGGGTACCCTGTGATGGACAGGAGTAGCTATGGGACCTGGAGGTTTAGGCGTTGTCCTGTCCAAAGGTAGGCCGGGAGCACTGACCCCAGGGGACTTCTGAGAAAGGGGGTCTTTGACCCAAGACCCTCTCATTTGAACCACTTGATTGAATCTCATCCTGAGCAGGCAGAGCACAAGTTCCTTCTGAGGATGCTGTACATGGGCTAGGTCGGTCGGGGACTTGGCTCTGGGGAAGGAGTGGCAAAGGGCTCATGGAGATTTTCCTTCCCCTGGCTCCTTGGAACCATGGAGCCAACCCAATAAAATTAGCAGAGAGCTAAGTAGGCAGATTTGTGGATTTGGAGGCATAATTAGTTCTGTTTTCCTCTAGTCTTGACCTAACTAGAGTTCACTGGGTATGTAATGGAAAAAAAACAACCAGCTTGATATAAAAATACAGGAAATGCCTGCAATCACTGCTGATTACAGTAGCAGCTTTCCTTCTGTTATTTTTGTGAAGAAAGAGAAAAAAAAAATCAGTGTTTGTTAGGTTTGGTTTGGTTTTTCTTTTCCTTTTTTTTTTCCCCTTTCCTAAATGGTAGAAACAATTCGGCCTGTTCTTTTTAGGGCATTCAGTACTCTAGCTAAATGATGTCACTTAATTTTTATAAATGAGGGTGGGGGGGAGGGGGTCAGAAGACATTCAATTCTTATCATAAATAAAATTCCTGTAAGTGTAAAATGCATTGGAATGGTTCTAAATATGGTTTATTAGCCCTGGGGGCTCATGTTTTCGGAATTCCTCCAGTTTCTAATGGCTCTAGGCTAAACGGGATGAATTTTGTTTTTAGCACAGTGCCTCATTTCGCAGGGTGATTTACATTCATTTAGGAGGAGTAATCCTGTTTCCAGAGGTTTCTTTTCTCAGAAGCTATTACCTCGTAGCAAGTGAAGACACTCCTGCCACAAGATCTTCTACCCCAATGGGCTTACAGACACACAATGTTCCAGCAGCAGAGAGAGCTAGCTTCTCACCAACCCAACCCAGAGCTGGCAGGGAACACCCTGCCCAGCCTGTGAGTGGAATTCACTTAGCGTGGCTGAATTGTGGCTTTAGGAGTCTCATTTTCTTTGCTGGAATTTGGATAGAACAGGTGACGTCTGTAGTTACAGTGTGTCTTTTACAAGGCCACCTGGGAATTTGTTGGATTCTCCTGGCTTTCTGTTGTTGGGTGCCCTGGGAGTTTGCAAATGGGAGGCCTGGACCCCTTGGGCACAGCCCTGGAGATGCTGTGCTCTGCCTACAGCCAAGGGGCTCCTCTGTGCCTGAGGTTCCAAGAGGTTTTGTCTTTCTGGACAATAGACTTAGGAAACTCAGTTCCCCAGCATGGAACTCAGGCAAAAAAAAAAAAAAATCTATATCTATATTTATGCTTCTAAGTGGCAACACTGTTTCCAGGGAAAAGTACTGAATGCAGATTCAGAACATTGTATCAGCCATAGTCTCTTCACCTTTCTGATGAAATTGGACCGGGTGATTCTCCATATATATGTTTCACAGAGGAAGGGAGAGGGAGAGAGATAGGAACATCATTGATGAAAGAGAATCATTGATCTGCTGCCTCCTGCACGCCCCATACTGAGGATCAAGGCTGCGATCTGGGCATGTGCCCTGACCGGGAATTGAACCGTGACCTCCTGGTTCATAGGTTGACGCTCAACCTCTGAATCATGCCGGCCGGGTGGACCAGGTGATTCTTGATAACCTTGCAGCACCGTGGTCCTCACCTGGTGATGGTTTTACCCAGGGGACGTTGGCAATGTCTGGAGACATTTTTGGTTGTCCCAACTTGGTGGGGGCACTGCTGCCCCACCTCTCGTGGGTGGAGGCCAGGGTGCTGCTCCGCATCCTCCAATGCACAGGACAGCTCCCAGCCACAAACTGCTCAACCCACGATGTTAGTAGTGCCGAGGCCGAACAACCCTGCCCAGGCTCTAAAGTCCTGTCATTATGCAACTGGAAAGGCTGGGAGAGGCGGTGAGTTAATAGGTCCCTTGTTTTGGCTGTTAAGGCCATGCCACCTAGAAGAATACAGCCAGAATTGCAGTGTTCTCAGATCCTGGAGGAATCAGATCAAGATGGTGAAGCCGTTTTGAACCCCTTTGAAGATAGGGGAAGGCAAAAAGGAGACACTTCCACTTGTCATTTCTTTTTCTCCAACTTCTCAGATTGTATTGAACTTTCTTTTCAAACGGTTTATGTTTGAAAAACCAGAGGGCCCCCCCCCACCATAAATATTAAATGGAGAAAGATTTGATCTATACAAACTGTAAAAACTAGAATAGTATAATATGTTCCCCTCTTCTTATTGATGTTGTTAATATCAGTTTCCCACCACTGTGGCTCTTACAGGTGTTTAACACGAATGCGTGGTAGCATCCTTTTAACTGCTTGGATCCATTCCCACATTAAAACTACTTCTCCCCAATAAATTTTATTTCAAACAAAACAATTAAAAAAATAGTTTACCATCACAACTCGATCTAACCAGCGCACCTTAACATCACCCCACCCTTTCAGCATCTTTTATGGGGAGGCTTATGCCAATAATGGTTTGGTGTATGGGATTAAAAGGATTAAGAATATACAGGTAGACAGTTTTCACTTCCACCTCAGTGCGCCCATGGTAAGTAGACATTGCATTGTTTATGGCCTCTTGGGACCAGACTGCCTTGAATGCTCTATGGCATGAGATCAGTCTGAGGAGACACCAGCCCCACACCCTGAGATGGGTTCCACTCTGTGCCCTGGAGAAGTCACCTGGTTCTGTTCTCTCTGATACCACGGTGCCCAGTGCTTTCTCTCACTGTCTTGGACACCATGGGCGGGTACCTGCAAAGTCTGTACAGCACAGCAAGCAGGCTCTGAGGTGGAATAGCTGCCCATAGAGAATTTACAGGACCTGGCAGGGTCGGGGGCTTGCAAGAGATGGTTAGAAAATGTTGACCAACTTGTTGATGAGGAATTCTGGGTTGAAGGTCAGGGTCACCAATGTCAGTACAAGGTTCATATATCACAAGGTATGGAGCACATGTCAGTAGGCACATTTGGATTGAAAACAGACCAACATGCCATCTCTGAACTCATACCCCCTGGGTTCCTACACCTAAATATATAACAGAAATGACACTCATGAATGCCTCTGTACAGGAGTTAGGATCTGGTCATGGAGGAAAGATAGCCCTGTTTTTTTCTAGCCAGTCAGCTCACTTGTTGAACAAGCCTGCCCTGAATTAGGTTCGTGTGTAACTTAAAAGGAGCAAAGCAGACCATGGGAACATTCATTTATGCCTGCCCCAATTGTTCCTTTTCTCCCCCGCCCCCATTTTTCCTCCCTCCCTTTCTCTGTCCCTCTCATCCTCCCTCCCCTCCTTTTTTTTCTTATTGAGGGACAGTAGGCCTGCAGTATAGTCCACAACTAATTCTTAGATGTCAACAGAATTTTACATGAATATATACCTATGTGATCCAGATCATGGTATAGACTATTTCTAACACCCCAGCCAACTCTCATATGCTCTTTCCATCAGTATTGCGCCCACCCCCTCAGAGGTAGCCACCATTCTGACACATACATACGTTTTACATTTCAGTCTCTTTAAATGACCTTACTGATAAAATACCCTAAATAGCCCTTATTGTAGCCCTCTGATTTTGCCCAAGTCTGGGTTGATATGTGAAGCTCCCCACTTTGAAAATTGTTTTTTTAAATACATTTTTACTGATTTCAGAGAGGAAGGGGAAGCTCCCCACTTTGAAAGTTGTTTTTTTTTTAATACATTTTTATTGATTTCAGAGAGGAAGGGAGGGAGAGATAAAAACATCAGGGATGAGAGCAAATCATTGATCGGCTGCCTCCTGCACGCCCCACACTAGGGATTGAGCCCACAACCTAGGTGTGGGCCCTGACCGGGAATCGAAACCTGACCTCCTGGTTCATAGGTCGATGGTCAACCACTGAACCACACCGGCTGTGCTTGAGAATTATTAATAATAACGATTGAGGGGTTAAATTGTGCCTGGCAAGAAGTGTTTTCCCTGTGTTCTCTCATTTAACTCTTAGGAACACAGCCTGTGGGGTAGATAGTATTGTCCCCATCTTAAAGGTGAAGAAACAGACTTCAAGTTATGGTATGAAGTAGGACGGTCGAATAACCAGGAAGCAGGGGAGCAGCATTGGAACCTGGCTCAGACCCACAGGCTGTTTACTTTAGCTCCAAGCCAACAAGTGTTTGCCTCCATTCTGCTTAGAAGAGCTAGCGAAGCCACTTTGTTTTTTACGTGCAGTTGAGTTCAGTCCTCCCTAGTAAAGCTTGAGAAGAGGTTCTAGAAAACTTTACAAGACCGCCTTGCCATTGGTCGTTGTGGCAATATTTACCGCCCGATGGTCATGGATCCTGAAACCTCTCTCCAGAATGTATGTTTAAACTTTAAGAGGAAAGTTTACGCAAGTTCACTCACAAAAATGTGCAAATACAAGGAAAGGAAAAGCCTTACAAAGGAAAACACTTGAGCTCCCCATCCCCACCCCCACCCCTTTTTTTTGGTCTACACCCTGTTGAAAGGAAACTCAGAGTAAAAAGATAAGCAAGTCAGCACACTTTAATGTCTTAAACTATTACCTCCAATTGTGGGGCAGTTACTGGGAAGAAGTGAGACTGAAATGAGGTGCAATGAGATAAAGAGGATAAAAGAATTTGGGGGAAGTCAAAAGTACTACCCCAGAGCAAGGAATGGCTTTTATTAGGGGAATGAGAGATCTAACCTGCTTACTCTCAGAATCCTTAAGAATTCTTTTCTGTACAACAGAACAAAAGCAAACATAATGAGTTTTGTTATACTGTATCCTATTCCTTCTTGACCCTCTTAAGGTGTTTGAGGGTAAGGATTATTGCTGTTCCAAGCACAGAGAAATCAAGTTACCAGCAATAAATGAAGAAACAAATGTTTTATGAAGTACATACTGATTGAAGGAGAGGCAAACTCAAGGCATTGCTGAATTCAAGCAACTGATAGTTGTCAATGATTTCAAGCCATACTAGTTTGAAAAGCGATTTCTAAATGTCTGCTTTTAATGAAGAAATGCTAATGTCAAGCGGTTTACATTTCTACTCGAAATGGTGTTGCTGCCTCCCAAGACTCATAAGGAATGTGAATAGACATCCATCTTAGATTTCCCTTTAAATAATAGCTTAATGTAATCAGCCGATATTAATATAATGAGGTCTATTCTCCTCTATGAAAACTTATTTGAGCAATACCCTTGACACTGCCATATAACTTTATGGTCCTTCCTGAATTGGAGACTGATCTCTAGTTATGTTAAAAAATAGCCATGTAAATCCATGGTCCTGCATTTGTGTTAGGGCTTCTGGGTAGAGGAAAGTAATCATATTCTTTGTACCCAACACTTTATTCATTGATCCACCTTTGACAAACTACAAACTCCTTAAGGACTGGAACAAGTCTTATATCTGTCTGATCTTCCACTACAGCTAGTAAAGATCTTTACATAGTCAATGTGAGGAATGATAGGAATGGCTGTGTTGCATGTTTATGTAATGTCAGGTGCCCTAAACAATGAAAAGTATTTCTTCACTAGCAAGCTTCACTTAATTGGTAAATACGTTGAGTCTTAAAAAGATCTTTTTACACACAATTAAATCTTTTCTGGAAGAAGGGATGTCTGACTTGGACTATCTCATCAGGGTGCAAACAAGACACTCTGGTAATTATTTGCAATGGTGTCATGCCCACTTTAGCCACTGCCTCTCCGTAGCAATGTCTCAGGTTCTTCATTGCCATGCCTACTCACATAGATGTATATAAGCTATAGAGAATTAGAACCTAATGTTTATTTAATTAGTAGAAATGTCTTTGGAAAGAGTATTTGGGAAAATGAATGGATGGCCTTTACAACAGTTCATCCATTCTGCAGAACTCGGTAATCCAAATTCTAATAGGAAGGAAAAATCGGCCTGGTCCCCATTATGAGGTTGACAAAGAGGATCGCTTGGTTTCTGATACAGGTTTCTGATACAGGTTTCAAAGGGCCTTTCCATGAAACCTTTTATAAGTTGAAATGGTGTAAGGCAAAAAAGCAATTACCTTAGGATGCATCTAGCTAATGGATGCACAGACACAGTTCAAAGATCTGGAAGCTTGATGCTGAGATACTGAGCATAATTCCCAGGGAAGAAGCCTGGAGGTACGGCTCTCACTGCTGAGGGTGCAGCGCGCCTCTGCAACAGCTCACTGCCAAACAGTGCTGCACGCTGTCTTCGCTCCTTGCCTTTTTTTGTAAAAGCAAAAATTCTCTTTGGATTTTCTTTCAGTTATCGAAAACAGGTACTAAGGTAGGTCTTTCATAAAAGCGAAGAAGCATAAAGTGACTTTTGAAAAGCAGGGGATACGATACTTGTATGCCATGCTCCTCTAGAAAGTTCCTGATAAATGAAAATAACAATGACTTTTGGGGGACATTTTAGGTAACAATGACTGGATTTTAAATAAAAGTTTGAGTCCATGGGAATCAACTAATCTGGAAAAGAGACATCTTTTCTGAAGTCAGTGTATCAGACTAGAGGTCGGCATATACCATGCAGGGCGGGTGTAAAGGATGGAAGAGGAGAAGGAGAGTCAAGTTCCTGGATGCGGTTAACTGTGTGTCATCAGGAGGAAGTGAGTTAGTCATTGACTTCATTAGCCAAGTACAACTGCTGATGGAGATTTTCCACTTTTCAGTGTCTCTGAATGATTCCCTTCTCCTAAGTTCACACGTGCCAATAAAAGTTCACACATTGTTTTAAAAATGCATTCGATGCATGACGAGTCCGTACTGATTCACATTAGGCTTAAATAAGCAGGAAAATCCAAGTCCATTCCTTACATGATCGCCACCACAACAAAATGGAGCACGAATCACAATCGGATTGTATGTGTCTTCATTGTATCTAAATGAAGTGCCTGTTGTAAATGATTAAAAATTACTTAAGGCAAGTTAACCTGTGCAAACAGCACGGCAGCTGTATGCAACAGGGTTGGGGCTGCCAAGCCAGGGTACTAATAACCCAACAGGTTGGTTCTTGTAGTGTGGGTGCAGGCAGTGTTGTTTTATCAGATTGGCATCCAAGCTGTGGCACAGGCAACGCTGAGTTTCCAGAAGGAAATTACTTAATGCATCTTTCTTTAGTAAGTTCTCCAAAGCACCGTCATGGAAGCCGACCCCTCCGCCCACAGAGAACTCTCCGTGCCTGTGTTCATTCTTAGTCAGTCACCAGATATGGATTAGGTGCCTGCTGCATCCCAGACACTGTGCACGATTCTGTGGGGATAGTGATGAACTTGACGCAGCTCCTCCCCGTCCGTCATCCCCTCTCCGTGGACTTCACTGCCTAGTGGGGGAGACAGACAAATAAAACATTCACATTTCATTGTCGTGAATACTATGGCAGGGGTGGCCCAGGTGTCTTGGGACTCCCTTAGGAGGGGCACTGAGCCTTACTGGGGGAGCCCATGAGAGCTTCTTGTAGGAAGTGCTGGGAGCTGGCCAGTGAAGGGGGGAGTTGGCCAGTGAAGAGGGGAGCTGGCCAGTGAAGGGGGGCTAAAAAGGGGGGGCTGGCCAGTGAAGGGGGGGCTGGCCAGTGAAGGGGGGGCTGGCCAGTGAAGGGGGGCTGGGGAGCTGGCCAGTGAAGGGGTACTGACGAGGAAGGGTGTTGCAGGCAGAGAGAACAGTGTCTGCAAAAGCCCCAAAGTGAACACTTACTGTTTATACCAGCCGTGGGCAAACTACAGCCCGCCGCCCGGATCCGGCCCGTTTGAAATGAATAAAACTAAAAAAAAAAAAAGACCGTACCCTTTTATGTAATGATGTTTACTTTGAATTTATATTAGTTCACACAAACACTCCATCCATGCTTTTGTTCCGGCCCTCCGGTCCAGTTTAAGAACCCATTGTGGCCCTCGAGTCAAAAAGTTTGCCCACCCCTGGTTTATACCTTTGATTTGACATTTATTAATACTTAAACATGTGCTCCCCATTTTAATACCATGTTTCAAACATTTTCCTGGTGGAAATGCGTTCTTAACATCCTTGAGTCTCCCCCACAGAACCTAGCACAGTGCCTGGGATGCAGAACCCAGGATGTACATGGTAAGACCTTGGCAAAGGGGCGTGCCCTTCCCTCTCCCCGTGAGCATTCACTAGAGGATGAGCACTGTGGTCAGCCTCTCCCGGGAGCTGGTTGGGAGAGAGTGGACGAGCATAGAGGCAGCAGGCACTGGCCCAGGAGAGGGGCACCACTGAGGAAAGGGCAGCAAACGAGGAAAAGTTCCCGATACTGGAGTCACACTTCACTAATTTACAGTTTTCTTTGTAAATTTTTTTCAATTACAGTTGACATTCAATATTGTATTAGTTTCAGGTGTCCAGCATAGTGGTTAGACATTGATATAACTTACGAAGTGCTCCCCCGATAAATCTAGTACCCCCCTGGCACTATGCAATATCATTGCCTGTATTCCCTACGCTGTACTTCACACCCCTGTGACTAATTTGTAACTGCCAATTTGTACTTGTTATCATCCCTTCACCTTTTTCACCCAGCCTCCAACCCTCCTCCCATCTGGCAACCACCAAAATGTTCTCTGTATCTATGAGTCTGTTTCTGTTGTGATTGTTTATTTTGTTTTGTTTTTTCCATTTCGCATGTAAGTGAAATCATATGGCATTTGTCTTTCTCTGACTGACTTATTTCACTTAGCATAATATCCTGTAGGTCCATTTGTGTTGTTACAAATGGTAAGCTTTCATTCTTTTTTATGCTGAGTAATAGCCCATTGTATATATGTGCCACATCTTCTTTATCCAATTGTCTATCGATAGACACTTAGGTTGCTTCCATATCTTGGTTATTGTATATGAAATGTCCTTATTTGTTTCTTATCTTGTGATAGTCTTTGTTTTAAAGTCAATTTTGTCTAAGTATTGCTACTCAGTTTTTTTTTCTATTTCCATGGAGTATCTTTTCTTAATTTTATTTATTGATTGATTTTTAGAGAGAGAGGAAGAAAGGGAGGGAGGGAGGGAGGAGGAGGAGGAGGAGGAGGAGGAGAGAGAGAGAAACATCAATTTGTTGTTCCATTTATTTATGCATTCATTGGTTGATTCTTATATATACCCGGAGCGGAGATCAAACCGGCAACCTTGGCATATCGGGATGATGCTCTAACCAACTGTGCTACCCAGCCAGGGCCTCCATGAAGTATTTTTATCCATCCCTTTGCCTTCAGTCTATGTATCTTTCTATCTGAAATGGGTTTCTTGTGGGCAGCGTATGTATGGCTCTTGTTTTCTCCTCCATTTAGTCACACTGTGTCTTTTGATTGGAACATTTAATCCATTTGCATTTAAAGTAATTATTGATAGGTGTGTAGTTATTGCCATTTTATTATTCATATTTTGATTCTTTTTCCCTTATCTTCTTAGAGAAGTCCCTTTAATACTGATTTGGTGGTGATGAACTCCTTTAGCTTTTTTTTAATCTGGGAATTTGGTTTTCTTAAGGCCCAGCATTTATAGACTTACCCGCCATGAGCTCCTCTGAAATATGGGTGTTGTTATTGGCTTTAAGAATTAGAATAAGTTGTGCTATTTTAAGCCTCCAGACCCTTACCCTAGAAGATGAGGGGCAAAGTATGGAAATAGAAAGGCTTGAGGTCCAGAAAGCCTGCCAATTTGGGCCTTGTTAGCTCTGCAGCTTCAGTTTCGATTCTTTATTTGCTTCCAGATTTGTTTGGTTCAAAATCATTGATCCTTGCCCTTAAACAATTCGTCATTGATACTTTCTTCGCATATTGCCAAAACCCTGTATTCTTAGAGTCCTTTTAATACATTGTCCCCCGAAATGACTCCCCCAGGTTTTAATAATATGATTAATGTTTTCTCTTATTTTGAAGTTGGAGTAGAAACAGCTGTAGAGACTTTTAGCTTCTGGATGTGCATGGGTCATGTCAACATATATTGAGTGGCTACTATCTGCCCAGCCTTCTCTCAGAGCACGGAGGCCTAATGCATTTGGTGTTGCTAGTTCTGCTGCCCATGACTGCCATTCACAGTATTGGTCTGGCTCTCAGCCAGTGCTGTATGCATAGCAGGTGATTAACAGGTTCTTGTGAAAGTGTGGAGGCCAGTAGGGCCTCTCCACTCTCAAAATACACTGGCCAGGCTCTTAAGTTCCAGTTTGTAAGCCTTTGGCAGTGAGTGGCTGCTGCCAGGGGCAGCCTGCTATCGCTGATGGGTGGGTTTTTAGACTGGCCTGGGACTAGGGATGCAGTCAGGGCCCTTAGCAGTGCCTAGCTCTGGCTAACTTGCACAGAAAAGGAATTTGCTGAGCAGAGACGGGACAGTTTGCAGATTCAATGGGCAAGTTGAAAAATGAACTGGAAATGGGTGGGATCCAAGGAGGCTAGACACAGCCATGCCTCTTACCTATGGCCATGGGACACCACAGCCTGGTCAGCTCACAGTCCCTTCACCTTCATGCCCCTGCCTCAGAAGTCACAGGCAGTCTCAAAAGGGCCAAAACTTGGTGTCTCGTGGCCTTCCATAACTTGCTCACCTATCCATGACAAAGTCTGCTGCAGTGAAATAAAGAGAAAATCAAAGCAGCGAGAGTACAGCCTCCGCTCTGTAATTCCTTTTTATATTTCCGCCTTCTGGTTGCCCCTTCTGGTGGTGGTGGTTGTTGCCATTGTGCTCTTCCCTTACAGTGTCACCTGCAATGTGGTCAGTCTGAAAAAACAGCCGAGATTCAAATCTGTTCATGGGACAGAAAGTCATTTCGTTGTAGGTGAGGGAGGAGTCTGAAAACAGTGGTTTGAATGGTCGAGTTTAGAAACTGCTATGAAGGGGAATTGGAACTATTTGTCAAGCACCCACTCTGTGCCGGAAACTGTGATACATTCTTTACATATTATCTCAAGTAAGCATCACAGTCAGCCTTTGAAATGAGTATTGTTATCCCCGTTTTACAGGTAAGGAACCTGAGGCTCTGTGAGATTCAGTCACTGTATTCACACAGCGTTAGTAAGTCAGAGTCAGAGAAATCTTCCACCTCATGTCTGTGAGGTGTCTTCTCAGGCATCTCAGCTTTACTCATCCTTAAGTGGCATCATGGAGAGTCCCTGTTTTGGTAAACGTTCCCTTATTCTTGTGTCCTTGATCTTTAACCAGTTTTCCTAGTTCTCTGGTTGAACATTACAAATAAGATTAATAAACCAATGAAATGTCATTATTGAGAAGTTAAGACTCAGTGACCACACACCTACAGCCCGTCTGGGATGGAAATGAGGGTAGTCCTGCGGTGAGACCACCAGAGCAGGACCAGACAGGCAGTATTTACTGAACTCTCCTGGCACTAGCACTGGGGCAGGCACTATGGACCCGAGGAGTATATAGACAATGCAGCAGATGTGGGACCTTCTTCCAGGAGCTTGCAGCTTCTCAGAAACTCCTCAGTGCAGACTGTCTCCACCACCTGGTGTAGACACACGTGGAGGGTGTGCTTAGGAGCTCCCCCTGCAAGGTGCAAAGCTTGGTTACCATCCCCATACCAGCTGTGGACTTCTGGGCAAGATATTTTCCCTAAGTCTCAGTTTTGTCATCTATAAAGTGGGAGTGATAGGACCCATTTGAGAGCGTTTTTGAGAAAATGAAATGAGATCATCCACGGGAGGTGCACTGGTAAATACCCACTAAACGCTATCATTGAGCACGGTAGCTTACTGGGTTTCTCCTTGTTTCCCCTGTGGATGGCAGATGCCAAGTCTTAGAATTCTATCTCTTGCAAGTCATCTCACAAAGTCCAGAGCACTTCGAAGGTACGCAACAATTACTTGTCACGTAATGGAAGAGAGACAGGGAACATGGATCAGAGTTAATCCCAGCCTAAATGTTCATAGCAGTTTCCTTCCTTAACATGTTATTTATCATTCTGTTCATAGTCTCTTTCCACGAGAGAATGGAAGCTCCATGAGGGCCGGGAATTGGTTTCCTATAAGCCAAGAACAGTACATGTCACACAGTAGTTGCTCAGTAAATATTTGAATGCATGAATGAATGGCGTTTCCTATGAAAGGGAAACAAGCTGGCTAGAAACCAGTGGTCAGCCTCTGCCCTGGAATCTTCTGAGGCCTGGGGCTGACCATCCCACTGTCCCATGGGGTCAGCCTTGGGTTCTCGTTGGAGGCCACCCACTGGAAGCCGCCCGTGCCTATCTCTAGCCCCTGCTCCAGCCAGCTCGCCTGCAGGGCCCAGGGCAGAGCTTTTCAGATTGGCAGCTGCTTAGTTTGATGTTGTAAGACTCACTGGGAATTGCTGCCATTTGGATTTATGATTTTAATTGTTTTACAGTTTATACTTGTGCCCTGCAGTGATTTTCCATTAAATCAGAACCTTTATGTTTCAGAAAAGAGCAGGCATGGTTGTGGGTATGTATATCTTAACAGCTAATCTCTGGCAATAAAAACTGCTTGACAGTCATCAACAGATTAGAAAATTGACATTTGTTTAATTAACCTCCATTTGGGGCTGTTAGCACATGAAAATAGTGATTTTTTTTTAGCCTGAAAAGATGGCAGATTTTACATTTGTGTACTCTAAGCCTTCAAGAGTGATTTTTTTTTAATCTCTGTTCATATAAAGCAGTAGGTAAAAATATATTGAAAATTTGGGAAGAGACCAACACCAAATATAATCTAAGAAATCACTTAAACTTCTATTGATTTTATAGAAAACATACACTATAGGTACATGTATTATATAAAATATAAATGCACACATTCAGATACCTATGCTAAATATGTATTACAAATATGAATGATACTAGATACTTTATCACATATACTTTATTGTGTGTAAGGGTGTCCCCCAAAAATACATACTTTAACACCTGATAGCTCAGTTTTGAAAATGAAATGTGTTTTAATAAACACTGTTTTCATAATTATTCAAAGTGTGTGTATACATTTTTTGGGACACCCTATATATAAGCAATGAATAACTTTAAACATCCTCTATGTTGCATATATTAATCATACTGTATATTCATTACATATATGTACTTTATTATATATGCCTTACTATATATACACACAATAAAGTTGTATGATTAATATATGAGAGAAAAAGAGATTAAGTATTTTATGTTGCCTGGGCTCATTCTCACACAACATGTTAACTTCTTTATTGCATCTATACTTATACTTACTTTTATATATACAGGCAACACAAACTCCCAACATTTCTCTATATAGCTATATCTCTATATTAATGACATATATTAATTATATGTGGCCCAGCTGATGTGTTGAGCATAAACCTATGAACCAGGAGTTCAAGGTTCAATTGTCTGCCAGGGCACATGCCCGGGTTGCTGGCTCAATCACAGTATGGGGTGTGCAGGAGGCAGCTGATCAGTGATTCTCTCTCATCATTGATGTTTCTATCTCTCTTTCCCTCTCCCTTCCTTCCTGAAATCAATCAAAATATATTTTTAAAATTTATATATAATAAAGTATGTGAATAATATATAATCAAAGGATGAATGTAATAA
>NW_005357115.1:6247249-6295734 GCF_000412655.1 Myotis brandtii
GGAACACCCATCATCCTAGGTGAACGATTTAAAGGCCGTGAAGCTATAGCAAAGAAAAACAGGTGACACAGTAAAGTGCAGGATAAATGGGATATGAATGACAACAGGGATTTGAAGAAATGCAGAGGAAGATCATATGTGTCAAATATTTAAGAAGCAAAAGGAGAAGACTTGGTAATTAACTGAAGGCAGAGGACAAAATCAAGAACTCCCAAACACTGGAGGAGGAGAACCAGGAAAGGAAGTGACTTAAAGGAGATGGTGATGATTTCTGTTGGGGATCTCTTTAATTTCACACACTTTGAGACATCTAGGTAGAAATACTCATCAAATTACTGCATGTTTTGATCTAACTCTTAGAAAAATATACCTAGAAAACCAAATTTGGGATACATCAAGATTTAGGTTAAAATTAAAATAATAAGAGTCTGAATAAGATCATGCAGATAGAGAATGTACAATTAGCATAATGGTAGCCCAAGGTGGAACCAACAGAACACTAACATTTAAGGAGTAAGTTAGAGGAAGGAAGGAAGGGAGAAGGGAAGGAGGGAGGGAGGGAGGGAGGGAGGGAGGGAGGGATGTTGAGAGTTATGTGTGGCCTGGGCACATCCTCACAGCACATTTTAACCACCTTTTTAGTTTTCATTAAAGTTTCTGTTTGTGCCATAGCACTTGCTAAAATAAATTCACAAATCATGATTTCTTTATTTCTGAATAGACTATTTGGAGGACTTATTTGTCCCAGATCTGAACCACCAACCAATTGCACATCCCTGTGCTTAATTGGGTCAAACCAGTTGCTTTCTGGCTGAGAACTATTTCTCTCACAGAACTTGTCACTGTCTCTACTCGCTTGTACTCATTCATTTGGCCAGCTGGCTTACACCACACACAGACTTTCTTAAAACCCAAATTAAAATATGTACTTGATGCAGGTAGCAGTTGCTCCTTGTCATGGGCCCTCAGGGTAGCTAAAGAATAGTAAAGCTATACTTGCTAAATCTCAGGGTCTGCTGTGCTCTGCGTGTACATCCCCAGGCCCTCAGTATACTTCCATGACCTTGATTGTAACTGAGAGACTGTTTAAAGCTGATTATTACTTTTTCCCATAGTAGAGATGGGTCAACCTTAAGAACCTCCCTCCATTGAACATAACTGACTATTTCGTCCACACTTGTGCCCAAACCACCTGCTCTAGTGTGAGGATAAAACTCAGCCAGTGATTTCCAGCTAAGCCAGGGAATGCACAGCACTCTGAATTTGAGCCGAATAACATCAAGCAATCCCAATCCTGCTTCAAGAATGGTCCTGTGGTTAAGAAAAAAAAAAGAAGTGGCTGATTCATGCTGAACTCGGAGGCAAGGATAAGTCAGTGGCCACTCCAGCCAGGATTTGAGCAGCTATTAAAGCGGTGCCCATCTCCTCCAATAACTCTCCAGAGTCTCCCCCAATAACTCTCCAGAGTCTTCTGATCAGTCTATGCATCTGATCACCACATGGGGTTCTCTGGGGGAAGTTGCATATCAAGCTGTGGTATCCACCTTACCTCAATGACATTGAACAGATCTGCAAGTTATTCAGGAGGGCTCATAGTTTGGAGGAAGGTGATTTTTATGAGAAGGAAGTATCCAGAGTACTGTCTCCCCCTCAGATGGAGCAGTAGGTAGCGAGTGCCCGGGAGGACAACGAGAAGGCAATGGGCCTGTTGGGGTGGAGAGAGAAGGGCCCAGGAAACTGAGCTATTGTTGGGCTGGGGCACCAGTGCACCCAATAATTGAACATGCAGTTCTATTAGGTTTTCTCTGAATGGAAGTTCTTTCAAGGCGATAGCTACTGTCTTGTACAAGGTCCTGTCTCTCAATGTCACAGAATTGTTGGGGTGTTTTTTTCCAGTCTGAGTGGAATTCTGTAAATTCCTTTTCTCTTTCCCATTGGTGGGTTTGCAGTCTCTGGCACTTGATACCTGTATGGATCTGGAAAGTCTTTTCTTAAAAAATGCCATTTATATATTGTTTTATTATTATTATTATTATTATTATTATCATTATTATTATTTCTAAATTGGAATTTCAAAGGATAAAGAGAAAATATCAGTAAATACAAATAAAGACAAATAACTCTCTTTCCTTGGATAAAAAGATCTGGGAACTGCTGAATCACCAAACTTGAGACAGCATGTCAGTGACTGACATGCCGCATGGTTGAGGTCCTCCCCCTCCTTAGGCTTCCTGGTCACCTCAGTCTTCTGAGTTTCCTCTCTGGTTCTTCCCTTGCAAGTCCTGCCCATGAACTGTTGGACTTGCTCCCAGACCAGGGCTAGCGTGCTCCTTTTCTCTCACTTTATCTTCTTAGAAAATTTCACCCAGCTCATTAGTTCTCCAGCCCAAACCTTCATGTATCACCACCTGCTCAGCATATTCAGTTAGATGTCTCCAAGGCACCTCAGACTCAGAATGTGCAGGTTGAACTACTGGTAGACCCCTGCCCTCACACCAAAACCCGGACCTACCTGCTACATAGTAAGTACCCAGTAAACAGTCATCAAGTGTAACAATGGAGGCTGTCTTTAGCTCTAATTCTTTTTGTTTTGTAAACTCTACCAGAATGTGTCCGCTCTGATGAAAAACAGGGATCTTCTTAATCTGCCTAATGCTCACGGACCCCTGTCTTCTCCCTGTTTATTAGCCATAGGTCTAAGTCCATAGATACACGTGTGGGCATGACCACAACCCTAGACCCTAAGCGGCACGTATGCCTGCACACACACGCGTGCGCCCATTCACATTTCTGATGAGCTGAAAAGCACCACACGGTCTTAAAGCAAATACCTTCAGTGGCCAAATTAAACAAATATAAATGTAAGACTTCTTTTTCTAAGAGTAATAAAATCTGTTCTGTGTCCCCACTGAGGTCAGTCCGTTTCAGCTTCCTGGCCTTGTACGAGGCCTCCGATGTCCTCCGCAACTTGGGTGACCCCCACTTCAAAGGAAGACGTGCTTTCCCTACATCCCCCTCAACTCGTGTGGAGCTTCATTTGTGTTTCGTCAGCGCTTTCTCTGGGCCGGGTGACCTGCGAGGTGCTGACCACTCTCCTAGCACGTGGCTCCTTGTGGGGCTGCGCATGGAAGACCAGGCTCACTAGTTTTGGCAGCTTCTCCTCCTGACAAAGGAGCTTGTAAGGCGGCTTGCTGGCCTTCGCGTCCGGGAATTCTGGGCCCTGCGTAGTGTTCTACACTCTACTTCCGCCAGACTCCAGGCACGCCCCCAGAAAGGTTACTCTTGGTCCTTCAGCTGGAGTGGCCCTTTCTGTGATGACAGAATGCTGGCTGGATTTCCAGCTACAAATCGCTGAGCCCAAAAAAGGCGAGACCGTCAGCCTTTGCCTTCTAAGGGCAATGGTGGTGTCCTCTTTGTCCCACTGGTGTAGAACTTACCATCCCGAGTATTCTTGCCTCGCATCCCCTGCTCCCTCCAGACCCCTCCTCGAGGACAGGGACTGTGTCTTCTCTCTCAGTGTGCTCGAGACCTAGCACAAAAACGGACTCAGAGTGATAACTCAGTAAATATTGTGGAGCATTACATAGTAGGGCCAAGTAGGCAGTGCATTAGTAGTTGTAATCATGCCATTAACTGGAAGGTCATTCAAATGGACTTAATACAGATCCTGCCCATTATCTTATCCAGACAGTCAATGAACATTGAGTGTCAGGCACTTTGCAGGGCTCTGGGGACTAAGCTATGAACATGAAGTCACAGTCCCGGGTCTCATGGATCTCACTGAGTAAAACTCAAGGAAATAAACAAACAAAATAATTACAAATTATGATCACTGCTGCAAAGGAAATGACCAAGGTGACTGGGGTTAAAGTAAGGGGCTGGGGCAGGCAGTGGGTGGGCAAGAGCGGCTCCTTTCAGGAAAGGGCATGGAGACTGAATGCCAAGGAGTTTGAGGACCTGAATGCCAAGGAGTTTGTTCTCCAGGGAGAGGGAGCTCCTTTCAGGAAAGGGCATGGAGACTGAGACCTGAATGCCAAGGAGTTTGTTCTCCAGGGAGAGGGAACAGGGATGTGGCAAACGTGCTTGATGAACTGTCGGAGACCCCCATGGCTGGACAGAGGGGGAAGGTGGCACCAAATGGTGGGGAGAGGAGGGCCAGCCCTGGAGCCAGAGTGAGGCATCACTGAACCTCAAATAGCCATTTCGGGGCGCTTGAGTTCTACTGTGACTACCATGGAAGGTAGCAGAGGGGTTCTTCCTGAATGTAATGGAGGAGAGAACGGCCAATTCAGCTACCTCTGATGATTTGGGCCTTCGATGTTTTCATAGTTCCATATGTTATCTGAAATGTTTGTCCAGGTCATCCGGCTGCCTGGGGCCGCGGTCTACAAATCAACTCTCTACTCATTCATTCCTTCATCCATTTGCCCAACAGGTATTGAGAAGCTAGGATGCATCAGGCACTGGGGGGATTCCAGGCCCTGTCCTCGTGACGCTATTCTGGAAGATAGATACTCATAGTGGGGCCTGTGCCGGGACATCGAGCAGGAGACAGACTCACACATCTGGGACTCTCCCATCCCCAAATTCCCACAGGCCCCAGGTTTGGATTGCGAGGGAGTGTGGTGAGATATGAGACTAAAAGGCCAGGTTGGTGGAGACTGCAAAGCCCTCTCATGCCATTCTAGGAAGCGTGTCCATGGGCATCATTGAAGAATGCAAGCAGGAGAGTTTCATCTGATTCACATTTTGTGAATTAAAACGCCTGCTGGGCAAAGGTTTGCTCCAAAGTGGAAAGGGAAGCATTATTGAACGTGCAACAGCCAGGATTGCAAGTTCAAGCTTCATGGACTCCAGCTGCTTTGCTTCCCAGATCTTAGATGAGAGGGGTCCTTGGGGGTTAACTCATCCAGCCATCTTATCTCATATTTGAGGACAGTAAAACTCAGAGAAGCGGCTTGCTTGAGGTCACCACTGTCCTTAGCCCCTGTCTGAACACTGAACCCCAAATGTGCAGAGAAAGCCATTTTGAGATGCAAGTTGATTGATAGCCTGGAGAGGAATGGGGCCCTAGGTATAGTATCATGACAGGCAGGGCAGCCCACACCACTTGCTAGGGACATAAGTCAAGGCCTATTTTCCATCAGTGGAGGCCAGGTTATTATCCATGAGTATTAAGGATAAGAATTTGCTTTCATTGCTATGGATAAAATAAATAATTGGACAACCATGCTATCAGATGAGTTATTCTGCCGTGATTCCAAGTCTTAATGCCCAGGTACAATTCCAGTATTTATTTTGGCTGTGAAAGGGGATGCTGTTTCACACCTCAGGTTCCCAACTGTCACTGTAGTAGCTGAAGGTCTGTTCTCTTCAGACACCGGGTCATCTGTTTGGTCAAAATGGCATTATCGGTTATGTCTTATAACCATGTTACTATGAGTCAAAAACAACCATCACCCCAACAGTATCAACTGTGTTCTCAATCCCAAAAAAGGGCAGGAGTGTGGATACAATTTTTTTTTCCTCCTCCTGCAACAGAGCAAAATGGTTAAGAGCATGGGAGTTGATGTCAGACAGAGC
The DNA here is from genome assembly GCF_000412655.1 of Myotis brandtii. Lineage (NCBI taxonomy): Eukaryota > Metazoa > Chordata > Mammalia > Chiroptera > Vespertilionidae > Myotis > Myotis brandtii. Next base: position 6,252,833 of record NW_005357115.1, read on the forward strand.
AGACTCTGTTACTTATCACCTTTGTGTCCTGGGCCAGGTAGATATCCCCAGGCAGAACTTTAATGGGGATAATAATAGTCCTACCAGACTCATAGGCTATTTGTGAGATAAAATGAGATAACTCATGTAAAAGACTTAATACTGAGCCTGGTATACAAGAGCATTTAAAAATATATAGTAGTTATTATTTTGCTCCTAAATGATTGAGCTATTTCTATTGAAGGCTTGGAGAAGGGGTTCCCTACAGACTGGCCCAGAGTGAAATGTGACCATTGACTCTCAGGTGTCAGCACTGCAGTGGAGAATTTTGAAATCAGTTACCTTGTCTCTGAAGCAAATTATGCTTTTCTGTTTGATGGAGAGGCATGAGGTGCATGTTTCTAGGCTTCTCGAAGATCGTCCTGTCTGGCCTGGGTGGGATTTGAGCGATCTGGCTTTCCTGGGCGAGGTGGGAGGGACCTGTGCAGAGAAAGCCGAGTGGAATATGCTAGTCAATCACCAACATTTGCCACAAGGTTGAGGGGCATCTGACTATATTGAAGGGGGTAATTGTCTTCCTCTTGAATATGTTGTTAAATTTCTGAAGGTGTTTGGTAACATCTATCAGCCAAGAGCCTGTCTTCCCATCTGATTAACCACAGTCATTCACAAGTCTCCACTGTTTGTCCAAAAACAAGCAGGGTTTCTTCATAACCTCCCGAGGGCCTGTTCTCTGGTGATCCAGATACTTGGCATCTGCAAAGTAATACTTCTAATCTTTCATCTTTAAGTAAATGGAAGAATTTGCCGTCGTTAATGTGGCACTCAGGCCTGAGCGCTGTGAGGCTGAGCATGCGAGGGAGCAAGAACATCAAACACTGGAGTGAAGACAGACACTTATGGGTCCCTCCCTTTAGGGCGAGTTTTCAAATCAAGCAAAACACTTTTCCCCCCAATGTTTTCTTATGTGTGAAGGCTGTCATGTGTGCCAACCCTTTGCTAAATGCTATGTGGTTTACAGAGAAGAGTTTTCTGGCCCTTATCCTTGGGGAATCTGCTGGCAAGTTGGGAAAGTGAAATTTTATAAATGGAAAGGATGAATTTTCAGATGAGACCACTGAGGTGCTGTATTAAAAAAACAGGACTCCACCCAACTTGTAAAGTTCAGGTCCCTTGTTCACCTTTGTGAGCCATGTGTCTATAAAGTGTGGATGGTGATACCCCTGCCAGGACTGTGGTGGGTGGTTAAGGAGATAAGGGAGTGATAGTGCATGGTGATCCAAGCGCAGAGGGACAAATTAAAGCTGCAACCACAGCAGCTCCCATGGCTCTGCAGAAAGGCCCAGGCTTGCAGCATGGCGATCCCAGGTCCTGAGAAGTTTGCCAGGATCTGGAAGCTGTCAGTCAACCCTGATTAGTAACGCCTGTGCAACCCCTACTCCCACTCCCACCTCCCCTGCTATGCTTTCTCCCTTGGGCACTTGGTGTACCCATGTAGTGTCATTCCCTAGGCCCAGAGGACAGAATCCCTGATGTTCTCACTGGGCTAGACTAAAAGTTTCAGTCTCTCTCTCTCTCTCTCTCTCTCTCTCTCTCTCTCTCTCTCTCTCTTAAATATCATTTATGCCTTTCTCCCATGTGATAAAATTTAAGCTTTCTATTTTTATTTTCATCCCACAGTGTCTATCTCAGTGTCTTATACACAATAGAAGGTAATAAGTATTTTTCAAAAAATAAAAAGTTGCTAGGGATCTAGTGACTTGCCCCACAAGGGTTGTGTATTTTCAGAAATGCCTGTTGAAGATTGCTGGAGAGGTCGGAATTTCTGAGGTAACTGCCATGTACCAGGCACTGTGCTAGAGCCTTTGCCTCTGTTATTCATTCAGTGATGGCAAGATTATCCCCATTTTATAGATAAGGAGAATGAGTCTCAAAGATAGTTTGGACCAACCCAACATCCTCCAGCTAGTAAATAGCAGAGTTATGATTCAGCGTCAGAACTCCTTCACTTCTGACCTGAACATCAGGAAGAGAGAAGTTGGAGGAGCCGCCCAGCATTTGAGATGATGACATGTAGACACTAACAACTGCTTATACATAAGCCAGACACAGAGTGAGATGCACAGATAACTATGAGGGGGGCAAGTCCTAGAAGTGAAATTATCCATATTTCTAGAGATATCAACAGTTGATGTTTTATCACATTGAAAGTATACTTTTGTTAAAAGGAAAAGTATACTTTGACCTATCACTGCTCCCTCGGTATGAGAACATTTTCCCCCACCTCATAGAAACTCATTTTCGGGTCCTTTGCTTTCCTCGCAGATCTCTTTCCCTTTCCCACCCTAATAAAGGAGCACGGTCGGTCTTAGAAGATAAGCTATTTTTTCCCCTTCATAAAACTAACTACTAGGTCTTTTTATTCCCCCTTCAGGTTTTATAGAAAAAATTTTAAAGGTACATTATTTTGGGAATTTCCTCTCTTGCTATCTTTTGAGTTTCTGGGAGAGATCTGTGCTCCTATCCCAAGGGAGCGTTCGTTATACCATGCGGCTTCTAAATCAATTCTTCCCTGTCAGCGACTGTGACCTCCCGGTCTCTGTGTTCCCTTCTCACTACGAAGCCTTCCTTTCCCAGCCCAAAGGAATTTAGGTCCAATCAGCAGTTAGAGATTTCCAACTTATGGCGTTCACTGGTACATCTGATCTGAAAGGTGCTCACGGACAGTCCTATGGACTCAGCCCAACTCTGTCTCTTACCAGCCAGGCAACCTCGTGACTTACCTTTCCTGAGCCCGAGTTTCCTTCTACATTTCAGATGTTCGCAGGGATGGCAGGGGCTGGATTGCTGTCTCCTGGGATAAAATGGCAGGGGACACTCCAGGCACAGCCACTTATTCCTGAAAACCAGAGCATTGCTCCCAGATTCCTGTTTGGCTTCATGACCTGGACCAGACCATCTTGGGGCCTTAGATTAGAACAGTAGTTGTCCACCAGAGGCCCTGCAGCGGACATTTGAGTTTGAACTGCCCACAACTGTGGGGGGGGGGGGGGGGGTGGATGCTGAGAGCATTTATTTATTTATATTTTTGCTAATAGCATTTCATGCATAGAAGTCAGGGATACTACTTAGCATCCTGCAGTGCACAGAAAAGCCCCCCCAACAAAGAATTATCCAGCCCCAAATGTCAATCCAATGTGACAAGATTTAGAAACCCTGTACTGAAGGGATTCTGCATGGCCTGCTCCCTCCCCTCTTCCCCACAGCCCATTTGGCCCTCTGGCAGCTGGGGTGGAAGGGAGGTTCCATGGCAGCTCTCACAAGTCCTTATTCTGGTGGAGAAAGCAGTAAGGTCGCCTTCAATCTGGGTGCCAAGTGACAGGGGCAACGAAAAAGACATTCTGCCTGAGGAAGAAATGCTCGGAGGTTCCATTCCCTGCACCCCCCACCCCTCGCCAAAAAAAAAAAATCAGGGACTATCAAAGATGCTTGTTATCACCATCATTATTTAGCATTGGTCTTAAAATTCTAGACCACACAATCAGACAAGAGAAATAAATATAAACACTGCAAAGGAGGAGATAAAGTGATTACTAATTACAGGTGATTTGGACAATCTGGGAAGAATCAACTGGAAAACTCCTCTGTAAAAATAATGTTCAGTAGAGTGGCAGGGCACAGACTGATAAGCAGAAATCAGCAGACTGTATATACTTAGGCAAAAAAAAAAATAGAAGATATCATGGAAGAAAAGACCCCATTTACTATATAAGAATTTAAAATATAAAATAATAACTTGGATTATTTAAAGTGAATTCAGTTGCCATTAACATATAAACCCCAGACAACAGTGCTTTAAATAAGATATGTTTGTTTCTTTTTCATGTGAACATTATCTGGAGGTGGCATTCCAGCAACCATTCCTGGGGCCTGGTCCTTGTCTTTTTGGTCAAAGGAGCATATGCTAGGACTCCAGGCATTATATCTGCATTCAGGCCACAGGAGAGAGGAAGGAAAGAACAGCAGAGGAAGGCTCTTCCTTTTAAGGAGGCTTTCACACATCTGATTGACTGGAACTTAGTCACATAACCACACCCAGCTCTGAGGAAGGCTTTGAATTCTACTTTATAGCTGTGTGGCTATGTGCATTGCTTTAAACAAAATTCTCTCTCTAAGGAAGAAAGTGAGAATGGATATTGGGACAGCCAGCAGGATGCCATAAAATGTAACAAGATATGTACAAGATCTATATGGGAGAACTTTAAAATTCTCTTAAAGGACATAGACAAGGCTTGAAGACATAGACAAACAGTATTATTGGATAGGAAGACTCAACATCATAAAAATATCAATTCTCCCTGAGTTAATTTGTAACTTTAAACATGTTCCCAATAAAATCACCACCCGGATATTTTTTAAAAACTAGACAGATGATTCTAAAGTTCATTTGGAAAAATAAACAATCAAGAGTAGCCAGTAATTTTGAAAGAAGAAGAATAAGGAGCTCAGCCCTACTGGATGTCAAAGCATATTATAAACCTATAATAAGTTAAAAAGTATGGTATAGATCAATATTATGGAATGAAGAGTACAGAAATAAATCCAAATACATGCAGAGATCTAGCACCACCATTTGATAGGGGTGGTATTTCAGTCAATGAGGAAAAGATATGAACTATTCAACATAGGGAATTGAGACAACTCACTGAATGTCTGGAAACAAAGTTGGATCTCTACTTCACACCTTTCATCAGGACAGTTTCCAAATACATCAAGACAAGTTTATAAAATGAAAGCATCAAAGTACCAGAAGAAACCTTGGGAGGATGCTTTTCTAACTTTGAAATGGGTAAGCCCTTTCAAATTAAGACTTAAAATCCAAAATAAAAATAAAACATCAACTCAATTACATAAAAATAAATAATATCAGCATGGCAAAAACCACTGCAAGCCATGTCAAAAGTACATGTTGCCCTGGCAGAGTAGCTTAGCTGGTTAGAGCATCGGCCCAATGCGCCAAGGTGAAGGGTTCAGTCCCTGGTCAGGGCACACGCAAGAATCAACCAATGAATGCATAAATAAGTATTAATGTTTCTCTCTCTCTTTCTCTCTCTCTCTTTCTCTCTCTCTCTTTCTCTCTCTCTCTCTCTCTCTCTCTCTCTCTCTCTCTCTCTCTCATCAGTAAAAAGAAAGTAAATGTCAAAAACAGTAAACTAGAACAAAATACCAAGTTTGTCCCTAATATAGAAAGAGCTCCAAAAAAATCAATATAAAACAAACACCACAAAAGGAAAATAGGCAATAGACAGTTCACAGAAGAAAATACAGATCACTTTAAAATATATGGAAAATGCTCAGACTTATAGAGAAACCTAAGCACATTACTAAGATATTATCAGACTATCAGAAACTTGATAACATACCATGTTGGCAAGCACTATTATATATGGCTGATGGAAGAGTGAATTGTTCAACCTCTAAGGAAGGTAGTTTGGCAACATCCATGGAAATCCATTCTTGTACTATCAGTTTCAGAAATGTCTTTTCTAGGAAGTGTGTACAATTACCTTCATAGCTAGGCAAGATGTCATATACAAGCTTATTCACTGTGGCCCTGTTTGTAATAGCATAGTATTAGAATCATCCTAAATGCCCCCCAGTAAATATGATGGAGTGTTATGCAGCCCTAAAGAGGAATTAGGAGGCTCTTTATGTGCCAAGACAGAAAGATCTCTACTATATATTAAGTGGAAAAGGTAAGGTATGAACGCGTGCATTTAGTAAGCTCCACTTAGCTAAAAGGGAGTAAGTGAATACTGGCATATCTCATTTTATTGTACTTAATAGATATTGTGTCTATTGAAGTTTTTGGCAACCCTGTGTTGAACAAGTTTATTAGTGCCCTTTTCCCAACAGCATTTGCTCACTTCGTGTCTCTGTTTCACATTTTGGTAATTCTCATAATATTCCAAACCTTCTTATTATATTTGTTATTTGATCTGGGATCAGTAATCTTTGATGTTACTTGGGCAAGACCCTCCAACAGCAGAAAGATTATGACCCAAAGCTTCCAATGATGGTTAGCATTTTTAGCAATAAAGTATTTTTTAATCAAGGTAAGTACCTTTTTTTACACGTAACGCTTTTGCACACTTAGACTACAGGGTAGTGTATATATGACTTTTCTATTCTGGGAAACCAAAAAAATTGTGTGACTTAACTGTATTGTGATACTTATTTATTGTGATCTGGAACCCGCAATATCTCCAGGGTATGCAGGATATATTCACATTTTCTCATTCATGTATAAAGTGTGAAGAAGAGGATACACAGAGGTTAAATAAAAAGCAGTTGCCTTCAGGGGAAAAGGGATTGTCTGAGGACCAGATGCAGGAGGGAGAGTATGTACCATATGCCCTTTTATACTTTGGATTTTATAAATGTATTACCTATTCAAGAAAGTACATGAAACTATTAATAGATAAACCTAATAAGCAAAGGCTAGTCACATTGGCATATATATATAGGGAAAGGGATTTTGCTGCATTCCCCCCACTATTAAAGAAATGACCCCACTCCTTAGAAATGTCCCCAGTCCTCAAAAGTCCCTGCCTTGTATTTGAGAACCGAGTTGACAGGGACTCATATTGAAGCAGAAGACCTTCTTGGCAAAGCTGCCAGTGAACAAGTTTGACGAGCACCTACTGCGTCCCTGGCTGTGACCTGGTCACTGTGGGAACTCACATGAAGGAGACAAGCCCACTTACCCTGCCCTGCAAGCTGGGCCTCAGAGCAGGCACGGCCGGGAAACATTTGTTCCCAACCCCTGCCCCTTCCCAGGGAGACTTAGGCCCCTAGTGAGGAGGCAGCACTGAAAGCCAAGAGGAGTGCCTCTGGCCCAGGGCAGGGAAAGAGCAGGAGGTGGGGAGAAGGGAGACAGCCCACCTTCTCTTGCCCTGAGTAGGAACCCTGAGCTGAAGGAAAGGCTGAGTCTCAGTTTTCAGAGCAAGGGCGAGGTTCAGGCTGGTGTGGAATCTTCTGAATCTATTCCATTCATACAAATTAGAACTAGTCCTTTCTATGATGTAACAAAGGCTTTAAAAGAGAGTGCTCTGAGCGGAGGCAAGTGGGGTCCTTAAAAAGTTGGGGCTCCCAGGCCAGAATGGTTCGGTTGGTTGAGCATCATTCTATGCAGTGGAAGGTTGCCGGTTCTATTCCCGGTCAGGACACATACCTGGGTTGTGGGTTCAATCCCCAGTCAGGCGTGTATGGAAGGCAACCAATCGAGGTGTCTCCTCCCTCTCTTTCTCTCTCTCTCTCTCTCTCTCTCTCTCTCTCTCTCATCCTCTCTCTAAGCATATATTCAGGTGAAGATTAAAAAAAAAAAAAGCTGGGGCTGGGGCTGGTGACTGGCATTGAAAGAAGTGTGGCACACAGAGGCGAGAGCAGCTTCCGGAGCTGGGGACCTGTCACCTTACAGAAAACACTTACCTTCTTCCTGCTTCTCTTCACTCGTTTCTGCCCTAGTAATAACTGAATGTGCTCTTTCTAACTCTCAGTGTTGCTCAGTGTAGTTTGTAGAACACGGTGCTTCCCACATGTTATTATTGTTACTATTACGATGGGTGTTGCCATGATGGTCATTATGCCTGCACTTGGGTCTTGGAAAGCAACTCTAGATTAGAGAGCGTGAAAGGGTAGTAACTGGGCCTATGTCCACCTCTCAAGGACTCCAGCATTTGCAGGTGGGCAGACAGGACACCTGGTTCCCTCTCGCTCAGTTTCCTCATGAAGGAAGTGGGAATAACAGTATTGAAGACCTGCTACTTTTCACATACAGGGGCAAGCCTAGGAGCAGGAATGTATCTGGTCCTACTTGACAGATAAGGTAACAGAGCATCAAGGTGACTTTGCCAGGTCCAGGCCACAACAGTGATTAAAACCCAGAATACCGGAGCCACGCTGGTATTCATGTCACTGCTCTCCACCCCCAGCCAAAGCTAAGCCTTGACCACACACAGTGGCCAGGGGGGTTGGGGACCCCAACCTCAGGGACTGGGCTGGTTGGGCTCACTGTTCTTTCTGCAGTGCATGAGCATCTGCTTAGAGTAGCATATTTTAGTTCTCTTTTCTCAAGAAGTCCCAGCTGTAAGTGGAAATGGGGCCACGGGTGCAAGGCAGGCAGGCCCCAATGCTTCCTGCCCCATCTTTGCACTCGGGCCTGGATTCCTGGTGGGGGAGGAGTTCAAGTCCAGATGCCAACAGGCTTGGGAGAAAGGCCCCTTTTGGTCTGTGTGCACGACACTGGGCCTTCTCTGTAAGACGCCCCCCCCCCCCAGCCCCTACCCCAAAGTGGCTCCTGAGGAAGTCCCAGGGTGCGGGGGACCTCAATTCAAGAGTCTAGGTCCTTCTGTGGGACAGGTCTGGGGTTTGCAGACTTGCTTGGTAGGGAATTCTTACCCAGAACCCCAGATTTTATATAAGATCTTACACAGATCCCCAAACTGTCGCACAAGCCACGTGGCAGCCGCACCAGTTGATCCAGCTGCCACCAGGGTCCTCTCTCATGCACAGAACCACCGGGGCTCTGGAGGTCCTGGTTGTTGCAACCAGTGTGTCTTCCGTCCTGCCCAGACCCTCCCCCCACTCAGCTTGCTTGCTCCTGAAAGACTGATCTTGCAGGTACCTGGTGCACATGCAGGCAGGGCTCCCATTGCCCTCAGCGTGAGAGTCCAATCCCTCTTCCTGGCACTGGAGGCTCTTCATGGGTGGTTTGAACATGCCTGTCTTGCCTCACCATTCACTGGGACCCAGTTCACTGGTCTCTTCACTACCTTTTGCATCTGCTGTGTTGACCTTCCCCACCCTCTCACCTTTTCTCTTTCAAAGCCTCCCCATCTATCCAAGCTCCTCTTGAGAGTCACTGTTTCCTGGAAGCCCTCCTGCCTGCACCAGCTGTCCCTGCCCTCCCCCTCACCCCACCCCCCCCACCCCCGCTGAAATGCAACAGCTCACAGCTCACATAGTTGGTGCTCCATAAAGTAGCACCTGATTCTTCTGTGGTTTTATCTGACTCATTGATGTTCACATGTGTCAGTCTTGTTCTTTTAGGTGATCTGCATGGTTAACTCACAAAGGCAGGGGCATATCAAGGTCTAAATAATATGAATTTCAGCACATACTGTTAATAGCTAGTTAATAGGTAATAACTGTATTACAGCGCAGCAGTCCTCGGGTTGCAGAAGCTCCTCCATCGTGTTGGGGAGTATGGAGGCGGCTTTGGGGGTTGGCCATCATGGGCGGGAGATGGGGACTGAGTTTGATTGCTGGCAGGTCAAGCCTCCTCCTCAAGACATTCCTTTCTGTAGCAGGTTTTCCTGAGATGTATGCCTCTCTCCAACTCAAGAAGACTGCATTGGGATGAGTGCAGCATTAACCGTGTGGTTCTGGTCCATCTTGCAGGGATTTGAAACTGGACAACATCCTTCTGGATGCAGAAGGTCACTGCAAGCTGGCCGACTTTGGGATGTGCAAGGAAGGGATTCTGAACGGTGTGACGACGACCACGTTCTGTGGGACGCCTGACTACATCGCTCCCGAGGTAAGACCCTGTGCAAGGGCCACCTCCTCCCGCTGCCACAGCTGAGCCAGGGCTCACCCCCATGGACTGGGCCACCTGGTGGTGCTGGGCGAAGGCTCTGGAAAACCAGGATGGATTCCAGGGAAGAAGGAGATAGGCTTGCTGATTTTTCCTTAAGGAAGTGGTGGTGATGGGGGAGAGAATGGTGGAGCAGAAAGTAACAGATCGTTCTTCAACTCTGGGCAGGTCCTCCTAAATATTTCTCTTTTATTCCAGTCCAGAACTACCAGTGGAGCTAGGACCAAGAGAAATTTGTTGACTTGTATCATTGTTTTTACTTCTAACCAGAATAAAGGAGCACCATTGATAAAGGCGGCAATGAACTTAATCAGCTATAATTTGCCTACAGGAAAACCAGGAGTAATTTGCCATTTCTAGTGTAGTGGTGATTCTACATAGGGAGCAGACAGGATCGAGGAGGAGGAGGAGGAGGAGGAAAAAGAAGAGATTAACTGCCTCATTATAATGGAGATCAGAGATGTTCATGTCGAGCCTCACCAATGGGATGCCTTTTGTGAAAGTTGTTTAGATGTCTTATTCATCATAAAGTGTTTGTTTGCCTTGAGTTTCTCCAGATCAAGCATGCCCAACTGAATAATACCTAGTGCAGCGGTTCTCAACCTGTGGGTCGCGACCCCTTTGGCGGTCAAACGACCCTTTCACAGGGGTCGCCTAAGACCATCCTGCATATCAGATATTTCCATTATGATTCATAACAGTAGCAACATTGCAGTTATGAAGTAGTAACGAAAATAATTTTATGGTTGGGTCACAACATGAGGAACTGTATTTAAAGGGCCGGAAGGTTGAGAACCACTGACCTAGTGCGATATGATTCAGATTTAAGACATAGCCTATCATACATACTTAATAAAAATGGTCTTGAGGGTTGTGACACATGGAAGATGGTAAGAAAGCATCAATCCCCATTAAGCATTGCCCATGGTGGATAGGTGTGTTAGAACACTTAGATTCCCTTTCCTTTCAGTGGGCATTGTTTGAGCACCTGCTAGGCACAAAGCAGTGTGGGAAGAAATAATAGACAATGGTCACTCTTCTAAAAGAACTTTTGGTCTAGAGGGAGTGACAGGTAAGTAAACAACTAATTAAGTAGAATCAGTAGGTACAAGAAACACAAGATGGTATCCTCAGGGATCAGGGCAGGCTTTCTGGAGCACCTGGTGAATGATTTGAGTTGTAAAGAATTAGCAGGATTTCCTTTGGTGGTGGGGGTGGGGAACATTCCTGAAAACAATAGGGAGGATTGAGTGGGGTGGGCAGGGGAGGAGGTTCAGCATCCCTGGGCTATGAATCCTTTAGGGTAGGAGCTTTGTTTCTAATCTGGGTACTTCCCAGGTTCAGCCCACAAATCTAGCTCTTAGTAATGGTTTGTTGAGTGAATATATGAATGAGAACTTGGGACACTCCAACATGAGCAAAGACAAAGGGATAAGAACATTCTTGGCCTTTTTAACGAAAGGAAAACAGTGTAGCTAGAACAGGATTTCTTAGTGCTCTTAGCCATGAATGAGATTAGCATAAAGGACTAAGGAAGATGGTCTTTATCCTGTGGGACCTGTGGACCCATTAAGGGCTTCCCAGTGTGGAAGGGTCATAATCAGAGCTGTCCCAGGAAGTAGATGGGCATCAGCCGTGTGGATCAGAGGGCAGAGTGAGAGGGAAGGACAGTTGAGAGACGGCCTGGGGAGGGTCTGGGAAGTGAGAATCAAGTAATAGGTAAGTTCTCATTAAAATGTTTGCCTTTTAAGAGATTGGAAGAGTAGAGATTTCAGTCAGTCTCTGCTAGTGTGTTCCCTTAGCAGGAATAGTAGGAATTTAACTTTCAAGGAGAAATCAGTGAGAGCCACGGCTCTCAACTGGGACCCGCTCTTCAGTATCTTCCTCATTCATCCTTTATCACCAGAATGCTTGGTTCCAGTCCCTCTGAGTTGATGCCAGAGTCAAAGGGTTGACAGCCTAGTGTAGTGTTAAGGACCCAGCCCGACAACCATTCACTTTCTGATGAACAAAACACCCACACAACTTCCATGGAAGACACTCCATTGGCGAGACTCACAATGAACAACTCTGACTTAAGAGGCCCAGACACTCTTCCTTCCCATCTACACTTGCGCCCACTCTTCAGAATCACCACTACATGTGAAATGTAGTCCCTGGTCTTCTGTGGTCAAGTTACAGCTGATAAAGATGCTGCTTCCTTCAGCAAGGGCTGCGGAGAAGGTTCTGTGGAAGTAGACCTCTAAAGCCCTTAGCACCGCAGGCACTGGCTAATAAATGGGGCTCCATTGTCTCTGCTGCTGGGTTGTGCACTCAGGTGGGCAAAGCATAGACCTGAGAGTTGAGATCCCAGGCCAGATTTGACCACTAATGCCCTCATGTGACCTTGATTGAGTCACAGAATGTTTTGACCCCCGGGTTCTTCACCTTTCAAATGGGAATAACAATTCCTGCCCTACTCACCTCATCAAGCCAATTTGAGAATCTAATGAGATTAAAGCATGGAACATGAATATGCTTCAGAAATCGTAAGCCTCTATTCAGAGAGGAGGAGCTGGGAGGTGCCAGGCTAACCTGAAACCAGAGACACCTTCTGAGGCACTAGCTCTGCCCCAGGGCTCTTCCCACCATGTGCCCTTGGCTAACCCCCATCACACCCCCTCTTCTTTCTCCACGCCCAGCCCCCACTCCCCAGGGATGGCGGCTAGCCCTGGGTAATGCTTGATGTCATCAGACCCAATGCCTCTCCTTCTCTTCTACCCCAGCTTTGACCCACTCCAGGGGTTGGCTGCCGCACTGGGTGCCCTCCCATGGCGTGCAAAGCCTTGCCCTTCTCACCAGCTTCATCGCAGATAATTAGGGCCAAGCCTAAAAGGAATTTTATAAAAGATGCCACCCAAATGGGAAGGTTCTGGAAGAGGCTTGGGAAGGGTGGGCAGGGCCACTTTGTGGTTCCCACAGCGCCATCCTATCTGAGCATATACAGGCCACCTGGAGGCCACTTCCCCATCACCCTGCTGAGGCTTAGAGCTCAGTTGAGCCACCTCCTAGAGGCTGGAGGGTGGCCTCCTTAGCACTCAGAGTCCCCTGAGCCAAGGAAAGAAAGGAGTGCCCAGTAAGGCACACACAGTGGGCACATGTGACAGCCAGTCTCCTGAGTGTTGGAACTGGGCTGGTCTCAAAAGAATTCTAGGGCCCATACCACCTGCTTACTTATAGATGCCCTAGGGCAGGGGTCCTCAAACTACGGGCCGCGGGCCACATGCGGCCCGCCGAAAACATTTATCCGGCCCGCAGGGTGTTTTTGCCGCCACTGCCTGTCCTGCTTAGCAGCCAACTTGTCCCGGGCCCGCAGTGCACATGTGTGGAATGTCTGAGGGACAGTGAACTGGCCCCCTGTTTAAAGTTTGAGGACCTCTGCCCTAGGGAGACAGTTGACCATGAAAAAATAACTAAAATCATGGTAGTATGTGGGAGATGCCTGCAAATCTCAGGGACAGTAAGGGCCTTAGGGCAGGAGAAAAAGAGAGACCCGAGAAAGATTTCTGGAGGAGATGATGGTGAGACTCAAAGATTTCTTGAAGGACAGAAACTGGCAATCCTGTAGTGAGACAGGTTGGGCTGCTGTATTTTTCAAGGTTGGGGGAGGCACTGGTTTGGGCTTTGGCTTTGGCTTTGGAACAGAACAGCATTACTGGCTCCTCAGGCCAGTGGAGCCTGTAACTCTGATCTCTAACAGATACCACATGCTAACCCCTGAGCTAAGATACCAAAGGTACTGACCAAACACATTACCCGCCCCAAATCATTTAGAGTTGACTGTATTTGCTTATATTCCTTTTCATTTAAATTAAAAAGATTCCTAGAACTTGATTTTACTATTTTCAAAATACAGGCCTTCTTACTTAATCCTAAATTACCTATAACCTCTAGAAGGGGGTTTGGAGAAAGCCCATATCCTGGGGTTCAGCCTCCTCTGGCTGTCTTGAAATCTGAGGATTGAGCTGGAGTTATGTCCTGGGACAAGCTATCAGAAGTCACCTGTCTGAGGTGTCCTGCAAGCTGCAATGATTAGACATGGCCTTTGCTATGTGGGGCACCTCAAGTTAAAAGAAGGGGGCCTGGGGCTTTCTAGAGGTAGGTAAATGAGGGGTTCATCAGCACCCCAGTGTTGTGGGTGGGAGTCATGAGGACATTGGAGATGGGTCTTTCCTTGGAATATGCAAGAGCAAAGTGGTCCTTTATGATTAGAACACAGAAGAGTCGGGAGATTGACTCTAGTTTCTTTTCCAAGAGCACGGGGCTCAGGTAAGTTCAACATTGTGGCCGGTTAAAGGAGACTAAGATTCTGCTCACCTTTCACTCCGTGAGCCATGCCTTGGACGAGTGTGAGGCCGGAGACCTGGACTCTCTACATGCAGCCACTGACAGCTGCTTGTGTCCCTCTTAGTCTGCGTCTTGCTCCTCTGACCCTGATCTTAATGTCAAAAATATGTTTTTTTAAAAACTTGACTATAAACACAAGTCAGAAACTTCATCTGGGGCTCAAACAAAGAACCAGAGAAGTGTCCCCGCTGGAGGACAGACTAGAGCAGTGGTTCTCAACCTTCCTAATGCTGTGACCCTTTAATACAGTTCCTCATGTTGTGGTGACCCCCAATTTCATTGTTGCAAATTGAACATAATTAAAGCATAGTGATTAATCACAAAACAATATGTAATTATATATGTGTTTTCCGATGGTCTTAGGCGACCCCTGTGAAAGGGTCGTTCGACCCCCAAAGGGGTCGAGACCCACAGGTTGAGAACCGCTGGACTAGAGGAATTGACCTTGGAGAGTTGATGGTTGACTCCCAACAGAGTGCCTCCCAAACTCAATTGTCACTGAATTCGTTGATGTAGAGTGACCTGGGGCTCTGCTCTGTGGAGGGGCAAGCTGGAAATTGGGGTTCAGCTCTGCCCAGGGGCGCTTGTGGCACAGGCGTGGCCGCAAGCAGGCATCTCTGCTGGGCTCTGACGCCGCCCGTCTCCTGGTCAGATCCTGCAGGAGTTGGAGTACGGCCCCTCTGTGGACTGGTGGGCACTGGGGGTGCTGATGTATGAGATGATGGCTGGACAGCCCCCCTTCGAGGCTGACAACGAGGACGACCTGTTTGAGTCCATCCTCCACGACGACGTGCTCTACCCCGTCTGGCTCAGCAAGGAGGCCGTCAGCATCCTGAAAGCTGTGAGTCCTTGCCCTGCACCCATGTTCCTGCTCCCCTGGCCTTCCCACCATCTCTATTTCTTCTCACTCTGCCCCTCTCTCCTCCCTCCCTGCCCGTTCCCCCCTTTCTCCCTTCCTCTCCCTGCCTCTCTGGGTCCCACCTCTGCTCCCCTCTGAGAGGAAGGTATTGAGAGCTGCCACCACTGCGAGGCCAGGCCCTGTTCCAGAGGCTGCTGCTGAGAGAATGGCCCTGGATGAATTGCTTTGCTTGTGGGAAAAGGACAGTGTGTGTGTGTGTGTGTGTGTGTGTGTGTGTGTGTGTGTGTTTCCTGGGGTTGGGGGTTCTGTGCCCCTCGGTGTCCTCCAGGGAGTGTTTCAATGGAGCAAAACCAACTCAAATTGCTCTGGGATCACCCCAGCTGCTTAGGCTTTGGGTGAACCCTCCTTCCATACCTGCCACCGTGGCCTGTGATGGGGAAGAGGGAAGAGGAAGGGAGGGAGGGAGGGAGGGTGGAAGGACCCTGTGCACCTGTGTCCACGATGGCATTACTGTGGCTGAGGAGCCGGTCAGAAAAGAAGTGTCCACTCAAGCTCTATGCAGCCACGCTGGATTCAGACACGTAACAGAGGGACAGTCCCCGCCCCTATAGATAATCCCTCACATGTGAAAACGCTTAGTGCTTGCTCAGGGCAGCCATTTCTACAACCTAAGACACTTGTACTGAGGCAAATAAGTGATTACCTACCGCCCTGGGAAAGCCGTGGAAGCTGAGGCTCGGGGATGCTCAGCAGGCCAGTTTCCTTCCCCTGGGCTGAGGCAGGACTGTGGCAACAGCCCGGGAACCGGGATGTCAGTGCTGGCTTCTTTCATCCGTCAGAATCCGCTCAGAAGTTCAGTAGTTGGCATTCCACAGCCGCAAAATTCACCACATCCAAGTACCCTCTCTACCATGCTTTGCTTTTCTTGTTCTTTTAGTCGTATCCCAATATTTACTAGTTATATGTAGTTTACAAAAAAAATTATATCCCTATCATAAATGGAAAGTCAGTATCACTTGCCATAACTAATGAACATAATTCATCATATGAAAATGTCAAAAAGATCTCAAATTACTTTGTAGGTGTCTGGGGGGACACATTTCATATATAGGAAAATGCCACATGGGAGCATGTTACTTTTTGCTGTAGCTGGGGTTTTTTCCTTCCTCTGTCCCCCATCTCATTCTTTCCCTCCCTACCTTTCTCTCCCTCACTCTCTCCCTTCCATTACTTCATTCAGCTAATATTGAACTACTGTGTGTGGAGGGCCTCCAATGTGCCGGGCGTTGTGCTAGATGTTAAGTGTGTGTTGGTGAACCTAACAGCCATCGACCCTTCCAGTAGAGCTTACGGCCCCACGGGAGAAGGTGGGCAATAAATAGAAAGTACATCCATACATGGACCTAGTTGGGATAAGATCGGTGAAAGCAAATAGAGGATGTGTATTCACTCATTCATTTTTCAGCACATGCTTATTGAGCATCTCATATGTGGCAGGCCCTGTGCCAGGTGCTGGCTAAGGAAATCCCCAGGCAGCCAGGACACCATCCCCGCAGAGCTGGTCTCTCACCCCAGGCTCTGAACACCAGCCCAGCACACCTGCCTCTGCCCCCCGGCCAGCACCCCCGCTGACCCTTTCATTTGGATGACCCAGAGCAGCGTCAGTGTCTGGAGATATTTTTAGTTGTCACAGCTTGGAGCAGGGGATGCTACTGGCACTGGTGTGTCCAGGCCAGGAATGCAGCTAACATCCTACAATACACAGGAGGGCCCCTGGGACAAAGAAGTATCCGGTCCGAAATGTCATTAGCACAGCGGTTGGAAACTTTGACCTACAGACATTCAGAAGCTCGAGATAGTGTCTGTGCTGCCAGTTGGTGAGGGTGAAGGCACCGCCCTCAGGAGAAGAGCCTCTGGCTCAGGGGCGGCTTCTCTGTAGCCTCGATCCTCCATCCAACCCCTCCCGGAATGGGAGGACAGGAAGCTCAGAGGAAAAGAGGAGCCGTCTTCCCCTCCCTTGGCCTTGGAATGCTTCACTTCCGCACATTATCGCTTGAGTCTTGGGCCAGGCCAGGTTTTCCATGACTCTGGCCACTGAGTTGGGTCCGAGGGCCGCTGCCTGTGTGAAGGTGGCGCAGAACCTAGTGAGGCCATTGCATCATAGAGTTACACAGAGCGCAGCCTGTGCAGCAGTATGTGCCAGTCCTGCTGCTTCCCTCCCTCACCATTGTGCCCAGGCCCGGCCTGCAGCACATGTTCAGTCATTTCAGTGTAGTGAGTGCACCAGAGGGGCCAGGCACGGGGAGCATAGCACTGATTCCTATGTCATAGAGCTTACCAAGGGAAGGAGATGTTGACACAAATTATAATTTAAGTAAACAAGAAATATGAGGTCCCAGGTCTCCACAGAGGGGGAATCTGGGGAGGCTTCACAGAGGAGACAGCATATTGACTGGCTCTTAGAGGAAGAGCATAGGCATGAAGAAGGGCCTCTGACCAGGGGAAAAAGGATGCAAAAGGCTAGCAAGATAGACTGTGTTCAAAGCAAGGAGTTTCTGTGAGGGGTGTGGGCTTTATCTGCAGGTGATAGGAAGCCATCAGAGGTGCCAGGGGTGACCTCTGCTGACTTTGGTTAGAAAGATGAAGTGTGTTGGTACCATTCCTAACTCACATCTGCCCACCACCCTTTTACTTTCTTATCCATGGCTCTGGCCCCGCCAGTAGCAGTTGGTCTGTGCCCATGTGCTTTGGTTTCAGGGGCACCAGGCAAGAGAAAGTAGGAGGCTCTCCTAGTCTTTCTTGCTGATGAAGCCTGAAATTCTACTATTGTAGATTTATCCCTTGGATTCATAGTTTGTCCTCGTAAATACAGATTCAGCCTTCACCCTATGAATTGTCATTGTCTCTCCACATGCACACACACATATCCCTACCTTTATTATGGGTGGCTGTCAGAAATTTTTCCACTTATTAACACTAATTGTTTTTTCAAGGTTATATTGTTACTCATGGGTAGAGGCCAAGAGCAAGTATTGTTACTTGTGGGAAGGCCAGCAGATATTAATTTATCTGCTCAATTAAATTAATATTTGTCATCAGGACTGACTCATTTAATAGGAATACATTCTCCTGGGTGTGTGTGTTGGGCCGGGGGGAGGCTAAGACACCAGCCAAAAAAATGTAAAACCCATCAATGTGGTTTATATGGACAAGCATTGAGAAGCAATACGCCTTTTTCTTTTGTTTGTTTGTTTGTTTTGTGTGGGGGTTTTTTGTCTTTTGATCCACATGCATGTTTTGTGCTAGAGATTCAAATTCAAATCTTTTAAAAATGGGAGGGTCCAGGTCCAGAAAAAGGAAAGGGCCAGGGGGTGCCTTTGATAATGTACCTTAATGTGAACATCTGATCCTCTTTTTGCACTTCACAAAGGACTGTTGACCTCTCAGTGTAAATGGGTTTATCAGACCTCCGTCTCCCTGAGGAGAAGACTTGAGAATCTGAGGGAAATCAGGGAGTTAGTAAGAGCCTGAGCTTCTAATCCCACCTTGGTACTTTGCTGGCTGTTTGACCTTGGCCAAATTAATTAACCTCTCTGTGCCTCAACTACCTCACTTATAGAATAAGGATAATAATAGTAGCTCAGAGGGTTGCATTTGGCTGAAATGAATTTATACACACACACACACACACACACACACACACACACACACACACACACACTGTTTGGAATGGTGGTTGGCTAACCTCTCTGTGCTTCAACTACCTCACTTATAGAATAAGGATAATAATAGTAGCTCAGAGGGTTGCATTTGGCTGAAATGAATTTATACACACACACACACACACACACACACACACACACACACACACTGTTTGGAATGGTGGTTGGCAAATAGTAAGTTCTATATGAGTTCACAAGTACCCTGAAGGGCGAGTTCACAACTACCCTGAAGGGCGAAGGCCCTGAAAGTGCAGAAAATAGGCTAGGGAGGTGATGCTGAAGATGTTGCCTTGGCTGATTGCTGTCTTTCCCTCACAGCCAGGGCCTGTCAGGCTTTTGTCACTAATTCTATGTCCTCATCCCTGCAGTTCATGACCAAGAACCCCCACAAGCGCCTGGGCTGTGTGGCAGCACAGAATGGCGAGGACGCCATCAAGCAGCACCCGTTCTTCAAGGAGATCGACTGGGTGCTCCTGGAGCAGAAGAAGATCAAGCCACCCTTCAAACCTCGAATTGTAAGTAGGGCCCAGAGCTCCTCCCACCCCGAGGGCCGGGCCTGGGTACCATGCAGAGGGAAGATGGTCTGGGCACATCTCACAACCAAAATGACAAGGCACGAGGGAGCCAAGACGCTCCCTGAGAGAAAGTCTCTGCTGCCCTAAGAGTTTACTGTAGAAAATGTGCCACCTGCAGCCGTCATCAAGATGAGGATTGCCATGGGACACAGAAGAACATTTCTTACTTTAATGGAGATTTACTTACTTATTTTGATCAGAAGTTGCACATGGTACTAGCTCTCCATGTATGGTGGTGATAGAAGGTTTCTTTATAAATAAACAGGTTTGTTTTTTAAGTGAGTCCATTTAAAGAAAAACATTAACTAAATAATAGTCACAGTCATTATGTGGAACTAGCACAGAGCATGAAGTTGTGACTCAGTAACTGACATTTGGGGACTGTCCCCTGAGGGGCCAGATCTGTACGAGGCCATTTCCTGAGGCCACATCAGAGATCACCTGTCCCCTCTGTCCCATCTCCCTTCCAACTTTACTCCAGCCTCAGCACACACTTCTGTCCAGGCTCTTAGGCCTGTTAGGTTGATGCCAGTGGTGGTTGCAGGAGTGGGGGCAGGGCCAGGGGCGGTCAGTGAAGGGTGTTTGAGCTCAGAAGTTAGAACTAGTGAATCTGGGCTTGACGCAGAGCCAAGACCGGGTCCTGGCAGTGACCTTCTGCTGGAAGGGGACAGGGTTGGCTCTGCTCTCCTTAAAATTAGTAAGAATGTGTGTGCACACGTATGTTTGTGTGTGGGAGAGGTATTATCTTAATTCTGTTGGCTTTTAGCATGATGAGGCTAAAAATATTGGTAGCCAGCTGACCTGCATACTGGGAGTGAGGAAAGATGTGTAATATAGGAATTTACTGGGCAGAAGCCCCAATCAGTCCTGTCACCCCACCTCCTTCCTCACTACCAACTACACAGATGAGCCTCCTGTGCTCTGTGAAACTTCAGAGAGGGTTCCATTATAGTCCAGAAGGTTTTCTGAGGAGTGATTATTGATTATTGATACTGCTGTGCTTCTCAGAAATGTTACCTTAGTGCAGAGGGGTAACTCTCAGCTAAAGGGCCTGGTCCAGGCCTTAGCCAGACGCCAGCGTCCAGAGCATGGCAGGTTGACGGTCACTTGACACTCAGTCCTGTCACCATTCTTCATTTGCCTTCTCCTTTGGTTTCATGATTTTTCACCGGCTAGCACGCAGCTGGGAACAGGCTAGATTTAGGTTCACCTCCTTTCCCTGTTAACATCATCCCCACCCCTGCCCATCTCCCCCATAGCTCTGGGGCCTGCTGTGCCAAGCCTGTGCTGTGAGTGCCAGCTTGCCGAAGGCTGCCTCCTCTGCCCAGGGTCTGTGCAGGTGGCCTTGACCCTGACAAATGAGGGGAAGTAGGAACCGGAGGCCAGGCAGAGGAGGAGGAACTAGAGTCTTGATCTGAGGGTGACATGCTATTTTAGGCTTAATCTAAGTTAATCAACCCAAATAAAATTGGGAAGTAGAGCTAAGTAAAGAATCCAGGCCCTACACACAGGAACCCAGTACAAGATCAAGGACTGATCGGCCAGCGCAGGTCTACAAAATGAGTTAAACCTCAATTTGAACTTCAGGTCAACAAAACGATTTAAAGCTAAGCTTTTGGAGGGCAGGGCTGGAGGAGCAGCCCCTTCCTGTGGCAAGGAGGGTGGATAGGACAGGGCAAGCCCCCAGGGACCATCAACAAGGGGTATGCAGGGGAGAGGGCCTGGGACGGCAGAGGCAGGCAGCAGGTCTTGCTGCGAGGCCTCACTTTTGCTAAGAGGCCACACGGAAGCAAGCAGTTAGGGAGGTCTTTAATGATAAAAAGCACCAGGAAGTAAGTTTTAGGTGTGGATTCATGGAGAAGAGTCTCTCACTGACATAGAACAGACGGGAACAGTGCGCAAACCCAGCAGAGGAGAATGCCCTGAGATTTCAGGAGGCTGAGAAGCGCTGGTCCCCAAAAAGCCCTAACAGAACTGGGGTTCCTCACTGGGGCTTCCACCCTCAGGTCTGAGCTCTGAGCCAAGTGAAAGTGCAGACCAGGGAGGAGTGACCCTGGAGCAGTCCCTGCCTCCCAGAGTGAGGAAAAGGTGTGGGGCAGGTGTGAGCTTTCTGCAGGCCTGAGGGATGGGAGACAGGAAGGAAGGAACCAGGAGGCCAAGCGCGTGACCGATCCCACCTGGCCCAGACAGACAGGGATCCCCATACCGCTGTCCCTGGCCAGGAGTGCAGGTGCTCCTGTGGGCACAGGTGTGAGGGGGCCCTCAGGTACCCGTAGTAGGAGTACTTCCCTGGGTCAGGGGTTGAAACCAGCTGGGGCCAGGTGGGACTTCATCTCCCCCTGGAGCTAAGGGACTATGCTCTCCTTCCTGGGCCCCCCAGAGAACCCCCACCTGGAGCAGAGGACAATACTCTGTGTGCTTACTTTGCTGAGGGGCTCCAGTCGGTTCAGAGGCCCTACCACCCCTGGGTAGGATGGCGGTGGAAAGGGGCAGGGGCTGTCAGGAGCGCCCACCAGTCTTCAAGTGTCAGCCTTCCCGAAGCCCCACGCCATCACTGCCTTGGAAACGTCTTCTGTGCACTCACCCTCCACAGACCTCCAGAGCTATCCTCGCCACCTGGGGGCAGGGGAGAGGATGTTTATTCAGTTGGTTTCAAGCCGGTCTGAGGAGAGAATGAGAACATCTGAAGGAAGGCGCTAAAAAGGGAACCTTATTTGGCGCAACAAGGCGTTTCTGATCACATTTCCAGCGGAATGATGTCCATCCTTACAGAGTTCTCAATGACAGGTCTTGAGAGACTTAAATGATTCAAATATCTGATCACATTAAATCCGTCAGACTAGAGATTTCTCTTTGGAGAAATATCAAAATTGGGACAGAAAAGAATAATCCTCATCTGGTTAGCAGGTTGGAAAGGTGTCCCAAACCTGCCCCTAAGCTGAAAGCTCTTTCTGAAAAAGGTTAACGGCAGGACCCTGAGTCATCAGAGGGCTAGTGGATAGCAGAGGTGGATTTTAAGTTGCATTAAAGCCCACCACTCTGATGACTATACTGTACTTCTCATCTCTGAAAGCCTTGTACAACCAATGTGAAAACTCACATAAAGCTTTTATAACCCCCCCCCCCACACACACACACACACACACACTCAGGATTAGCTCTTGTGGATGCCTGGCTGGCTCAGAAACCCCCAGTGAGGATGGCTCTGGGCTCCATAAGCAGGGCCAGCCTTACCCTGAGGCAAGATAGGTCTTTGGCCATTAGAGAGACCCTGGGAAGCGGAGGTCTGTCCCCACAGAGCCATCTTCTGTTCATGGGGCAGGGAGTTCTCTCGAAGGACAGGATTTCAGAGACTTGAGGATGCATCCGGTGCCTTCAAGGAGAGCCGGGGGAGAGAGGTTCTGACAGAGAAAATGGAGGAAAGCTGGTATGGAGGCTCCCATTGGGAAGAAGCAGCCAGGCTAGTGGGTTGCAAGCAGCCATGGTCAGAGTGAGGGTCTTGCATCTTAAGGACAGACTTCAAGTCAAAGGAAAGACTGTGAGAAGGGGAGGCAAGTCTGAGCAGACATCACCAGCCTTGCGTTTGGCGGTGGCCTTGAGAAGGCGGTGCATGACTTAGCAGGCAAGGAAACCAGGTGCAGACACCTGGTCTGGGCTGACGCTCCCGGGCATCCGGTCAAGGGCCTGGGACTGTGAGGGAGTGCTCTCCTGTCCTGGGCTAGCTCCACTCGCTCCCTCCCTTCGCCCACGGGCATCACATCCGAATGCCACCAATCCCAGAAACCAGCTGGGTAGCTACTGTCCTACTACCCAGCTGGCTGTACTGAACCTGAGGGGGGTGTCTGTCTGAGTCAGGAAGGGGTTGGTTTTGCCTGGTGGTAGGTGGTGGAGATGAGGCTGGTAAAGGCCAAGTCACCCAGTCTAGGATCTAAGAAGAGCCAAGATGTAGTGACATGTTTTCTAGAGTCCTACCCACTCCCACTCCCACTCCCATCACAAGTTGGCTCCCCTCCTGGCAGAGCCTTCTGGTGGGCACAGCGGGTCTGTACTCTGCCGAGGCTGGGGTCCCTGGATCACCCCACGGGGGCTGAGTATGTGGGAGGGGGGGCACAGCTCCAGGGCCTGATTCCTGTCCCCTCCCCCGGCTTCACCCTCTGAAGATAGCACCAAGGAGATTGTCCAGATTCACAGCTGGAATTTGGCCTCTGGTCAGGTTCTGTCGCATACCTCCACTGGCTGCTGTCCCCTCCAGGCCTTTGGCTTCTTGAGATGTTTGCTAAACTGAGATATCTGCTCCCTGGCGCCTGAGCCTCGTCTAACCCCTGCCCTGATTCCCCAGCTGTCACTAGTTCACAGGGTTTCCTGCCTTCAGGTTTGTGTGTGCTTCTTTGCACTGGCCTCACCCCAAAACAATTTCAGTGGCCCCTGTTTCCACACAATTTTCCTCTCGCTTATCCTCCAGCTGTATTTTACATTCCCCCTCCTCCACCTTCCCTTTCATCCTCCTCCTGTTCACTCACACACTCTACTGATGTTGTACAAGTCATGTGCATCAACACTAAACCAAAGACTTGGTGCTGCCAGGCACTAAAATCCATGTTCTGGGGTGGCTGGCTTCAGAGTCAAGACACAGAGTGAGTGGCAGGCACCCAGCAGTGGGTGGGGGAAAGGAAAAGCCAGCAAGGCTGGAGCCAAGGCCTTTGATGTTGGAGGGGCTCCCATTGGGAAGAAGTAGCCAGGACAGTGGGTTGCAAGCAGCCAGGGAGAGAATTCATTGGTCTGTCCCACTGGGGATGGGGGTCCAAGGTGATGGCCTCATCTGGTTGCCAATAAAAGTAGCACATTTAGCTTTTATGTTCCTGGTGGGTTTGCCTTCTTTGGGACCATGGAGGGCAGAAGAGATATGTTTGGTGTGGTTGAAGGGCATCTTCTGACCTTGCAGATCTTGGAGGAATTTTGTTCCCTCCTAGCTTCCCTCCTGCATACTCCTCCTGTCCCCCCTCCATTTCCTCATTCAAAAAAAGCATTAGGCTCTGAGATTATGGCTCCCAGGACTTTGGGGGAAGCCAGTGGAGGAGAGGGAGATCTGCGTCCCAGAAACCTAGCTGTCCTCAGAGAAAGCCACAGGCAACGAGGGAAATGCTGGCCAAGTAAACTTCTCTTTGTGTGCGTGTTCTCTCTTTTCAAGTTTGCTTCAGTGTGAATGTCCCTCTTTAAGGTAAGGCCTCCAGAGTGGGGAGTCTCTCCAGGTAGGTGAGCCCTCAGGCCCGGTGACATGGAGGCCCCTTTCAACCTCATGGTCCGTGTTCATCCAGCCATCACACTGCATGGCGGGACGCCCAGGGAGGCCTTTCCTGCATGCTCCTGCATGACTGGGCTGTGCTGGGAGGAAACGGGGAAGTGGGCTTGAGACCCTCACACCCTCACCAACTTCGTGGCCTGAGGAGGAGCCCTGCTGAACAGGCAGCCCCTTCCCCTAAAGTCAGCCCCCTTGCCCAGGGACCACCTGACGGCATGGACCACAAAGACAGAGCCCAGGTGATCATTGCAGGCTGTCCCCATCCTCCACCTGGCAGAGCAGAAGCACGACCCAGACAACTCCTGAGCCCATCAGTTACGACAACCCCCTGACTGCTCATGCTGTAGTGAGAGCCGTTATTTTATTTTTTTAATATATTTTTATTGATTTCAGAGGGGAAGGTAGAGGGAGAGGTAGAAACATCAATGATGAGAGAAAATCATTGATAGACCCCACCAGGGATTGAGTCCGTAACCCAGGCATGTGCCCTGACCAGGAATCAAACCGTGACCTCCTGGTTCATAGGCCAACGCTCAGCCACTGAGCCACACCAGCCAGGCATAGTGAGAGCCTTTAGCATCCAAGAGGCTGCAAGGTCCCTCAAAGAGCTAGGACTCTGATGCAGGGCTGGAAGGCACAGGAAAAGTCCAGGAACCCGTTTGTGGTAGTTGTGGTGGCATGGTACAGTGAGCATGGTACTGGCTTTGACCTTAGAGAGACTGGGGTTGAGTAAAATTGCTATTATAGGAGAGCCATGTGAACCTGAAAATTCACTTCAACCCCAAATTTCTGGCCTCCCTGAGCCTCCCACCCCCCAACCTCCTTGCCTATGAAATGGGGATGAGAATACCCACTCACAGAATCATGAACAAGCCCAAGATACTTTGTTCACTGTAGATTCTCAGTACATGTCAGTTCCTATCTGTCCATTCACCACCCTACACCCAGCCTGTTAAAGCCCCTCTTCCTTTCATCCTGAGACTCCCAGAATTAACACTTCAGGAATGCAGGAGGCGGTATGAGGTTTGGAGACTGTAGAATCAGATGCGACCAGGTTCCAGTTTGTAGGCTCTTGGGAAAGTCATCTCATCTCTCTGAGCCTCAGTCTGCCAATCCATGGATTGGGAATAGTAGTATCTACCACACTGGGTTGCTGTGAAGAGTAAAAAGCTGAATTGTGTGAACTGATTAGACAGTCCTTGATGTACAGTGAGCACCGGGATGGTGTGATGCTGATAGCGAGGGAGACAGTGGAGGTCTAGGCAGAGGGAGGCTGCATGGAGCAATATCCCTGTTCCAAAGGGGTGGAGGGGCCAGGAGTTCAGATGAGTGAGGACACCATGCTGTAACATAAATACTTGAGGAATACTAGGTCATAGGGTAAATCCAGGACTTGACTTTGGGAGGGGTGTCTTGAGGTTTGGTAGAGGACAGAGGGGAACAGATGGCATGAAGAAGAAGCCTCCCCAGACAGGCTGGGAGGCAGGGCCTCTGTGTGTCACGAGGACCTCTTCCCACCTGCAGTCTTGGAGAAGATCCTGACCAGGTAGGGCCACTTGAACAGTGCCCTCCTGCCCATCTCTGCAGAGAAGACTAAAGGGTGGCCTGACAGTCAGGAGTGGAGGTACAGTCATCAGAGGCTGAGTAACGTGCATCAAAGTAAAGCAGAAAGAGCGTTAAACCTTCCCCATGGAGGGGCTTGGTCCTCTAGCCCTGAAGCCAGAATTTGCTCTTTGAAGGGTGCAGGCACCAAGGGACCTTCTACAAGCTGATCAGGTTCCCCCTACTCACCCCAACCTCCAAGTCCAGGACCTTGATTCTCCAGGGCACTTCTGTCATAGAGGAAAGAAGCACTTGGAAACCCATGGGAGTGGGAGGGGGGGCGGGGGGGGCGCGGTGATTAGTCCCCATTTACTTTCCATTGTGTGTGCTGGGGTAGCCAATGGTAATAATTGGAGATTTGGCCTAAACTTGACACTCGTGTTATTTTTGAATTCTGGGATTTTACAAACACACAATAGATTTGTGCAGTTTCATTAAGCTTCCACATCAACCTCAGTCTCTTCAAAGTGAGAAGACCTGGCCCACGCGAGCTGCAGCCACTGAGCCTCCATTGTTATTCTGGCTCCTCCTTGCTGGGACCTACTTTAATCACAAAGTGGTTTCCTCGGAGCACAGAGCTTGGATGTCAATGCCCTGTATTAGGTGAGCCCAGCTGGAGGAGTGGAGAGAATGGCCAGGACAGTGAAATATGTTTCTTGCTTTAAGTACAGAGATGGGAAGATAAGCCAGAGTAGGGCTTATCAACTGAGATGACTTACAAAATAAACCAGGCTTTGACTTTGGGCATCAGGCACAGACTGTCCCTCTCCCTCCCCACAGCTGCTGGCCTCTCATTGAGTGTTGCTTCCTGGAGAGGCGTGGCAGGTCTAGGCTATAGGTTCCCAGGTCCTGGGATGTGGGTGTTCCCCTTGATGCTTCAGAGTACAGCCACCCCAAACACGGGATTCCAAAATCTAGCCCCAGCTGTACCACAAGCAATGAGTTAAGAGGACAATGCTGGGCAGCGCTGGGTGCTGGTCCCTGCTGTTGGTATCTATGAGACCCCGAGCAAGTCGCTGAGTTTCTCTGCTCCCTTCCTGGAAAATGGGACCTTACACAATCCTGAAGATTTGTGCCAGCCACAGACACTGCATTTCAACATGCTGGAGCACAGGGATTTGAGGGTTTTAAAGTCAACGTTCCTGTAATAAAATGTGCATAGACTAAAACTTACTCACTTCAAGTGTACATTTTGATGCGTTTTAACAAACTGATGCACCCACGTAACCCCGAGCACAATGAGTAAAGAGGACGCCTCCAGCGCCCAAGCGGTTCCCAAGCGCCGTAGACAGCTCTCTTCTAGATTTCATGTATGTGGAGCCGTGTAGTGTGCACTCTTTTGTGTCTGGCTTCTTTCATTCAGCATCATGTGTTGGCAATTTGAGGACTGTATTTTTAACTTTTTCTTATGGAAAATTTCAAATATGTACCAAAGTAGAGAAAAAAGTAGAGAGAATCCCCATGTGTCCATCACTCACATCAATTAGCAAGATCTGCTTACTCAGTTAGGGGAGGGCTTTTTCTTTTTTTTTAATTATATTTTTATTGATTTCAGAGAGTAAGGGAAAGGGAGAGAGAGACTGAAACATCAATTATGAGAAAGAATCATTGATTGGTTGCCTCCTGCATGCCCTACACTAGGGATTGAGCCCGTGACCCAGGCCTATGCCCTGACCAGGAATCGAACTGTGACCTTCTAGTTCACAGGTCAACGCTCAACCTCTGAGCCATGCTGGTGGGGCAGGAGGGCTTTTTACCTGTTAGTTTCACAGCTGCATCCTCGGCAGTGACTCCTGGCACATAGTAGGAATTTACTCTATGTTTGTGGAATGAATGGTGTAGATCTACAGTGTTTTTCCAGAGAATGTTTCTCTCTTAGCTCCATTTCTAAGTTCTCTTCTCACCTTTTCTGGCCCAAGACTGATTCCAGGTTATGCCTGGGAATTTGGGGGCAACAAGATCCTGCATTAGGAAACCTGAAATCATTTAATGGTAAAAGGAGGTGGGTGACCTCATCTTGACTTGAGAGGCATATATTACAGTGTTTACAGTTCCTATTTCAAAGGCAGCAAGCAGAGCAATAATGAATCCTGGGCCAAAAGAACTGATCTCTATCTAGAATGTTTTCAAAAATAAGGAGGGAAAAGACTTGTGAGTGGAGGAGCAGGGCCTTGCCAGGGCCAGATTGCAAAGTTTTTCCTTTGGGTACCAACAGTTATCCCTGGAAAGCTAAAGCCAACAGCTGTCAATAATAACACTGCTTTGAAAAGTAGCTGATAAATGAGCAAGGGTCCCGTGGGTTAGAGGCAGAACGGGGCCAGGTTTGCCACTCTGTGCCTAACACATTCAGCAGGAGACACGGGTCCTGCCGCGGCACGTCTGCTACGTGGGGCCAGCTCGCTGCGGGGCCTGGCTCGGGAGCTCAGGCCTCAGGCAGGCCGCGGCAGGCAGGGCACGGTCTCCTCCGGAGGCTTTTTATTCCTGGATATCCACACTGTTTTCCACACCTTTTCAGTTCCAGGCACCACTACTGAGTGCCCCTTTATCCTGCTTCGGGGTCTACCCAACAGTGGGTTGTAAAATCAATTTAGTGTGCCAGGTGCAGACAAACTTTTAATGAAGGATGAGATGGAATGGGATGGGAAGGGAAGGGAAGGGAAGGGAAGAGAAGGGAAATGAGACCAGAACATGGAATGCATCACACAGAATAAAGGTAGTTTAGAGCTTGCTGAATCTTTTCTTAGGGTGTTACAATGAGGTGCTGTGCACGAGGTCATATATAAAATGCATTTTTAACTGTTGCTTATAATGGAAAGTTTTGAAGGGCAATGCCTCTCTTCACCCTGATGTCTAAGAGATGACCCCAATAGGCGTCGTGGGAATGGCGGCCTCGTGCATGGTGAGGGGGACAGGGCAGAACGCAGCTGTTTGTTTCTTTCTTTGTAACACGGCAGCAACACTCCTGGCAGAGCCACTCAGGCCTTTGCACACGTGAACGCATTGACGCCTCTCGGCAGGAGGCAGGCCGCCACACGCCAGGGACAAGGGCCTGGGGGTCAGAACAAGCTGAATTCATTCCTGGCTCTTTCCTCCGGCTGGCGTGCACCTTGGGCCAGCCGGTTCCTAATCTTAACAGTGGGGGTTGTGGCCTCCAGTCGGGTTGTGTGTGAGGTTCAATGAGTCAGGCAGGTAAGGCACTTAGGAAAAGTGAGCTTTATTCTACTTTCCACATGAAGACACTGAAGCTGTGCCAAGCACTGTGCTGGTACTAGAAGTACAAAACAGCCAGCCACACAGACCCAGCTTCCAGCCCAGTGGCCAAAACAGTGATGGAGTAAGTCAGTACCTAGTCACACTGACGAGGAGGCCAGGAAAGAGACGCATGGGGCGATCCAGCTGTGGGAGAGGAACCAGCCTGGGTTGTGGGCGGTTCCCCCGGGAAGGGGCATTCCTTTCCCACGTAGCAGCGCATGACCCTCCTCGTGAGTGGCCTCAGGAGTTTCCGAGCTCCTTTGCTGCATTTGAGAGGGAAATGGACCCTCCTCTGCTCTCGTTTCTGGTCTTGGAGGGTGGTGAGCTCACCGGTGTGAAAAAAACAACTGCCCTCTGCCTCCTCTGGGGACTCAGCAGCATCCATGTAATTAACCGGGAGCTTCCCAGGCCGGGCTGTGACCTGGGCACCGCCAGCAATGAAAGGTGCAGCCGGTGGGACTCACCCTGAGACGCCACTCTCGCTGGGGAGCCCAGACTCATGGGGCCCTTAGAGGCTTGGTGGCTCTTCACCTCTGCATGCCAGCAACCGAGGCCACCATGGCTGTCTCCTTTGGACCACGGATTGGCCAGGAACCAAGTGGCTTCCCATTGTTGAATGCCATGAAACTAATCACTTGTGCTTAAAGAGCAAAGGGGTCTCGATTTTCTGCTCCCCTAAAAGGTGGAAGCAACTTTGCCAAGTAGAGTTCACAAACTGGAGAATTATGCAACCCATTCATTTAAAAATTAGGAGATCTGCCATGAGTCTTTGATATCATCCTCCTGAACAAAATGAATCTCTCCTAACATGATGAACAAGGTAATATTCCTCCTAACATGAGCCTCTGCTATCATTCTCCTGGATAAGATGGAAAACGTGACCATGGCTGGTTGACTCGCAGTGGATTTAACCACACTCCCAAAGTGTGCTGGCGGGGCTGGATGTGAGCTTTGTCAGAGCGCTGTTTGTAGAGGGCAAGGTAGAGGGTTCTGAGCCTGACCCCGTCTTACATACTATTTTTATGAGCATCTTGATAGAGAGATGGGAGGCATGCAATCAAATATTAGGGTGACCAAAAGCTGAAGGATATAGCAGATAAAGATAGGATGAAAGAATTGAAATGACATTTTCCTAGTACTTTAGAGTTCAAGTGAGCTTTACTTAGAGGCTCTCTTAAAACCCTCGGCAATCTAGGTATATTTATTATCCCCATTTTTTGCTAAATAAATCGAGATTCAGAGAGGGAAATTATAGAATCATTATTTATGGTGATCTTGACAGGCTAGAAATAAATACCAAAATAAGAAGAAATCAAGGCTAAACATAAAGGGTCACATTTAGATTAGAAAAATCAATTTTTAGGAATTGGGGGTATGTGTTCGTTTCCTAAGGTTACCACAACACAATATCACACACTGGGGGGATTGGAATAACAGAAATGCAGTGTCTCACTTCTGGAGGCTAGGTGTCAGCTGGGCCATGCACCCTCTAAAACCCACAGGGGAAGAGTCCTTTCTATCCCCTTCAGCTCCTGGTAGCCCACATGTTCCTTGGCTTATGGCAGTACCATGGCTCTTCACGTGACTTTCCCTCTGAGCATATCTATCTCTGTGTCCAAATGTCCCCTGCTTACAAGGTCACCAATCATACTGGGTTAAGGTCCACCCTAGTGACTTCCTCTTAATTTGAGTACATCCGTAAAGACCTTAATTCCAAATCAGGTTCCATTCTGAGGTACTGGGAGTTAGGATTTCAACATATCTATTTGGGGGACACAAGTCAACCTATAACAGGGTTCCATTGGATTGGTACAACTGTGATTTATCACAGCTATGTAAGAAATGATAAAACCTTGATAACTATCTTAGACATCGGTTTAATTTGAGGGTTTCCATCAGGTAGAGGGTCATGCCATTGAACATGGCAATGCTCAGATGAGAATGGATCAGCTTTGGCCACCACATTCTAAGAAGGAGGTGGATGAAGGACAGTAGGGAACCACAGAGACATGGACAAGACAGGTGCTGTGACGGTTCTGTGGGCAGCCCAGGGCAGCATGAATTATCTGTACCTTTTGCTCTGTTTTCTATAAAAGAAGTCCAAGAGTATGGCCAGTTCCTGGTTAACAAAATTTAAAGGGGAGGGGGATGGAGGACTATGTTTAGAGAAATTCCTAGGTAAATGGTAGTTAACTTGAAATTCTTTTCCAACCCAGCATTCCAGCCAGGCAAGACACTATGGAGCCAGGCTGCAGTTAACTGATGTTGCGAAAGCATTCTCGTTGTTGAAATTCTTGCCTTTTCTTTTAGAATATTGTAAAAAAGGAAAATGGAGTGCAGATAAGACTATTGACATTTCAAAGCTAGGAGGAATTTTGGGTTTGACTGTTACAGTAAATGAAATTATTTTGAGCAAATGGATATCAGGTGTCTGCTGTGCATCCTGCTTTGCACTAGGTACCTGGAGGGATATGAGAGAATATTAGGAAACACGTAGACTATTAGAGGAAGGGACCAAATGTGGGATCCAGGAGGTACTATGGGGGCTGGGAAGAGGGTGAGATGGGGTGAGGCTGGTGTCAGGGGAGACTTGGGGAGTTGGAACGGGATATGGGACCTTGAGGAAAGCTGGCATTTTGGTGACCAGTGCTGGTCACAGTCATGGGCAGGACACCCCTGGCTTGTAGTCATTCTACCTAGGCTCTTGCTGTCATTCCAGGCAGAGGTGAAGAGGTGGGCAGGGACAGCAAGGCAGCCACATGACAGCCAGTCCCGTGCCTCAGCCTGTAATCAGGTGGTTCTCTAGGGCTTTAAAACAGAACTATCTGTTGCTCTCTCCTGACGATCGAATGGAGACAGAAGCAGGCATCACTGGCTCCTCTGAGGGCTTGTGTTTGTGACCTCAGTACAGGGAGGGCCAGGAGAGACTTGCATTGGCCATAGAGGAAGCAAGCACTGAGGAAGCATGCCTGTCCATGTCTGTGCCTGGCTCCAAGCCCTGGCACACCCGGCTGAGACCCAGGGCTCAGTGGCCTCGGAGTGCTTTGTAAGATGAGCTCAGTGGCTTTGCTTCTGAGATGCCATTTCTCAGAAGGCTGTGGAGTGACGTCAGCTCAGTGACGAGGGCATGGGGCAGGAGGCAAGGAGGGGAGAGGGTGTTCCAGGCAGAGGACCAGCTGTGAAAGGCTTGGAGGCAGGAGACAGCCAACGAGTCCAGAGAACTGCATGGGAAATGAAGCTGGGCAGATAGGCAGGGACAAGATCCTGAAGGGCCTTAGAAGTGTGTGTGTGTAAGAACCTGGGCTTTCCCCAAGAGCAGCGAAGTGCTGATAGAAGAACCTCAGTCACTGGAGGAAGCACTGGAATGTTTGGATTTGGAGGCAGACAGAGAAATGTAAGATGTAGTCCCTGCCCCCAGCAGCGCATGGCGCTGATGGGCAGATCACATGGACTGTGCTGGGTAACAGCCACGCTGCCCGTGGTGCCTGCCCATGGCACACAAGCTCTGAAACTCAGAGGCAGAGTGGAAACTCACATTTATTGGGTGCCTGTTAGTATCAAGGGCACGGAGGCACCTAACATTTGGCCTCTCAAGGCACCTGTTACCACCTGCATTCTACAGATGAAAAGATCAAGGCTCAAAGAGTGACTTCACACGGTGTCATATAAGCAGAAAGGGACAGTGCAGGGACAAGAAGTCAGCGGGTGCTCTTTCTCCTCCTCTATGCAGCCTCTCCTCGGTGTGGGCCAAGGGCTGGGGGATGGCTTCATGGGAAGTTATGGTTTGAAGAGTTAGAAGGTTGTTCCACGTGCCACGGTGTCACCCTTCAGGCTGTGCAGTGTGGGCTGAGTCTGGCTTAGACATTAGGGAGGCGTCTGGGATGACCAAGGGGCTAGGGGACCAGGGAGTGTCTCTGGGAGTTTGCCCATTGGAATCTTGGAGTCAAGTTTTGTGCCTGTGAGGGAGGCAAGCAGCTTCCCAAAGAATAAAATCAGTGAGTGAAGGATATAATCCCCAGTTCTCCTCAAATTTGGGAATGTTCATTGCTGCATACTAGTACCTGCTATGACTAGGCAGTGATGTTTCCCAGAGATAACTGCTTTGGAAAACTTCCCACGTCTCTAAGGTGAATAATCAGGAATGGCACATAGTGTGGATGCTGGCTATTTGACGTGGAAAGGAGGAGCTGGCATGCACCTAAGATGTCCAAGGAAAACAGGGCCTGGGCCAGGTTGCATAAGCGGGTGGATGAGCCAAGAACGTTTTCCTGTAGAGCTCTTAAAGAATGGCACCTCGCTCAGATGCCACAGGCGATTCTGACCCCTGGAAAGTCCAGAGCTGAGCGAGATGGCTCCCCAAGGTAGCCTGCCACGGAGCTAGAGGTGCTCGGAGAATGGCATTCCTGGCTGTGTTGACTGAGCCTGATTCCTGGCACATAACCAGCGAGTTGTGAAATTCAGATATCGTATGGAATCTAGGTCTGTCACATGCTTAGCTGACCTCAGGAAACAAAACCCGTGTCCATGACTAATAGACACCAATGACTGAAAGGTGAAGCACGAACAAGTAGATAAACAGGGAGGGCCGATGCCAGAGCCTTGCAGATTCCCTGGGAGCTCCCCCTTGTCGGTGACCGGTGAGAGTGAGCCGGCACGGAGGGGGTCCTGCCCTGAAAGGACAGGAGACCTGGGCATGGCCCGCCCTTGGTGATGTTACATTGCATTTTCCTCCTGCCCCATCTCTTGGCCTCTCTTGTTCACCCAACTCCTGCCCCTCCTACCCGCCGGTCCCCTTTGCTCTCCTGCCCCTAATAGGGATGCCCATGGCTGCCTTCTGGGATGATCCTCAGTACTTCCCGAGGCATCGCCACCTTCTCCCCCTCCCACACCTCCTTCTGGACTCATTTCATCCCGCATCGCAGGCCCATACTCTGTAACCCCTCCCCACTCAAAGTGCACCCATCCCTCCTTCAATAGAGACCTTCGGGAGAGGCATCACTACACCTTCGCCCTCCCGGTACCGGCCCTCCCAAGTCCCATGTGAGTCACTGTGAGGGATGGGCTTCTTTTCCCCTCTGACGTCCATCTCCTCTCCGGCCATTTTCCTCTTGCTCTGTACACACTAGAGATATGAAACAGATAGTCCTCGTGCCTGGGGCCAGCCCTCCTGTAGAGGTGACTAAGCCACTAGGCTTGCCCATTTCAAGGACAACATGTTTCCTTCAGCTGCAGATCCTGTCCCCACCACTCAGGTTCTCTGTATCTCCCTCTGTCACCCCTCCAAGGTCTCTGACACCTACCTACTGTGCAGCTCAAGCCCAGGGAGAAGATGCCAAGCCGCCCTGATGGGTTCTGGAAGATTATCTCATCCCTGCTCCATGCTGCCCATCTGATTCTGATTTCAGTCCTGGACAATTTGCACACAGTCTCCCCTGCTGAGCTCGCCCGGTCCACATCACGCACACTCTCCTCCACCCGCAGATCGGTGCCACCAGGCTGGCCCGCTGGCAAGCCTTCCTGGCTTTATTGCAGTCTAGCGGCTTTACCTAAATATCTCCTGATAGAATCTGACCCTGGCCATGGCTTCCCACTTCTCCAGTCAAGGCACTGGAGGCATCACACTGGGACCTGCACTTGAGTCTGACTCTGCTCTTAACTAGTTGGCTGACTCTGGCAAGTCACCTCTGTGAACTACGGTTTCCTCATCTGTGCAATCAGGATAATAATACCCCGTTCCAAGGATCTAATGAGCAAATGAACATGAAGGTGCTGTCAACTGTAAAGCAGCATCCCAAGCCGGGTTCTGCGGAACTCTGCTTCAGGAGAAAATCTATGTCGGGTTTGAGGAGGGCTGACCTAAGCAACATGAACTGGGTTTCCTGGCTCTAGGATGTCTCAGAGCCTTTAATTTGCCAACGTGCATAGCAAATGCAGGCAAGGCACAGGGTACACAATAAAGCTTTATCTCAAAACCACTTTTTTCATAGACTACTTATTCACATATTTTAAGTTACTATTTTCTACAGATCAAAGCACCTATTAATAGTATGCCTCCTACAAATAATAATGCTAATCTTTCCACAAAATTGATTCCATCATCCAGGTCTCTGGTCCTGAGTAACACCAGTCAGTCTGTTTCTTAAAAAGTATTACCGGCACCCTTCCATCTTCTCAGCTTTGCGCTGTGGACTGTGGGGGACAGGGGCCTGGTTTGGAAGGCTCCACAGTCGGACTCCACTCTGGCCTCCCGCCATCCTCACGCTGGACTCTGCCCCAGGCAGCGTGGGGAACCCATTGTCCTGTGTACACATCCTTCCTGCTCCTGCCCCCTGCTTTCGTCCCATTTTTCTTCCTGACAAGGTGCCTGTCTCCCATCTCTACCAACACGATTGTGACTCAGTCTTCAAGTCTCAGCCAAGCCCTCACTTCTCCATGCAAGTTTGTCTAACCAATGCAGACTGTCCCGGCAGGAAGACTGGCTCCCAAAGCAACTGGAAACCCCTAGAGGCAGAGAGCATTAGATACACTTCCTGTTTTCTCCCCCAACCAGGATTTGTGTGATTGCCCTAAACCCTACTTTGGTAGCTTGAACCTCCAACGGCGGGGATGAGAGGGAGGGGTCCTTCTGAACTGGGTGGGTTTATTTGCACCATCAGTTATTCAGTACACGTTTATCATTGGGAACCCAAGGTTGAGTAAGATAAGGCCCCTGCCTTTAAGAACCTCTTGGTCGAGACAAAAACATAAATAATTCATTGCGAGCTAGAGTGCTGAGTGTAACAATAGAAATAATATGGGAGCACAAAATAGGGTTCATGGTGAGAGCAGCTTAGGACCAAGGCAGGATTCCCAGAAGACATTCCCACCCCTGTCCATGGCAAAGTTATGGGGGTCTACCTATAGGGGAGAAAAAGCACTGGAAACTTTGTGGGAGGGGATTTGAGTTTGTTACCATGTTTACAGAGAAGGAGATATCAATGAAGCCAGAGGGTTAGGGCAGGCGCTGGAAGGGGGAGTGTGAGATGGGAGCTATGCATCCCACTCTCCCAAATACACACACGCGCACACATGCACACACACACAGTCTGTGGGAATCCCACTTCCCTGCTTTTCCATCGTACCCTTTCACTCCTCCTTCCTTCTCACCTGGATTCATTTTTTTTCCTTTCCAAGTCCTCTGTTGCCTTCTGGTCCTGGGGCCATCCATTGTGACCTCATTGGAACAGCTCTGTGTCTGCTCTCAGTAGCTAGTGGCCTGCTTTGGCGAGAGGCTGGTCAGCGCGATGCCCACTCCCTGTGGGGGGCCCTGGGGAGGGAGGTCAGCCTGGAGTCAGTGCTTTCTCTTTTCTTCTCACAGAAAACCAAAAGAGACGTCAATAACTTTGACCAAGACTTTACCCGGGAAGAGCCAGTACTCACGCTTGTGGATGAAGCAATTGTGAAGCAGATCAACCAGGAGGAATTCAAAGGTTTCTCCTACTTTGGTGAAGACCTAATGCCCTGAGCGTTCCCCCCCGCCCCCCAGGTGGAGTTTGGTGATGCTGCAAGAAGGGGTGCCGTGAAGATGGCTGTTTTCCAGAGGCTCAGAAGGTCTTGAACTACTTCTCCTCCCCGGAGCCCCGATCCCTGTCCACTCTATTTATTGCATTCCCTTAGCCCAGGCCAGCTCCTGCCTCCTCCTGCCTGGTGACCAGAAGGCACTCTTGGCTCTCGGCTCACCGGGAAAGCAGCACCGTGTTGGGCCGGCAGTTAGCTGGACACGTCGCTGTGTTTGGTCTGTTGGGGAGCCTGTTTCTACTTCTCAGGGGCTCCTGGCAGTGAAGCGACTTCAGTTCTTTCACTGCAAAGGAAAATGTAAAAGGCAAACAAGAAGACTCGGGCTCTGCAATTGAACGTAGAATTCCAACAACTCTTGCTTCTCATCCCTCCAGTCCTCCCCGCCTGCCATCCTCTGCCCTTCTGTGCGGGGGAAGAGACTGCTGCTTCAGCCTGAGGGGGGCGCCCTGAGGTGCCTGTGAAGGAGAGAGACTGGGCGATGCGCAGGTTGGCTGCCTGTGGTGGTGTGTCTGGAATGGCTAATTCTTGCTTGCTTTGGTGTTGGCTTGGGGGCATGCCAAAGTTGTGGAAGCATGTATCTTGTGGAAGAAATTACTCTTTTTGAAAAAGAAAATTCGATTTTGCACTCTCTTAACGTTTGGAAAAGATATCCTCAAATTTGCTAATTGGCCAACAGATACAGATTCCAGTGTTAATACAGGTTGATATTAAAGGGCTAATATGCAACGAGAAACCAGTTGTCCAAGCTTTATACTCCTAATGCATTGGTGGCACACGGGGGCTGTACGAATTGAGAGAAAAGGAAACAAGCGTGGTCCTCGTTATTAACATTCTGCCTGAATACGAAGGCCGCCGCCCTGATGGCCACGACCCTGGGGTTCTCGAAAAACTCAGCTCCCAAATTCTCTTTCCAGTTTCGTCCTGAGTTCCCAGCATAAACTCTATTTATTTTCTGCAGCAGTGTGTTATTTTTGCGCACTTCTACAAAATGGTAGTACTACTGTGTTGTGGTTTTTAAACATTAAACATGTAAAGTTGAATATGAAATACCTGCTTTTGGAACAAGCAGAATGAGGTTAAACATGAGTCCTGCAGAGCGTGTCAAGAGACTGAAAAGCAACTTGCCTGGAAACTGACAATGTGGCCGGACGGACTGGGAGGCTTGTTCCTGTGTGACGCGGAAAGGCACCTCATGTGGACACTATTTAATGGATGCGATGTTACCTCCTGTAGATATGCTAACAGTGTTACATTCTTTTATTCCCAAGAGTTCTCTGTGGCTTTGTGTATATGTTTCCCGGAGGTCATTTGATTATCTATTTTGCTGATTTAGCAGGGAATGGAATCCATTCCAACTGTTGCACGTGGATTTCCCAGCTGCCCCTAAATATATATACTTGTGAGTGGCAAAGTGGCACCCACGAAGCTTTTTGCCTTTTGTACATTTGAGATTTTTGTATATAGTGTTTGCTGCAAGGCCTGTGGAATTAATTCATTGAATTTAGAGGTATCAACTGCTGCATGTTCAGGCATATTATAAAACTTTAGTCTATGAAAGAATAATTCTAATAACGTCCAGGTGCAATACTCTGTATGTGTATTGGTTCAAGTTACCGAGAGATAAGTTGTGTTTGTTTCTTGGGGGGGGGGGCGGTCAGGGAGCTCCTGTGTATTGTTTATTTCTTTTTGGTTTGTTTTAAAAGATGTAAACATATATTAAGCTATATTAAATCTCACATATAGTTCTCCTGGGCTCTATTCTGCCCTGATAGAGATGGGGAAGAGAAAGGAATGTTTTTGGATGGTGGTGTCAAAGCCTGGACAGTGACCAGCTCGAGCCCATAGGGAGTTGCTGTCCGTATTTGCACCTGGCGGGTCATGGCCTTTGTTACTAATGGTGACATTCAGTTCTCTTTTGTTTTTATTTTTTAAAAACTCAGGTGTAATTATTATCTGTTCTTATGATAATTTCAAATACTATGCTCTATCAATTTGTGTGTTTGGCACACCAGCGAAGTGATGAAGAACAGTGGATTAATTTAATTTATCTTCGGTAACTTGACGTGCTGGGGAGAGACTATCTTTTGGAGTTGAGTACAAGCACAGAAACATCTTCATGGTGGCATCATCTCATTTTTTTAGGAAGACATGACAATACTGCCCATCATACTCATGCCTCACTACTGCTCTCTCTTTTTCCTCTGCTTCCCTGGCCATGAGGAACTTTGAACAACCAGGCCAGCTCCAACTGCAATGCCCAATGGCCTTGTCCAAGGACGTGGTGGTGGTCCCATGTCGGCGGGGGTTGGACCCTTTCAACAGGACAACTGGCATTTTTGCTGGGAAGTCAAATAAGAATACATTCCACCCAGCAGCTCCAGGCAGTCAGTCAATAGGTTGCCTGGCCCAGTGACAACCCCGTCAGTACCCGAAGCGCCATGCTTGCTG
Source organism: Myotis brandtii (assembly GCF_000412655.1). Lineage (NCBI taxonomy): Eukaryota > Metazoa > Chordata > Mammalia > Chiroptera > Vespertilionidae > Myotis > Myotis brandtii. The sequence goes on from NW_005357115.1 coordinate 6,292,170, forward strand.
GGACGCCTCCTCCTTGGGGCTGGAGCTGGTCAAGCTCTCACACTGGCGGATTCAAATCCCATGTTGTCTATAGGAAAAGGCTTGTGTGTTCCTTGAGTATTCATTGCTTCATTTTAGTTTTCACAAGCGTTTGGAAGCAGACACACTGTTACATTTCTGCTGATTCTAATCTTTCCAGCTCTCTCTCTCTCTCTCTCTCTCTCTCTCTCTCTCAAAGAAAAATGGAGTGTAAAAAAAAAGCCAAAACACATATGAAGGATAGCTGTCCTCCTGTGTTCTCTCATGATGGAAGTGAGAAACCTTGTGGAGTGGAAACATAACTTTTTCCTCCAAAGGTGAAAAAAATCAATGCATTCTTGCTTTAAGGAAAAACAGAAGAAAGCTAAAAAAGAAATTACCTCTTTTTAAATTATGTGCAAAATAATTCTGGCTAAATAGAAAAGGTATTCAATTTTAAGGATTTTCTTTCTTTTTTTTGTATTGTGATGCTTTAATTTGTACATTTTTTCCCCTTTCTGGATGTAATTTTAATCTCTTGCCATTCATTAGTGTTATTTCATTGTAAACATTATTGTGCCAAATGTACTGTATTCAAAAGGATGTGAATGTGTATGTTTTCCGAACCTAATAAATACAATGATGTTAAATCTTATTTCTCAGTCTCAGTGAACATTTTTGTCTCCCCTGTGAGTGGCAAGGTGGCACCAGTGGAAACCTAGACATCGTTTCCACTTTCCCCTTGTCCTTTGACGATGCACAAAGGAGGCCAGTAACCTGATTTGCACACTCCCCTTGTCCACCTCAGCCTCGCCTCTGCTCTGGGACTGCCGGCCAGAGGGATGAAGGGGCCTGCGTGGGCTGGATGTGGCGCCGGCTGCCTCGGAAGGAGCTGCTTGGGACACAGGCAAGCAAAGCAGGCAGCACCCTGGTTCTGTCTTCTCCAGAACCAGTGCTGGACCTCCTTGCAACCGATGCTCAGTCAAGCCTCTTCAGGACTCAGTCTCTGACCTGCTACTCAGAACCTGGAGTCCAAGAAACTCCTCCCAGGCTGAGAGCCCCTGCAGGCTGGGCGGGGAGTGCAGACTGGCCAGTGGGGTTTCATGCTAAGCTACTGTCCACCTCCCCTCTCAGCCACCTGAGTTCCTCCTTCACTCTGGGACTCCCTCCCTCCCTCTTCATCATGTTGTGCTGGCTCTCCAAGGCTGCTGCTCCTCTTCTTTCTCCAGCACGGATTTTTCAAGAACATTTGAAACTCAAAGGCATACTTGAGTTCACCAGAAATTTCAAGGAACCAAAACTCCCTGTTCTGTAAGAGTGTGGGAATGATTGCAGTTTTACTATGTGTCATTCTCAGAGGACGGGATGACACAACTTGTCAGCCCACAAAGTCACTGCTTCATACGCCTGCCGCTGGCTTCGGCATGTATATCATCCTGCAGGCGCTTTCCTCTCACAGTCTTCCCCTCCCAGCAATGTGGCCTGGCTCCCTCAAGACGTGAGCATGGACCTCAGACCCACCTCACGAAGAAGGTTGTGCTTATCACAGAGTTTCCTCTTTGATCGGGCAACTGTTCCTAGGGAAGTGACCACCCCAGGAGAAGCAAGCTTCCCATCAGTGTGTCTGTCTTACCACGAATTTATGTGAAAGTCAGGGGAAACAAATTAAAAGGAGCTGTTCTGCCAAGGCCAGAAGACGGCTCCGGGCATTTCACCAAGTGAAAAATGACCCGTCTACACCTCTCTCGCCCAGTGGCCCAGAGACCCGCTCCAAAGTCCTGGCGATGCGAGAACTCGTCCTCCCAAATCCATGTGCTCCACGAATCACACCGAAGCTATAAGAAAGGCCAATTGCTCATTAGCATCCCTGGTTTGGACTTTCTCCCCCAACCTCAACCACGTCCCAGGCACTGGCAGGTCTGTTCCAGGGAAGCCCTGGCCACTGGTCCCTGGCAAGGGTTAGATGCCTGTCTGTGTGGCTGTGCCCTGAACTGAGAAACAGCAGAGGGAATCTGTGGGAAGAATGCCCCTTCTCTATGTCCTTGCACCCGAGGACAGTCCGTACTTGGCTTACCAGCACCTGAAGTTCTCATGCAATAAAATAACAGGAGGCATGTGCTGCCCTGGCGCTTACCGTGGCAAAGAGGTGGATTGGAAAGAAGGCTTAGAAGCCACATTATGAATTCTGTTTTTTAGTGTAAAGCACTTTAGCCTAGAATCTAGCCTATAGTCTAGTCCAGTGATGGCGAACCTATGACACGCGTGTCAGAGGTGACACGCGAACTCATTTTTTTGGTTGATTTTTCTTTGTTAAATGGCATTTAAATATATAAAATAAATATCAAAAATATAAATCTTTGTTTTACTATGGTTGCAAATATCAAAAAATTTCTATATGTGACACGGCACCAGAGTTAAGTTAGGGTTTTTCAAAATGCTGACACGCCGAGCTCAAAAGGTTCGCCATCACGGTGCTGTCCTCTCCTCTGTTTTTACTCTTTTTACTTATGCTCTCCCCTCTGTCTGAAGTGCCATGTCCCCTGCATGTCACCAGACTGACTCTTGCTCCTTTAAAAAGACTCAGCTCAGCCCCTACCCTCATTCCATCCCATCCCAGGCTAGGAGACTTCCCTGGAATCCCGAGTCCCTGCCTGAGTCACCGTCCCAGTAATGAAAATTTAAATCAAACCTCATTACCACATCACAGCCACCAGAATGACTCCATAAAAAAGGCAGACATAGCAAGTTTGGAGCCATCAGAACTTCTAGTGTTTCTGGTTGGAATATAAAATGGTGTAACCACTTTGAAAAACTTGGACGGTGTCTACTATAGTCAAATGTGCAGACCCTGGACTCAGCCGAAAATTCCATCAGCGGCAGAATAGGCAAATGTGGACTCTTTCTGCAAGAGAGCCCATGTTGCAGTGAGAATGAATGATTTCGTTACACACAACAACAGGTGAATCTCACAATGTGATGATGAGTTTAAGAATCCAGGCACAGTGGGGAACAGACTAATTCCAGTTACATCAAGTGTAAAAACAGGCCGTCTATGCTGCCTGAAATAGGCCAGTGGTTGCCCTTTTGGAGGTGGAGAGGTGGTGACTAGGCATGGGCACCAAAGAGCTTCTGGGGTGCTGGTTTGGTTTTCTGAGCTGGGACCTGGCAAAAGGGTATGTTCACTTTGTGATTGTTCATTGAGCTGTACCCTTAGGATCTGTGCACTTTGCTTTAAGAAAGCCTGTCTGTGTGGCTGTGCCCTGAACTGAGAAACAGCAGAGGGAATCTGTGGGAAGAATGCCCCTTCTCTATGTCCTTGCACCCGAGGACAGTCCGTACTTGGCTTACCAGCACCTGAAGTTCTCATGCAATAAAATAACAGGAGGCATGTGCTGCCCTGGCGCTTACCGTGGCAAAGAGGTGGATTGGAAAGAAGGCTTAGAAGCCACATTATGAATTCTGTTTTTTAGTGTAAAGCACTTTAGCCTAGAATCTAGCCTATAGTCTAGTCCAGTGATGGCGAACCTATGACACGCGTGTCAGAGGTGACACGCGAACTCATTTTTTT
>NW_005357115.1:6295956-6355731 GCF_000412655.1 Myotis brandtii
TTATTAGCATAAATAATTTTAGGAAAGGAGTTCCTCAGGGAAAGTGGCATGGCATGTTCATTAGCATAAAGGAAGTCAGAAAGGTGATAGGAATGGTGTTTGAGATGAGTAGATTGGCAAAGATCTCTTAATCACATTTAAAAACACACAGGCTATGAGAACTTCAACTTCCCTACTAATCAGGGAAATGAAAATTTAAATCAAACCTCATTACCACATCACAGCCACCAGAATGACTCCATAAAAAAGGCAGACATAGCAAGTTTGGAGCCATCAGAACTTCTAGTGTTTCTAGTGGTAATAAGAGCTACTGCTTCCAAGGCCTGTTGTGCAATCTCAGTGCCATGAAGCTTCCACAGCAGCGTCTAGTACTGTTGCTGTTATTTTATAAAATGGTGCAACCACTTTGAAAAACTTGGACAGTGTCTACTATAGTCAAATGTGCAGACCCTGGACTCAGCCGAAAATTCCATCAGCGGCAGAATAGGCAAATGTGGACTCTTTCTGCAAGAGAGCCCATGTTGCAGTGAGAATGAATGATTTCGTTACACACAACAACAGGTGAATCTCACAATGTGATGATGAGTTTAAGAATCCAGGCACAGTGGGGAACAGACTAATTCCAGTTACATCAAGTGTAAAAACAGGCCGTCTATGCTGCCTGAAATAGGCCAGTGGTTGCCCTTTTGGAGGTGGAGAGGTGGTGACTAGGCATGGGCACCAAAGAGCTTCTGGGGTGCTGGTTTGGTTTTCTGAGCTGGGACCTGGCAAAAAGGTATGTTCACTTTGTGATTGTTCATTGAGCTGTACCCTTAGGATCTGTGCACTTGTCAATAAAAAATTACTCGAAAAAACCTTGGGGGTGGCACCCTAGGCCGGATCTGCAAACTGCCTGTCTCTTTGCTGTCTTGGGGGCATCTTGGTTGCCTGACTCCCACAAACAGCCTGATCCTGTGGCTGGAACAGGGTGGCATTTGCCTTGAGGACCTTTCCTGTGAGGCACTGTCATAAACACCAAACCGACTACAGTGGGAACGTCGTGGACCTTCCAGAATTGCCCACAGCCTTTTCTGTGCCTGCTTGTTAATGCAACGTCTGTGTATGTAGCAGAATGTGGTTGGTGAGGTGGTTAGGGAGTAGCCAAGTCTCCCCTCTCACAGCCACTGAGATCTACCAAAGAGAAGCCACAAACTTGGCTTGGAGAGTCCGCAGCAGGCGAGGCTTGGCTTCCGCTCCTTCACCGTGGGCAGGTCACTGCACCTTGCTCAACCTGTTGCCACACTTGGAAAATGGTGGTAATAAGAGCTACTGCTTCCAAGGCCCGTTGTGCAATCTCAGTGCGATGAAGCTTCCACAGCAGGGTCTAGTACTGTTGCTGTTATTTCTCATCCCTGGATGAAATCATAGCCTGAATCACGGGGAAGAGGTGCTTGGTCACCTGACACCCTCATCCCACCAGTGAAGGCCCCTCTGTGAGGCAGAAAGGAAGCACAAGCAGCAAAGACCAGCTCCAGGTCCTCAGGGCACTTAAAACCAGCAGGATATGAGTCAGGTTCGATGCAAAACACCAGTATAAGACAGGCAAGAGAATGCAAAGGTAGCCCTGCAGATGATGCCAGGGAAGTCAAGGGGGATTAGGTTTGTGCTATCCTGGCAGTCTTCCTGGAGGAGTTATCAGTGAGAGGGGACTGAAGGATGAGGTGAATATGGGCAGACAAAGGGCAGAGAAGGGCCTTCTCAGCTACACATGCTGTGGCAGGGCTGAGGGGTTTGGGTCCCAAGTCCCAGAGCAGGGCTGCAGTGGCCTTCACTATCATTTCTCAACATGAGATTGTCAAGGTCATGTCAATCCTTCAAAGTGGTTTGATGGTGTCTCTAAGAGAGCCCAGCACAGACCTTCGATAAAGGCACCCTGTGTGTGTGTGGAGGGGAGGGGGAAGCTCATTTCACTTCCTGCTCTTACCCAGTGGGTCAGGTAGATGCTGCCTGAGGGTTGAGATCAAGCCAGCCTCAGTCTTCAACCCAACAGGTCAACAATTACCAGCCACACCCCTCTCAGGCCTCTGCTCACTGGAGCTGGCAGCTCCATTGGCTGCTTAGAGAGGCTCTGCAAAGGCCCCCTCCTGGGCACCATCAAGGAATCCCATCCATGCTTCCTTCATTAGGTTGTTAATCATTTCACATTTATTATCTTCCTTATTCCAGACATTGTACTAAGCACTTCACATAGGTCATTTTTTAAACCTCACAAAAATCACATGAAGTAGGTAGAATCCCATTTTATAGGTGAGGAAATGGAGGTTCAGAAATTATAGAAGGTATTTAGTCCTTCCAACCCCATGGAAGTGTTGTATTCTGACACCCACTCTATGGATAAGAAAATGAAATTGTTCCAATGCTCAGACCCAATGACAATTCAGGTCCGGAAAGGACAGAAAGAGAACACAAAACTATTCATTCTCTCATTTATTCCACAAATTTATTCCACAGATGTTCATAGAGTTCCTACTATGTGCCAGCCATTCATATGGACATCCATAAACAAATCTGACAAAAATCTGTGCCGTAACAGCACTTACTCGGGGGAGGGATGTTGACAAATAATAAGAGTAAATATGACCATTAAGTGACTCATATGCTGTGTTAGAAGATCCAGGCCACCCCTAATATTTGATGCAAGAGTACAAATGGAGGTCCAGACCATAGGGCTAAATATTTTTTAAGTTATAAATCAAACTATTGTTAAATATGTTCTAGCCCCAACCCTTGACAAAAACACCTTCCTAACAACCTGAAGGCCAGGTTTGAATTTAGGGAGTAGGAGGAGAGAATGAGGGAGGAGAGACTTCTAAGGGAAGAGAAAGACTAGGAGAGGGGAGCCAGTAGGAGCCAGTGTGAGGCTGCCCACTATGCAGGTGAGCTGCGGCCTGCTGGGGCCATGTGAGTCAGCTGCTGTGCCTCCAGAGATTTCAGCTCAGCAGATGAAGTTAGAATAAGGGCTGGACTGGATGGCACCTCCCGACCCTCCTTCAAATCTCCCTCCCCCCCACACACATACATACGTTAACCAAGGCCAGCTCCTCCTCCAGATCTCAGCCCTACCATTGGGTAGGATCAGGGGACCTGGTCCCTTGTCAATACCTCCTTAAACACTGTGGTCCTTCCTTAAATTGGCCTGCTTCAAACTCCACCCATCCCAGCAGTGCATGGGTGTAATCTGCATCTTCTGTGGATGTTTTGGGGAGGGGCGCTCCTGGGTGATCCCTGGCAGGGGAAGAGGAAAGTCTTCCCTTATCACCAAATTACCATCCAATGAGGCAATAAAGAGCCAAGAGTTGAGGGGATGAGGGTCTGGTGAGGGGACAGCAGCAGCTGCTGGCAGGTTATTTTGGCAGAAGTGGAGCTGATTAGATTGCTGTGGGAACAGGTGCGCCTCTCTCTGTCCCCTCCCGACCTCCCCCCAGGTACCCCTTCCCTGTGCCCCCACCCCTGCTCAGTTGGAGGGAAGGAAACTGATTCCAAGGTGATTGCCATGGGCCGCAGGGCACTATTACACCTGGGAAGTGGTAATTAGGCTTCCCATTTGAGAAATGAGGCCTCTGAGGCTCTGTGAGGTCAGAAAATCGTCCAAGCCACAGGGTCAGCCCCAGGGACACACGCCTACGATTTGAACCTGCTTCTGGTTGGCACTAAAGATGGGGCTCTTCCCACACGGCTCCTGGGAAGAGAGCCTGCTCTTTTTGTGATTGTTTCTCTTTCCATGATTGTTTGATGGAATTGGGCGTGTGTTGCTCTTTCTAAAGGCTTTCAATGTGAATACTAAAGCACAGCCAGGAAACAGGGCAGAGCCTCTGGGGGTTCCCTCTCCCCTGTCCCACCCTTTTTCCCATGCCACCTCCTAGCACAGCCCTGAGAGCTGGTCCACAAGCCCAGCAAAGCCTGTATCCTCCACCCTCAGATACTCCTCCCACCACCAAAAAAAGAAACCATCCCTATGGACTATTCTAAGCAGGAAGCCGGGTTTTCAACTCACTGGAAAACAGGAAATGCCTCCAAGGGTCTAAAGTCCTTTTAGTTGCTGCTCCTTTCACACAGGGCCTGTGTCCCAGGCCAGCTGCTGAGGACAGCTCTGGAGACAAGGTTACCCTGTCCCTCCAGTGTGATTCTTGGTGCTGCACATGAGCTCCTCTGCCCCTTGAGCTGGACCTGATTCTTCTGGGATACCAGGCATTCTGGACCAGGAGGGAAGCCAGGGGTGCTGTGTGAAGGAGCAGCTTTGCAAGGAGCAATACAGACCACCCCAACCAATGGCTGACCTCCCATCCCAACCAGATTGACCTCTAATCCCATCAGAGATTGGCTGACCCCCAACAAAGCCTGACTTCTGAGCCCCTTCCTATGGTTGACTTCCCCATCCTGCTACAGGCTGACCCTGTAACCTTGACCTTGTCAGAAACTAACCTTCAATACTAACCACAGCGTAGCTTTCTAACCCTGGGCACAGACCAAACACAAATGCTTGCCAGCATCCTCATTCATTCATAATCACTTATTGAGCTTCTACGGAGTGCCAAGTGCTATAAGCCCACCACAGCCTTGGAGAGGAGGTAGACACATGAAGCTCTAATTGGATTATAAGTGGGATGGAGGGGAGAAGGGGAACAGGAGTCCTGTGTGAAACCTCTAACTTGCGTTCCTCTGCAGTGGGGCCATGTGCCCAGGTGGTCTCTGAGGTTCTGATCCTCAATGGCACATACCATTGGTGGAAGCTTGAAGTGGACTAGGGTGTGAGGTGTCAGTCAGGATTGATGTTACTCTTGGGAGTAGGAAAGCCAAGCTTATGAGGATGTAAGTGATCAAGCATTTTCACTTCTGTGTGGTCGATGAGGGTTCAAGGAATCCCTCTTTCATTTGAACCTTGGTTTCCTGGTTCCACCACAGATGGTGGGGCCCTGACTGGATACCACTGATGCTTCTACCTGCCTTAGTTTCTCCACTTGTAAAGAGAGCTGTGGCACCAGCCACTCAGGAACTTTAGGCCTAGGTGAATATGTGATAATTCAGATGTAAGACTTTTCACTGAGGGGAAGACAAAGTTGGATTCCAGCAGTGTATGTGTTGGCTCCATAGGTAGAGGAAATGGAGTGGTTTGTGATTAAGGCCGCCCAAGGCCCAGCACAAGAGCTGCAAGGTTATAATTTGATTCCAAAGAGCACCAGGATGGGGGTGGGTAGAGTGTGGATTGGCTTTGGAGGGAACAGACCACCACCTGAAACCTTACCCCATCCTGCCATTGTTAGCTTAATTAATACGTGAATCCTGTATTAAGTACACACTGCCTGCAAGTCCATGGTCAGGGAGTAGCAACTCCATGTGCAGGCATTGCCCTTCCCCTCACCTGCATGTTATCTGTCATTGGCCACCTGCACAGGGCCTACTTCCTTTACCAGCCCTCCTCCCCTCTCCGTACAGAGTAGGACACAGAAAGAAGAGCAGATACTATCTGGAAAAAGCCAACAGAGCAGCTGAAAATGGATGGGTCTAGAGTAGCAGTTCTTAAAGTGAGGTCTGAGGACTCCTGGGGTTTTTAAGACCTTTTCCTGGGGTGTATTTGTAACCTATTGCTGTATAACAAATTACTCCAAAACTTATCAGCTTAACATAACAAATATTTATTACCTCATAGTATCTCACAGTAAGTCAGGAATGTGGGCATGGCTTAGCTGGAAGTCTCTCCTCATGGGCTCTCACAGGCTACCGTCGAGAGGTCAGCTGGGGCTGCAGTCTCATCTGACGGCTCGCCGAGGGGGAGTTTCTGTTTCCATGCTCATTGCCGTGGTGGTTGGCAGGATTCAGTTTTTCACTGGATATTAGCCAGAGGCCTCCTTCAGTTTCTTGCCAAGGGACCTCTCCCCAGTGCTGTTCAGCTCACAGCATAGCAGTTGACTTCCCTCAGAGCAAGAGAGAGCCCACTCAAGATGGAAGCCATAGTCTTGTAACTTAATCTTCAAAGTGGTGCCCCATCCCTTTTGCCACATGTATTCCTTAGAATTGACTCACCAGGTGTAGCCCACGCCCGAGGGGAGGGGATTACACCTGGTGTGAAGATCAGAAGGTGGGGACCATTGGAGACATTTCAGAGGCTGCATATCACAAGGAATCCTGGGGTCTCTCTCTTTTCCAATTGCATATCTCTGTGATACTGGATTTTCTTTCTATACTTTACCCAAAACACATCATAAGAGAGTTACTGCAGAAGCATATGTAAGGATCTCGCTGTCCTCTATTAAGCTGCACATTTAAGAGATTTGAAGAAATGGAAAACAATGCCACTATATTGTTAGCTGTAACCCACCTAAATAAAAGCTCTTTGGGGGTCCTCATAATTTTTAAGAGTATAAAAGGGTTTTGAGGTCAAAAGGCCTGAGAACTGCAAGTCTAGAAAGACAGAGTTTAGATCAGCCGTAGGCAAGCTACGGCCCGCGGGCCGGATCCGGCCTGTTTGAAATGAATAAAACTAAAAAAAAAAAAAAGACCGTACCCTTTTATGTAATGATGTTTACTTTGAATTTATATTAGTTCACACAAACACTCCATCCATGCTTTTGTTCCGGCCCTCCGGTCCAGTTTAAGAACCCATTGTGGCCCTCGAGTCAAAAAGTTTGCCCACCCCTGGTTTAGATCCTGCCCAAGGAGGGCTGCCCTGGGTGAGGGTGAGCTGGGGTGGGCTGAGCTGGGGGACACGGCAGCCAAACGTCATCAGAGGCCTGGGTTCCCGGGGAAGAGGTGCTCACATACAACAAGTGAGAGGAAGGGCTTGCGGTCTGACTTTCGCTTTCTTTACGGTTTTGTTCAGAGAGCATCTCTGAGTGCTTGCCTTTTCTGCAACTGTGTGCATGTAGGTTCACCATACACAACTATTAGTTGGCAAGCGTATATGTGTGTATGTGCGTGTACCAGCCTGTCTGGGCAAGCACATGTAAAAGTTGTGTGTGTGCATATGTGTGTATGCATGTGCCTGTTTGAGCACAGGTTTGCAGAGCCCCTAGGAGTGGGCAGGGCCTGGCCAGCAGGTCCGTGGCACCTGTGAAAGGAAGAGGTGGTAGAGGGCTGGATGGCAGGGACCACCCTCAGGGCTGTGTGTCCCTGAAATTCCCTCTGCCCTCAGCCTCTGCTCAGCATGACTCTCAAATATTTTCATCTGCTATGGGAACTTCCTGTTCAGCTTCCTGTTGTTCTTGGACTTTTCTTTTTTAGGTTTTTGGGTTTTTTTAAAGGTTGTAATTCTTTAATCTGCCTTTTTATTTTGCCCAGAGAGGCACTGTGGTCCCCAGACACCTCTGGGAGGAGGAGAAAATATCCTGCCAGAGCAGGCCAGGTCCTTGGCTGGAGCTGAATTGATACCAGGAATAAACTCCTCTTTCCATTAATATAAACTGGGTCTTCAAACGCCAATTTCTTTTGTAGACGATGTTCCGTGTGAGGGGCGATGGGAGGGATAGGGGCCTGAAAGCAGCAGGATCATTATGAGCTGATCATTTTGGAAAAGTGCGGACACAGGAGAAGCTCCAGAAACAGAGTAGGAGTTGTCCTTTTGTAAGGGAAATGTACATGTGTCAATTGAATCTTCATTTGGAGGTCATCTCCCTCTCTGTACTAAGAAGAGACTATCAGAGACAAGTCTTTTTCACCTAAAAGACTTGTCTGCAAAGCAGGGCAAACTTTGTTTTTCATAGATTTCCTTTTCTCACCCTCCTGTGAATTGCCTCCTCCTGGCAAAGGCCCCAGACCCCTTCCCTTTCCTTAGCTCAGGATAATGGATAAGCCTGAACTGCCTGGCCTCCTTTTGAGTCTTTGTGAGCTTCTGTGCATCCGTACATAATTAATTTTTTTCTCTCCTGTTAATATGTCTTATGTCAAGGTAATTTTAGACCAGCCAAAGAACCCAGGAGGATAGAAGGAAAAATATTTCCCCTACCCCTACAGGCCTCAGGGCATATTCCTCTGGGGCTCAGGGAGGGCCAAGCTAGGGCTGTGCCCCAGGTTTGTAGGGCTCAGTGACACCATGATTTCTGCCCTCCTCCTGCTTCTCCTGCTGCTTCAGAAGCTGCAGAAGGGAGCACAGTGGACAGAGAATTCAGACAGTGGCCAGAGCCCACCCTCAACTTGGCTAAGAAAGGCTCCCAGCTTCACCCCCTTGGCCAGTCCTCTTCACCCAAATGCAGGGTCCTCTGCACAGACATGCCTGTGTCCTTGCTGTCCCCCTGCCTATGCCCTTCATTTCCCAGCCAACCTCCTTGGAAGCATCAGACTCTTCCAAGTTGCCTTAAAAGGCCTCTGGGAAGCCGTCCCAGGCATTCCCAGGCTCTGGGGAAAGCTTGTCCACAATGCCTCATCCCCAGGGCTCCCACTACCAGCGTTGTAACCGGTCCAGTGGTTGAGCCATCCTTGTGTCTGTACCCTCTGGCTTTCCTGTGTGCTCTAGCAGCTCCCAGATGCCTGCGGGCCCTCCCCAGGCTTCTTCCTCCAGGGTAGTGCCTCGTTTCTGAGCCTATTCCTGTCTTTTCCCCACTTCCCCTGGAGATGCTCCCAGAGGGCACATCCCATCTGGTTTGCTCACTCTTCCTTGCCAGGGCTGTGACCTAGCACAATTCCTCCTACTGAGTAAGGATTCTGTTGTTGTGCACTCCGATGTTATGTGTCGGTAATTGCATTGGTAGGACAAACTCGTCCATATTCAGCTGATAATGGCTGATGTGCTCCCCCCCACTCCCAAAGGGACTTGTATTTTAGCTGCACATAAAACCTAACCCAGAGGAATAAACATCTGACTATGGAATTCAGGCGCCCTAGAGGAGAGGGGTGGAAGTGTGCAAGGGAGCTCCATTAAGCCTTGAGCTGTCTTTCACCGGTTAAGGCAGAGCCCAGCTGCCTGCCGAGAAAGGGAAACCAGTCTCCTCCAGCTGTCGGTGGCCCTGGGTCCCCAGGACCTAGGGGAGGGCCAGCACTCACCTTTAGGTAGGGCCTTCCTTCCCCAGCCGTGGCCGAGGGGGCTCCTTGAGACTAGTGTTTATGCAACTGACCAAAACCGTTGCTCTGGGCCTAGCCCAAGTCAGCAGCATTCTTGGAGCCTGTGGTTTCTGAGCAAGGATGAGAGGACAGGACACCACTTGCTGGTTAAACCATCTCCTCTAGACCTTATCTAGACCGGACACCTGAAGGGGGCAGTTTGGGCACCTCCAGGGAATCCTACTTCCTCCCTTACTTCCCCCTCCACAAACACCCCCCAGGACCCACTGAGGGAACTTCCCCCAACTTGCTCAGCTTCCACCATCTACCTTCATTTGTATTCATAGAGCCTCCTTATTCAGGCTGTCAGACCCCCAAGCCGAGGAATCAGCCTGGGCATTTAAAGTCTCCATTCCAGTAAGCTGAGACTCCCTGCATTACCCGGCTGTCCCTCCTGGTTGGCCCCGTGTCCTCACCTTTCTTATGGATTCAAGGGGAGTTGATGTTTCAGGTGGTTCTGCATTTTACTTGTCATTAGGATTGAGTGGCAATTCCCAAACTTCTTATGTGTAGACCCGGAAACTGGAAGTTGCAATCTCTAGTTCTAGAAGTTTTTTATACAAATGAGACATTCACAAGGCTCACAAATCGAAAGGTATAAAGAGGTATATAATGAAAGCTCCCTTCTGATAATGGTGGACAAGCTATCTCCAGCCTTCCCTCCTGCTAAGATAGCTAAAAACAAAACAAAACAAAACAAAAAACCAGAATAGTTTTAAAAATTATTTTAGAAGCATCAAAGAACTTGCCAAATGCTGAGGAATTGTTGGGAGACAAGGAGAACTTGGAAAGTTAAGCCACCTCACTCTAAGCCATGTTTGCCATGAGATCATATACCTGGGTAAACAGCTGACCTGCAGCCAACCTGAACTCCTAGTGGCCTCGCGGAGCTGGGACAAAAGCCAGAGCCAGGAGCTTACCAGAAGCAGGCATTCGGGTTGAAACACTCCGCACTATGTCTTCAGGGTAAACCAGAAAAAAATCAGTGCTGGCACCAACTTGCAGCCCTCTTTCCTATGATCTGGAGGTCTAGGGTGTTTCAAGTCTTTAATTTGGATTAACATGGTCCTAGACAGAAGAAACGTGTATGAAGCTGGCAGAAGCAAGAAAGGATCCTTTGTAGAGGAAGATAGCATTATTCTGGATGTAAAACTACCCCTCAGAATAATTTCAGGTACAGTCCACCAGTTTAATAAAAATGATCAGGCCCACACAAAAAGCAGAGAGTGAAAACCGACAGAAACAATAGACAACAGAAATAGAACACCCAGCTCAAGAAGTTAGAAAAAGAACAGAAAAATAACCCCCCACAAAGGAGAAGGGAGAAAGAGTAAAGATCACAGCAAGAATTAACAAAATAAACAATCAAAAGAGGGGAATTAAAAGTGGCTCTTTGGAAAGACTAATAAAGTTGATAAACTTCTAACTAGACCAATCAAGAATAAAAGAAAGAAAGCATACCTAACAAACATTAGAAATTTAAAAGGCCATATCTTTACATTTTCTTCAGATATTATCAAGACAATAAAGTGATATTAAGAAAAGTTTGTCAATGCATTTGAAAATTATATGAAATAAATTCCCAGGAAAACACAACTTACATAAATTGTCACAAGAAAAATATAAATCCTAAACAATCATATGATTATGAAGTAAATTGAATCGCAGCTCAAAATTTTTCCACAGAGGAAACTCCAAACTGCGGATGTCACTGGTGAGTTCTACCTAATATCAAAGGAATAAATAACTGCAATCTTATGCCAACCTGTAAAAAACACGAAAAAAAAGTATATGCTCCCCATCTTATTTTAGGAGATTAATAAAAACTTGCTATCAAAATAAGACACACATCATTGGAAGAAGAAAATCATGGGCCCATCTCATGCAAGAAACACAGATGCGGAAGCCCTGCACATATAAATAAATATATACAAAATAAATATGTCAAACAAATATGGGTTACGGATGAGATGGGTTTTACACAGAGCTTCTCAATCTGGGCACTATTGACATTTGGGGCTGGGTAATTTTTTGTTGTGGAGGGCTGTCCTGTTCATTGTAGGATATTTAGCAGCATCATTGGCCTAAGGTTACTAGATACTAGTAGCACCCCCACTCCCAGCTGTGACAAGCAAAAATGTCTCCAGTCATTGCTAGTTGTGCCCTGCAAAATTGTTCCTGGTTGAGAACCACTGATAAATAAGATAAAATCAAGTAATATAATTCACCATATTAATAATTACAAACCAACACTCATATAATAATTTCAATCGATGCAGAAAAAATGTTTGTTAAAAGATAAACATACCGTTTTGATAGAAACACTAAAGAAGTGAGTCAAGAAAGAAGCAGATGTGGCATTGCAAAGACACAGACCTCCCCTCTTTTTTTTCTTTTTTAACAAAAAGAAATTTATTGGTTTAGGTAACTGAGAGCTTCGAGGGGTGATATTAACATTAGTAATGGCTGTATTTCAAGCCTCCGGCAATGACAACTAGATACTGCTTCCCTGCTGCCTCTGCTTTATTCTGTTGACTTCACTCTTAAGCAGGCTCCCTCCACAGTCTGAGATGCCATCAGCAGCTCCAGGCTTTCCCTTCCTGTGTACTGAGCAATAACTCGCTATGTGATAGGTCTAACGAAATCCTGGTGGTGAGTCTTATTGATCATGTCTGACTCGTTTTTTCAGCTGGGGTTAGGGGCGGGGGCAAGCCTGTCCAACCCCACAGATGATTTCCCAGAGGCGAAGATACTCTTTCAACAGAAGTAGGAATTTTGAGCAAGCAAAATAACAGATCTTTAGTAGAGGGAAACATTTCAAAGTTTTCTCCAATGAATGAGTGCTACATAGTTTACTGGTATGTGGCCATGAGTTCAGGAGTGGTTTAGCTGAATGGTCTGGCTCTGGGTTTCTCATGAGGTTTAGCTGCAGGTGAGTCAGGGCTGCAGTTTTCTTGAGGCTTGACTAGAGCTGGAGAATATGCTTCCAAGGTGGCTTGCTCATATGACTGTCAAGGTTGTGCTCTTTGTTAGTGGAAGGTATCAGTTCCCCACCATGTGAGCCTCTCCAGAGGGTGGCTTTAGTGTCTTCTTGAGATGACAGCTGGCTTTCCCCATGCAAGTGATCCAAGAGACCAAGGAAGTGTGTTTTATGACTAGCTTTGGATAGCATCCATCATCTACAACAGTGGTTCTCAACCTTCTGGCCCTTTAAATACAGTTCCTCATGTTGTGACCCAACCATAAAATTATTTTCATAACTCTAATGTTGCTACTGTTATGAATCGTAATGTAAATATCTGATATGCAGGATGGTCTTAGGCGACCCCTGTGAAAGGGTCGTTCGACCGCCAAAGGGGTCGCAACCCCACGTTGAGAACCGCTGATCTACAACATCCAAATGGTCACACAAGTCACCCCTTTCAATAAAGAATGGGACTACACGAGAGAATAAATACTAGGAAATGGGGGTCACTGGGGAGGGGCACAAACCAAGAAATAATAGAAAAAAATTCACTAGATGAGACACTTATGCAATTCTAGATTAAAGGGCTCTTTTAATTTCTAGCAAAATGGGTAAAATAGACCTTCTTAGATGCATATCATGAAATTTCAGAACACTGAAAATCAAAGACAAAATCTCACAAGATTCTGGGAAGTCACATACAAACATTTAGAGTCCGAATGTCTTCATAATTCTTAGAGGCAAGTTTGTGAGACAGTATAATGAGGCAGTGTGTTTATGCAATATACAGGTCATGTATCATAGAAATGTACACTTGGCCCTCGCTGGTTTGGCTCAGTGGAGAGAGCGTCGGCCTGTGGACTGAAGGGTCCTGGGTTTGATTTCGGTCAAGGGCATATGCCTGGATTGCAGGCTTGATCCCCAGTAGGGGGTGTGCAGGAGGCAGCGGATCAATGATTCTCTCTCATCACTGATGTTTCTATCTCCCTCTCCATTTCTATCTGAAATCAATAAAAATATATTTTAAAAAAACAGAAATGTACACTTGAAACCTACATAATCTTATTAACCAATGCCACCCCAATAAATTTGATTTTAAAAATAAAAAATTATGTGAAAAAATTATATGATATAGTAAAAGAAATTTGCATTACATATAAATAATAAAAGATTAGTATCCAGGAAAAAAATTCTGATGAAAAAACTATTTAAACATAGAAATTTATACCCAAGGCAAGCCATCAGTCAAGTTTTAATGCAGAATAGAGACACTTTTAGATATTCAAATTAAAGAAAACTGTCTTCCACACACCCTTTCTCAGAAATGTTGGGAAAACACAATAAAAATTTTTAAAAAAACAGAAATGTACACTTGAAACCTACATAATCTTATTAACCAATGCCACCCCAATAAATTTGATTTTAAAAATAAAAAATTATGTGAAAAAATTATATGATATAGTAAAAGAAATTTGCATTACATATAAATAATAAAAGATTAGTATCCAGGAAAAAAATTCTGATGAAAAAACTATTTAAACATAGAAATTTATACCCAAGGCAAGCCATCAGTCAAGTTTTAATGCAGAATAGAGACACTTTTAGATATTCAAATTAAAGAAAACTGTCTTCCACACACCCTTTCTCAGAAATGTTGGGAAAACAGAAGATTCAGGAAACAAAGGATTCAATACAAGGAAGAGAAGGAAATCCCCAAAATGATGGAGAAAGGAATTCCAAGGACAACAGCTATGTGCCAAGTGCAGAGGGCAAAGAGAACAGACTTGAACAGGTCAGAAGATTCAGGAGATTGTCCCATGAGAAGCTTAAACTGATAGAACGCCTAGTGTGTTTGAACACGTTGAGAGGTTTACACAAACGGGGGAGAGTTTGAAATTGAACTACTAAGGAGGTCATCAAAAAGTAAGATAACGGGAAAATAAAACAGATATTAATTCCAGTCGAAACACAACACTGTGCAGGAAAGATAAAACCATCCAAGCTTACTATATGTCTCAGCTGGACCTGGACTTACAAAGTCACAAAAAAATGTAAATAGAGAGATCAAAAAAAATTATGATATAACGGTATTGGGAGGACAGAGCAATGAAAAGTGTGCATGTATGTGATGGGGTGGGCCAGGGGTTAAAAGAGAGCTCACTCCTTATTTTCCATAGTGGGAAGTCAATAGATAATATCTAGAACTGAAAAATGAAAAATAGCAGTATAAGCATGTTACTGAGAGATGTGGGTGTACAAACCAAATGAATCCACGATAGTCATTGAAACTGGTTGCCTCTGGGGAGCAGCAATTAGTGGAGGATACAGGGATAGAGGTGCTAATTTTCATAATAAGCCTGGTGTAACTGGTGTAACTTTCCAGCTATGTTCATGTAAATTTAACCAGAATAAACTAAATAGAGAGGATTTTGAGAATATGGCAAAGTAGGAAGCACCAGGAATCAGTCTCCCCACCCAGAAAACAATTACCCTGGCAAAATCTGTCTGATGTAACTATTTTGGAACTCTGAGTCTATGGAAGACCTGCAACTTCCAAGGAAAGGCTTGAACAATAAATTGCTATTAATTCCAGTCAAGTTCAGCTCTTAGCACTGTTGCAGCTGGCCCTCTTATCCCTCCCACCTCCACTCCCCCAATTCCATGGCAGGCAGCTGAGCACAGATATTCTAGGAGCAGCTTGCATGAAGCCTGTGGAAACCAGGGTGGGCAAACCTTTTCTCAAAATATCAGTGATGTATCTTCTGATAGCTGACTGCTGTTTCTGATCACAGAGGTACAAACAAAGAGGTGGGTGGCCATTGTTATTGCCTGTCCTCCAGCTGAAGGGACTTCCAGGAACTTAAAAGGCTGATGTCCTTTCATTCTTCCATTTTAATGTTCTCTTTTCCCCTGTTTGGAGCCAGACATTAAGACTAGGATATTCAAAAGCAACTGTAGATATGGGGAAAGTTAGAAAGTGACCACACATGCCCAGGAAAAGGTACAGGCTCAGAAAAGACCTGAGAAGAACTTAAGTTTACACCTCAGGCAGATCCATGGCACAGAATCAGCCTACAATAATAAAAAAGCCAAAACAAAAACAATAATTAAAGAACAGCAAACCCTGGGGAAGGGGAATAATCTGATTCCTAGAGTTATCACATTATTAGATCCAAATGTCCAGGTTTTAACAAAAAATCATGGGACATACAATAAAAAAAAAAAACACAGGAAAATTTGACTCATTCAAAGGAATAATTAAATCTACAGAAACTGTTCCTGAAAAAGACTTGATAACTGATCTACTATACCAAAGACTTAAAACAATCAACTTACAGATACTTAAAGAGTCAAAGAAATATGTGAAGTCAAATGGAAAAATGTTTGTTAAAAGATAAACATACCATTTACCAAAATTATATATTAACAAAATGAAAATATCAATGAAGATATAGAAAACCTAAAAAACTTGTGTGTGTGTTTTTCCATTGGGACTTAGGCACTGGTCTTGAGATGGGGCTCAACGCCAGTCTTAAAATACAAAAGGCTTGAGACACTTGTTGAGGCATAGGATCAGGTTCATCTGAGGGTATAGGGGCCTTAAGGTATGAGAAATCTTGACAGGCTGGTCTTGAGGTACATGTGCCTGGGTCCCCACCCATAGAGTTGCTGCCAGAGGTCCCAGGTGCATGAGGTTACAGAAGCTACCAGGGGAACATTCCCCCAATCTTGTACTCCAACAGCACGACTCCTAATAGCCGGCGACAGGAGACAGCTCAGCATACACAGTCTGCCTGTTGTTGAACCAGCAGTTGTTGAGTTAAACCACTGCCCACTCTGTATCCTCCTTACAGTGGAACTTGACATAGATAGTGCCCATGAGGTGGTCCCACAGGTTGTTGCTGAACTCTCTCAGCTTTTGCTTATCTGGGAACGCCTTGATTTCTCCCTCACTTTTGAAGGACAGTTTTGTCTGATATAGGAGTTTGGTTGGCAGAGGGGATGGATACTTCCTTAATATTCAAAGATCAATAAATCAAAAAGGGAGAACAGATAAGACCAAGAGGAAAATAGGCAAAGAATATGAATAGGCATTTATAATCACCAGTAGACACATGAAGAAATACTCCATGTCATTCATAATTAAAGAAATGGAAATTGAAGTGATGTCATACATATTGACACAGAATAAAATGGAGACAGACTAGCAGGTAGGTGGGGCAGACTTCATTGAAGGCCAACTTGGAAATACCTATGAAAATGTATAATGCACCTGCTCTTTGACTGAGCAATCCCTCTTCTTGGATTATATCCTACACAGGCTCTACAAGTATACAGTCTATGTTCAAAGGCATTCATTGGAAATAACACCAATGCCTACACAAGAATAGCTAAACAAAAAATGATGCATCCTTTTCATGGTGTCTTAGTCTATTCGGGCTGCTACCACAGAATACCATAGCCTGGGTGGCTTACAAACAACAGAAATTATCTTCTCACGGGTCTAGAAGCTGGGAAATCCATGATCAAGTCATCAACAGATTTAGTATCTGATGAGAGCCTGCTTCTTGGTTCACAGACAGCTGATAGGATCCAGTTCTCTTGAGTCCTCACATAGTGGAAGGGGTAAGAGAACTCTCTGGGATTTCTTTTATAAGGACAGTAATCCCATGCATGAAGATTCCCTCCTCATGACCTAATCACCAAACATAAGCCCCACCTCCAAATACCATCATATTGGTGATTAGGTTCAACATATGACTTTCGAAGGGACAAAACATTCAGTCTATAGCGCATGGAATACTCTACCCCATTCAGAAGAGAGGGTGCCCTGGATATGCTCAGATCAAAGAGAGACAAGATATTTTAACTTTTAAAAGTTTCTAGCCGTATTTATAGTAGGAGTCCATTTCTGTGACAAATGGAGAAAAGTAGCACTTGTCCTGATCTGGCGCCTACTTGATGGTCATTAAAAAGTACTTAGCTACTCTCTCTAATGTAAGCTACAAAACTAAACAACAATTATAATTCAAAACAAAATACAAAAACTCATTTGATAATGAGGCTCGCTTGGCTACAGAGGTCGTATATCATCTTGACTTTACATTTGTGCCTGATTTACAACAGCTTTATTGTTCTCATTCATCAACTTAATCATAATGAAATGTAATCAATTTGAACTTGTAAAGGAAATTCATGTAATATTCTGCTTTCATATATTTTGTATGTTTTACTTATTGGGCTTTCTTTAAAAAAAAATAAGAAGCTTTCTTTAAAAAGTTTATAATTCTTTAGCTTCAAAAATCCTTGAAAATAATATCCCCCATTTCTTTCCCCAGCTGGCCTGTGAGTTTCCTGACCCAATGAGACCTCAGCAGATTTGTTCTGGACTAGAATTCAGGAGACCTGGGTGCCAGTAGCTGGATGACCTTGAGTAAGTCTTTTAGCTTTTCTTAGTTCTTTTTCTCAGCTGTCATATGAGGCACAGTACCTTTCCTGTTTACTTCATGGGGCCATTTGGAGGAGCAAATGAGGTAATGGGGACAAGTGTATAATCTGTAAAGGCTATGCAAATGAAAGAGCTTTACTTTTGATGACAAGGAGGATCCCCTCAGAGGTTAAGCATTTCTTTTTTCTGGTCAGAGGGGAGGCAAGCGTGGGTGTTTATTCAATAAACCTTGAGTGCCTTTCTGGCCCAGGTACTATGCCAAGGGATGGTGGTCCAGAGTTAAACACGATGCTTTCCTTGCTTTCAAAGAATTCCGTTTGGTAGGAGAGGCAACCAATAATTGCAGTAAAATGTGAGAAATGCAGTAGAACAGCTATGGACAAAGAATGGTGGGACCCAAAGGAGTAACTAGCTCAAGTCGGGAAGGCAGCACTGAAAAGGTGGCATTTGAGTTGAGTCCTAAAGAACATGTTAGAATTTGCCAGGTGGAGAACTGATTGATTGCCTGGTTGAACCCAGGCAGTGCCCAACCTTGGACCAATGTTTCACCTAGCTTTATCAAACCTCACCTGTGTTGCTATGAGAAACTTGCTCTCAGCTGCTTGTCCTATTGTAAAATATTTGTGAAAAGATGTTGACAACAGGTTAGGTGTATTTCCCTCCCAGGAATATATGCATTTGGGTCCAGAAAGTGATATGGGTCCCTATACACAAAGGAATCCTAATAATGTTTGAGTTTTCCAGTTTAGAGGAGGGAAAGAAAGTAAGTACTTTTTATTGGCCACCAACTGGTGCCAGGTTATTACAAATAATACTTTTCTTCATTGTCACAACAACTTTATTTTTTTTCTCATATTATAGGGGAGGAATCAGAGGGTCCGAGTCACCTGGCTAGTTAGTAGCAGAGTCAGATTCAAACTCAGGCCATGATCTTGCCCATCCATTATCAGGTTGGTTCTCATAGCAACCCTCAGAAATGGGCAGAAAAGGAACATTGGAAATCAGGAGCTTTGCCTGGGACCCCCAGCTAGGCTTCCCGACTCCTGCCCCAGTAGAGGCTGTTACCCTAAGGTGGAGGTCAAATCCCTGATGGGCAGTGGGGGGGATATTTTGTGGTAGAGCTGTCTCTCTGGTGCTTCTCAGATCTCACCTTGGGAAGCAGCTGCCCACTGGGCCTGGGTGTCAGGCCTGCTGGCTGGGCCTGGGACCCTGCTGCTCTGGAAAGCTACTGGGAAGGAGACACCTCTCTTCTGATTGTCTTCACCATGCAGTGGGCTGGATGCTGTCCACTGGAATCTGCTCCAGGTTAACTCTTTTCCTGCCCTTGCTCATGGAAGTGACAGGGATGCTGCAGGGGGCTATACTCCTTGGCTGGAAACCTTTGGGGCAATAGAGAATAACTTCCTCTTTTACGGACTGCTTGGATTAGTTCACGTGCCCCCCTTTCCTGCTCCACCCCCCATGGGTTCCCAGAGAGTAATAACTGATGAGCTTGAACAGTGGTGAACCAGGGTGAAGTTACATCCAGATACTCATCCCTCACCCTCCTCAGTGCACTCCTCAAACCCACTGAATCTTTTCTTTCTCTGCCCATCTGTGCCTCTTGGTCTCTGTCTCTCTTCCTCTCTCTCCTCCCCTCATTTGCCTTCTGTGTATCTGAATTGGTGTTCTCTTCCTCCCTTCCTTTTTCAAAACTCTCTCTCCCTCTGCCTTTCTCCCTCCAGCGCTCCCTCTCATCTCTCCTTCTTTCTTTCTTTCCTTCTCCCTCCCCCTTCCCTCACTTCTCTTTCTGTCCTCAGTCCTTACTGGCCCTGTTTCTCACTTGCCAGCCTCAGAGCAGATCTACACACATTTAGGATTCATTGTCTTTACTGAAGAGATCCTTTAATCTCTTATGTTAAACAGTAGGCAAGTTGCACTGTTTCCGTGCCAAGAAAGAGCAAAGTCATCTTAATTTAACTTTTTTTTTTCTGCCATTGGCCTGTGCCTAGAGCAAAAATAGGTCTCCCAGCTTCTGGCACACACCGCCCTACCCAAGCTGTAAGCCAGCCCAGTTGGCAAATATACTGCAGGGGCCAGAATCCTGTTACCCAACTCACGGGTGGTGCCAGAACTCTGAGCCCAGTCAGGCCTCTTAGCCAAAGCCATGGGTCGTCCTGAGGCCCGAGGGGACCCAGACTCCTGCCCACCTGGCCCATGGCTATCGCTGGTGCTGGTTAGCTGCCTCCTGCCCTTCCCCAATGGGGCTGCAAGAGGGCTTCAGGTGGAGCCCAGCCAGCCTCTCAGCTTGTCACTATGCCCGGTGACACATGGCAGCCCGGGCTAAGCTGTCAAGTCAGCACCTAGCCCAGTACCATTAAATTTATTGGACTAACATTTGAATGGGTATTTAGTTACATAATGTCTTTACCTCATAACAACCTAGTAGAAGAGCTTTTATTGAGTCTTTATAGTAACCAAACCTAGGCTCATAGGGTTAATTTGGCCACCACTTAGGGATGGAGCTGGTACTTAGGATTCTGGAATTCCTTGCTCAAATGTTCCCCAACCAGGTTCCATAGCCTGTCCAGGCCACCTCTCCAGGCCTTTGGACTGCACTGTGCACACACTTTATCTCTAGTCTCAAGGCGGTCTGGGGCAGAAGTTTGCTACATGTGCATGGACCATGAACGTGTAGACTGGCATGTCCCCACACATGAGTATGAGGTCCTGTGTAGATGTGCGTGGACCATGGACATGTAGGCTGGAATGTCCCCACACATAAGTGTGAGGTCCTGTGTAGCACAGGGTACTGCTGGGGGTCAGAAGAAGAGGAGAATGGGCTGGGGGCTGCAGGCTGGAGCCTTTTGTACCTGAATTACCACATTTACATTTAAATGTAAAACTTCGCATTCTAAACATTAAATTTGAGCCTGGCAGTCTAGGTCACTGTGAATGTGTATTTGTGAAGTTTGGAGGATAGAATATATTTTACTTACTCGTTTGTTAACTTAGTTTTTAATTTTGAAATATTGAGACTTCTGTTCATTGGGCTGCCACTAGACTTATGGGGTCTGGGTCCCAGAAATGTTAAAGGTGGGCCTATGGAACACCTTTTCACGTGTAGTTGGCAGTTGAGATGTCCTCTTTTGTGAAGTTCCTGTCCTAGTCTCTTGCTCACTTTCTTGTTGGTCGTCTCATTCATGTTTGTATGTCTTTGGGCCTCAACAAACCTACTTATCTTGACCCAAGAGGAGGGACAGAGTTGCAGATAGTGTCACTCAGCTATGACTACATCTCAACCCACCCAAGAGGGTGGTCATGCATTGTGGTTGAAAGCTTTCTCATTGTATCTGCCATTTTTCTATGTCCCGACCCAAAAATAACTCCTCCTGAATGTCATAAGGTCCTGCAACTCAACCCATTCTCTTTCCCAAACCTGTTTCTCTTCATGGGTTCTGCACCCAGGAGTCTTTAATTGTTTCTTCTCATCCCCAATTCCTTAAGGTTCCTGAAGTCCATTCATGTCTTTCCACCCCACAGCCACCTTCCAGCTGCACTTCAAGTCCTCTTTGCGGGACAGGGCGGGGCAACTGAGAGCCTCTCTGTTCATTCTCCCACCTCTGCCTGAGGGTCTTCCTAAACAGTTCAAACAACTTCTAAGGACCCCACTACCCATAAACAAACTCCACCTTCTTAGCCTGCCCTTCAAGATGCTTGTTTCATTCTGATGTTCTTTATAAAGATCAGGTTGCCTCCTGTAGCAAAGGTGGGAAGGCCAGGTGCACAGACAATCAAGCAACACAAACCTTAGCCACATAGCTAGACCGTCTGGCAAAAGCCAGAAAAAGCCAAGAAAGACCAAGGTGGACAGCAGGGTCAGGGCTCCCAAGGCTGGGGCTCAGCGTAGAGGTGCAGACCTGGCCAACTCATTACCTCCCGAGCACTTGAACTCTGCTTAACACACCCTCCTTCTCTTCTCCCTTTGCTTTTTTTCTTCTATTCTCACCACCAGCTAAATACCTTTCTTTTTCTCTCTCTACTTTTAACACACACCCTCCCCCAGGGAAACAATCTACTGATCCAATTAGTTCCAATCTTCCTTGGGTGGTGTTCTGGCTAGGCCACCTTGGAATGGGTGCCCAGACTGATCCAATCAACTGAGAACAGGGAGGGCAGGTAACAGGGTGAGCTGGTCTCCTCATCCTGGGTGGATGGGTGGACCCTCTAAGGCCTGGCTTGCCCTGTCCATCGACCAGACCCAGACCTACCATCTCCAGAGGTTTAGCTATTTGAGAGCCCACAGTGCAGTTCCATCCTTCCTCATCTTTGCTTTCTGCTGGAACCCTCACAAGCCACAGTCAGTAGGACTCAGATCCAGGCTGCACATCCCAGCACTCCACTCTCAGGAAGCCTTGTCTAAACCCCTCCAGCTATAATGAATACCTCACTCCCGGCCCCTATGGCTACTTGCTAATAATATCTTGGATTTCCTTCTTTATTACTGTGAGTTGTTACCTTTCTATCTCCATAATTGGGTTGTAAACACTGGGAAAATGGAAACTATTTTAGCCATCTTTATGTACAGTTCAAGTGCCTAATGCACAGCATTGCATGGAGTAAGCTTTCAATTGAATACTTTGTTGGATAAATAAATGAGCAGGATAAACCAGCATAGCAGATCCCAAAATTATTTCTCTTTTCTCTTAGAGGCATCTTATAATTTTTTTAACACCAAGAACAGGTTTTAAAACCCTGGGAGCTCAAAGACCCCCTCTATCTCATCCTGCACCAGCTCCTCCTGCTCTAGACCCAGGGTTCTTCCCTCTGTCCCAGTGGGCAGCCCGTGGTGGGGCAGTGTGGGCCACCTAGGAACATGTGTGGTCATGGGTTCTGCATGGAGGGCCTGCCAGGGCAGCCTAGGATGTGGCTGGACTGCTGGGCCTGGGGAGGGGGGGAGGGGTGGGCAGCTCCAGCGTGCTCTTCCTCACGTCCTTGAAGCTTCCCCTGTCCTTTGACTCAGTTCGCGGATGAATGCTCTGGTCCTAGACAGAGAGCCCATTCAGCCCGGCAGGGTTTCTGGAGGGCTCCCAGGAGGGGGAGGCCCAGGAAATGGCCAGGGAGCCATGAAGTTGGGGTGATGGCCAGTTCACTCCAGCTGCAGCTCAGGGCATGTTCTTCTCCACTCCCACCCCCCCTCCCCCACCCCACATTCTTCTGGTGCCCTCAACAGTACCCAGCTCTATGTGGCAAACAGGAGACTTGAACATACCTTGGGAACTCAGCTGCTAGTGTCCTATGCCCCCCTACCCTGTCCCAATCACTGAAACCCACATGCTGTTTCCATGTGCATGTGAGTGTGTGCAAGGGCGCACACACTGCTGACAGCAGATGCAGATGAAGCCTCTACTCAGGGGTCTCTACAGCCCGCCCGCAGGGCTGCCACAAAGAGAGCTGCGGAGGGAGTGGGCCCCTTGTTGAGCTCAAAGAGCCCCCAAAGGCAAGCTTGAACTTCTTTCTTTTATATAATTGATATAATTATATCAACATTTGATATCATTTGATACATTGACATCAATAAAATGTACACATCAGTTTGATCGTTTTTGACAATCTGAGTGCAGCCACTATTCAATTTATAAAATACTCCCGTCTCCCTGGAAAGTGCCCTCACACCCTTTTCCACTCCTCCCCGTCCCCGTTCAAACACTCTTTGAATTACATCACCTTAGATCAGCTTTCAAATCTGCATCAGAGGAGACAGCACCAGACCCTATGGCCTGTGAGTCCACAGACTGCCTAGCAGCACCCAGTTCTGAAGCTGAGGGGCCCTACCTGCCCCCATCCCCCCACCCCCTGGGCATCCCCACCCACACCTGCACCAGGTGCTGCAGGGCAGGACAGCGGGAGTAGCAAACAGTGTAGGGACAGACACAACACTTGGAGGCACAGGGCCTGGGAGAGGTGGTTGGGGAGAGGCACTCAATCTTTGGGAATCTCGAGTCCATAGGGCCCCTGCCAGCCCTGCCTGGAGGAATAAAGCCAATTTTACAGCCCATAGGTAGAGGCAGGGCATCCATCAATGAATTATTTAACTCAAATAGCTAACATTTCCTGAAATTTCTCGGGTGTCAGGCGTCACGCTAACAACTTCCTTTAATCCCCCAGTCAAGGGGTAGGTACTATTATTTATTCCCATTCTACAAATAAGAAAACTGGGGTTCAGAGGAGTTAAAAGATGGCGCTGGGCCAAACAGAACATGATGGAATTGGTGTTTGACTGTGGGCAGCCACTCTAGGCTCACACTCTGGCAAAGGACTCTGGGAAGGTGTGTGCCCCGGTCAGGCACACAGATCTAAGTTCACCCAAAGGTGTGCTCTTTGAAGCAACTGATTTTTAAAATATATATATTTTACTGATTTTTTAGAGAGAGGAAGGGAGAGGAATAGAGAGGTAGAAACATCATCAATCACCTGCCTCCTGCACAACCCCCACAGGGGATCTAGCCTGCAACCTGGGCATGCGCCCTGACTGGGAATCGAAGGGTGGCCTCTTGGTTCCTGGCTCAATGCTCAACCGCTAAGCTACACGGGCCAGGCTAGGCTCACACTCTTGACCCACTCTACCATTCTTCCTCCTGGACTTACTAGGTAATTGATGAAAATGATGATAGCAGACAGCAGTTAGTAAACAAAGATGTGCAAATGCTAGAGATTGGATGCCACACCCCACGGGCCCCACTCCCTGGTTGGTCTGTCCTAATTAATTTCAGAATCATAGCTGCTGCTATGATTAGACCCATACACAATTGCATTTCAGCTTCAGAGACAGAAAGTCCTTCTTTATATCGAACTTCAGTCTCGCCTATGATAGTATGCAGCTCACCACTGGCCTCATGCAAATTATGTGCTTGAGAGTGCTGATCGGCTTCCTGCCCTACAGGGCACCCCAGAGGCTCTGGCCTGAGGGAACTGGTTTCCACAGTTTCCTCCAGTCCCAAGCAGGCAAGCCCTAGGGCTTCTCTGGGGGCGAAGGGGCAGGCAGGCAGGAAGAGAGGAGGCAGGAAGAGAGGGTGTGTGAGCTGCTTCATCGTCTCCTCCTCTCAGCTCCCGCACTGGCCTGTGTCTGGCTCCTTTCACTTGGGAATCCTCTGCCTACCACAGATGTCAGCCCCATGTCCTTGTAGCAATTCTGTGAGGCTTGTCCAAGGGGGGTCTGGGAGGTAGGAGAGCCGAGGGTCTGGCCAAGGCCCCCAGGGAGTTTGAAACGCCCTACCTTTGGGAGTTTAATGCAGGATAGAGGCCTGCTAGCTCACTGCCTGACCTTGGTTGGGCCGGCCCGTCTTCCTCCCCGGCCGATGGAGAGAATGTTGCTGACCCTAGTGCTGCTCAGGGGCTCAGATGACACCAAGAAGAGAAAAGACTTGGCACAGCGGAAGCTGAAGTTCGGCGCAGGGACTTGTTTGAGGGGCACTGTGATGCAGAGAAGGGCTCAGAGCCAGCCATGGGCAAACTATGGCCCGCGGGCCGGATCCGGCCCGTTTGAAAGGAAAAAAACTAAAAAAAAAAAAAAGACCGTACTCTTTAATGTAATGATGTTTACTTTGAATTTATATTAGTTCACACAAACACTCCATCCATGCTTTAGTTCCGGCCCTCCGGTCCAGTTTAAGAACCCATTGTGGCCCTCGAGTCAAAAAGTTTGCCCACCCCTGGCTCAGACTCACCTAAGGGAGCTCAGAGCCAAGGGCCCGGCTTGCTGATCATGGAGTAAGCTTGCCTCTATGACAAAGCATGAGCAAGAAGGACAATCAGTCAACCTGCTTTACACCACAGCCAACTGAAGGGCCTCGCTGTGTGCAGTCCTCTGTGGGCCTCTGTGTTCGCATGCAAGTGTCATCTGTGTATAGCGTGTAAGTGGAGGTCTCTGTGATGGCCTGGAAGCTTCTGTTTAATGGTGTGGCTTTCTGGGCATCTCTGTGCCGTGGCCCCCTGCATGGGCTCGGGTGAGAGGGGGTGTCTTTGTCTGTGCACATGTCCATGTCATGGAGCATCTGGTTTTTAAAAAGCGGTCCATAATTTATTGTGTTTGTTAAACTGAAATGGGGCATCTTAGTCTCTTGGCATCTAGAGATGATGAGTGTGTTGGTTGTGGAGTGCGGGTGGATGTCCACAAGACTCTGAAGCCACCCACGGGCCCCATTTCTCAACACAAATGTCAGCCTGGCCTTTAAGGTCCTCCACGCCTGGCACAAGTAAGCCACTCTGGCACAGTTGTCCCCTCTTTCCCGGCACAGACAAGAGAGAGTGCTACTTGCTAGCCATGTGACTTTGAACTTGGCTCTTCCCCTCTGAGCCTCATTCTCTCACATGTAAAGTGAGCAGGGAAAGTTGTTTGCAAACTATGAAGCATGAGACACGCATGAGACATGCATGGGGGATTTCCCCTGCACTTTGGGTTCGGAGACCCCGCTGTGCCTTTCCTCCTTCTGCCCCGCTGTCCCCGCTCCCTGAACACCCTCCCCTCCTCCTCTGAATAGTCAAGCTCTGCCCGTGCTTCCCCACACCGCTCCCCTCTGCCTGCAACTCTCCTTCTCTGTCCCTGCTTCTGTGAGGGTCCTGTTTGTATGTCTGGTGTGTGTTGTGTATGCCTCTGTGTGTGTTGTGTATGCCTGTGTATGCACTTGGGTCTGCCCTCTTAGTGTATCAGGAAGGCTCCTGCCTACCCATGCAGGTAGTCCTGGAGCTCCGGGTGTGTCTATGCATTTCGTACTGCCTGTCTACTCAGCCTGTGTGAAAGAGCGATGTGGTGTGCACCTCTGTGCATGTGCCCGCCTCTAGCAGGCCTCTCTGTACCCATGTCCTGGAGGAGGGTACCTATGTGTGGGTATCGGTGTACATGTGTGTACCCACAGCCATTTCCTCACCACCCTGAATCTTCTGGGGCAGCTTTCTCTGCTCCCCTAATTGTTTATGTCCCCCAACCTGACCCCATGCTCCATGAAATCCTTCCTCAGCACAACAGGATGGAGTTGAGCTGTAGAAGCAAGTGAACCAGCACGGGCCCAGCCCTCCTTCAGATCTTCGGCTTCTGCTTTCCCTGGTCTTGAAGGAAGGAGTGGGCATGGGACAGGGCATGGCTATAGCACAGAGGGTCCAGGTTTGCTCTGCCTGGGAAGCCGTGGGAGACCCGCCCCTGCCCCCCCAGATCCCTAACCTCTCTTGAACTCATACTCATATGGAACTTGACGAACTTTTTGTTCTCTGCTAAGTAGGTTTTGCCCAGTCTTGCCTCTGTGCCTTTGCTCAGGCTGTTTCTCTGTGGCATCCCTCCTATCCTTCGTGGCTGAGGGCCACCTGTGCCAGGCAACTACCTGAGCGCCAGCCCCCCAGGCACAGTATGGTGGGAGCATGGATTGCACACATCGCAGACCTTGGTGTATATGTGTGTAACATGCACACAGACTCATTTAATTCTCCCAAGAATGTAATGAAATGGGCATTATGAACACCTCAGTTTTCAAGACAAAGAAACCAAGAACTTGCCCCAAGTCACACTCCCTCACTAGCTGACTGAGACCATTAGGATTGGACTCAGCTCTGCCTGCCTCCTAGGCTTACACACTCCAAACCTTAAGTCAGACTCTGGCCTCTGCAGCCCACAGTCTCTCTAAATGCTCTGAGCTCCTGGCGCCCTAGTGTGGGCAGCAGCCATCCAAACTTACACCCCTAGCCATTGTCTTACGAATATAGATTTTTAAAACATAGTACCTCCCTCCCCGACTAGATTGTATGTTTCTTAGGGAAGGGACGGTGTCTTTTATCCCTTTTATCCCCACCAGACCCTCATGCCTACAAGATGAGGATGATGATGATGACGAATGACACCCCTGCCCCCCGCTGCAAGGTCATGGTAATAGCTTTGTGTGTTCTCAGCTCAGATACAGTGACCTGTGACCAGAGGAGTCTCTTGTAAGAGAGTTTCCTGATGTGGGAGGAGGAGCCCTAGGGCAGCCATGGCCCTCTGGCCTGACTATCCCAAAGGGCTTCTGCAGCTCTGAGGACAGGGACAGAAAGAGCTACTCTCTCCCTCCCTGTGGAGCTGGCGCCTGTACTCTGGCCAGCCCTTCCCCTCTGACCCCTCCCCCCTCCCCTCCCCCGGTGCTGGGCTCTGCAAGCCTGGGTGGGAAGGAAGTGGGAAGGAGGAGGCCTCCTCTGCAGCTTTGAGACAAAAGTATGCGGCCCTTCCAATATGCTCAGAAATCCCATTCCCACAGAGGCCTTGACCGGGTGGAGCTGTCCCCTGAAGACAGCCTGGCCGGATGGTCTGGGTCTGGGAGCCAGCTTGGAGGAGCCTGACAGCAGCCTCAGGGTCTGGGCTGGTGGTGGTCAAGGACCGTATTCTCCACAGCTTCATCATGTAACCCAGGACAGAGCGAGCACCCCGGGCACTGTGGGGGAAACCTCCGAGGTGCATTTCCTGCCCCTTGGATACACACCCAGTTTGCTCACACAGGAAATGGAGAATAAATTCAGAAAGCAGGGCTGGATATTATGTCCAGGAGGGAAGAGCACAGTGGGTTGGAGAAGTCAATGCAGAGAGAGGAAGTGGGGTTGGCAGGCGCAGAGGATGGGGAAGGTTACCTTTGGCAGGGAGGAACAACATGGCCAGGGGGATGGTAATGCACACACTATTCCATAATGCATGGGTTTGACCTCCCTAGACAGTGCAGAGGGGACAGGCCCTGGTATGAATTCCCTGTGACACTCCAGTGCCCAGTCAAGGCAGACTTGACGTTCAATAGTGATACTGCCACTACCAAGATGTGCAAACTTGGGATAGTTCCTGCACTTCTGTGAGACTCCTTGTCCTCATCTATAGAGCAGGCTTGGTAATTCTTACCTCTGAAGGTTGCTTCCGTTTAGTTTCATTATTCTTTGGAGTGAGATAGTGCTCTCCAGAGAAACTTCCACTCTCTCCCTATTTTGAATGAGATGGGGAATGGTTCTGTTTGCATTCCTGACTTGCATCTGTCAGAAAGTATTTATTCCCATGAGGTTGGCCCAGTGTAGTGTGCTCTGAGACAAGCAGGGGATGGCCTTGGAAATCTTCAGGCCTCCCTAGAGACACAAAGATTGGCTCTGGGGAGACAACTTTGTGCCTTGTGTCCAGGGCAGCATGAACTAACCACAAGGGCCAGAGAGCAGGGGCTGCAGCAGCTCATAAAAGGGGGTGGGGGGCACACCAATAAGGTCTGGATGAGCCAGGAGATACTTGCTGTAGAAGCTGACACTTTTGATTGGTTAAGCTGTCCAATCATGTTTCATATGGGTACCTTTTCTGCCTATCTTCTGGTTTTATGATGTTAGAATATTAGTATAGTTAGTTATCTATTGCTGCCTAACAAACTGCACCAAAACAGGGGCTTAAAACAACAGATCTTCATTATCTCACAGTTACTATGGGTGGGAATTCCGGGGTGGCTGAGCTGAGTGGTTCTGGCTCTGGGTTTCTCATGTCAGTAGGGGTTGCACTGTAATCTGAAGGCTCGGTTGGGCTGGAAGATTTGCTTCTAAGTTCACTGTCATGACTATTGGCAGGAGGACTCAGTTCTGCAATGGCTATTAACCGGAAGCCTCAGTGCCTTGCCATGTGATGTTTGAGTGTCTTCATAATCTAGTGATTGGCTTCACCTAGAGTGAATGGTCTAAGAAGGAGAGAACATGAGGAATCTGCACCGTCATTTATGACCTGGTCTCTGAGGTCACACATCAGTACTTACACTGTTTCTGTTCATGAAAATCCAGTCACTAAGTACAGCCTACACTTAAGGAGAGGGGAGAGGACTTAGTCTACACTTGTAGAAGGGAAGAATATCAAAGAGTTTGGGAAAATATTTTAAAACCATCACAGTTACAGACCTTTTCTTTTCTTTTTAACAAGGGAAATTTCAAACATGTGCAAAGGCAAAAAGAATAGTATACCAGTTCTGAACAATTATGAACACAGGCCAAGGGTATCTTTATCAGCTTTATTGAGGTATAAATGACTGCACACATTTAAAGTGCACAATTCAGTAAGTTTTGACATTATGTTTACACCCGTGAAACCATCACAACAATCAAGATAATGAGCGTATCCATCACCACTGAAAATTTCCTGTGCCCCTTTGTAATCTATTCCTGACCTCCCACCCCACTTCACCCCATCCCCAGGCGACCCCTGATCTGCTTCCTGACATTGTGAAATAGTTTACGTTTTCTAAAACATTATATAAATGAAATGATACAGTATGTACTCTCTCTTGTTGGATTCTTTCACTCGGCCTGATTGCTTTGAAGTTCTTCAGTACTGTCCTGTGTATCAATAGTTTGTTCCTTTTTATTGCTGAGTAGTATTTCATAGTAGAGACACACTAAGATTTGCTTAGCCATTCACCTGTCGATGGACATTCGCATTGTTCCAAGTTTGGAACTATTACAAATAAAGCCGCTATGAACATTCATATGCAAGAATTTGTGTAGACATCTGATTTCATTTCTCTTGGGCAAATGGCGAGCAGTGGAATGACTAATATTATAAAGGTATGTTTAACTTTTTAGGAAACTGCCAAACTCTTTTGCAAAGTGGTTGTACTATTTTACATTCCCACCAGCAGTATCTGGGTTAGTTGCTCCACATTGTCACTGACACTTGATATGATCTGTCTTTTTAATTTTAGGCACACTAAAATTAGTAGTGGCATTTCATTGTGGTTTTACTTTGCTTTTCACTAAGGATTAATGAAGTTTAGCAAATAGTTTTTATGAGCTTATTTGCCATCCCTATATTGTCTTTGGTAGAATGTCTATTGAAATTTTTTGCCCATTTTTTAAATTGGGTTGTTTGGTTGGTTCTTACAGAGTTTTGAGAGTTTTACGTATATTTTAGATAAAAGATCTGTCTCAGAAATGTGATTTGCAAATATTTCCTCCCAGTCTGCGGCTTGTCTTTTCATGATCGTAAATGTCATTTAAAGAGAAGTTCTAAATTTTGATGAAGTCTAATTCATCTCCTGCCCCTTTTTAAAAATCCCTTTTTAAGTAAAAGGGATCATGTTTTTAGTGTTGCAGCAAAGCAACCTTTGCCAAACTCAAGGTCATGAAGATTTTCTCCTATGTTTTCTTCTAGAACTTTTATAATAACTTCAGATTTTACACTAAAGGTTTATGAGTTAGAGTTTAAAATTTTATATGGGTCAAAGCATGGCTGAAAGCTCCTTTTTTGGTGTGTACATATATCCAGTTTTTCTGGCACCATTTGCTGAAAAAACCCCTATATTTTCTCCATCTTTGTAAAAAAACCAATTGGCCACATATTTGTGGATTCATTTCTGGGCTATATAATTAATTTATTATAGAGTCTGGACTCCATTAATTTATTTATCTACCTTTAAGTCAATATATACTATTAATTACTGCAGTTTTATAAAAAGCTTTTTCCTGTTTGTTTGTTTTTTTAAGTTGGGATATAATTCACATATCATCACAATATTCACATTTAAAGTATACAAGCCAGTGGATTTTGTGAATTCACAAAGTTGTGCAACTATCACCACTGTCTAATTCTAGAGCATTTTCATCACCCCCAAAAGAAACCCCGTAAACATTAGCAGTCACTCCCCATTTCCCTCCCTCTCTCACTGCGCCTCAGGCCCCTGCCAGCCACTGATCTACTTCTGTCTCTATAAAAATACATCTAATGATGTGGACACTCCTCACAACTAACCTTTCTTTCCTTCTCCCCACATTAGGTAATAAGAATCCTAAATCTCTCATTCTTCATTTTCTTGTCCTCCTTTTTAAGAGTCTTTATCTATGTAATTCCTAAAATGTTATTTTTAAAGTTTTTACTTATTTGTAACTTTATAAAAATGATGTTATGCTACATGTATTGTTGGGGGGGGCCTTATTTTTTTTCACTTGCTGTTGTATTTCTGAGTTTTATTCGTCCTGTTTTCTGTCGCTGTGGTTTCTTTTAACCCCTGTGTGAGAATAGACCGCAGTATAATCTTCTACTCTCTGTAGATGGACATTTGGGTTGTTTCCAGGTTTTTGCTATTGTGAATAGTGCTGCTATGAATACTCTTGCACATGTTTCCTGAGTACATCTGAGTGAGTGAAAATCTAGGGCATAGGTTATGTTAATTTTCAACTTCAGGAAATAACGCAAGACTGTTGTGTTTTTTTTTTAAACGGTCCCACCAAGGCACTCCCACTGGCAATGTGCAGAAAATCATGTGGCTGTGGCTGCACATACGCCCTAACTTGGTATTGTCAGACTTTTTTAAAAAAAATTTGCCAATTGAATGGGTGTGAAGTGGTGTTTTATTATGTCTTGATTTGTGTTTTCCTGGTCACCAATCATGTTGAACATCTCTTCGTATGTTTATTGGCCATATGTGCTTCCTTTCTGTAAAATCTCTGCTCATGTCTTTAGGTCATCTTTCTGTGGCTTCATCAGCACCATCTTTTTATTTTAAACTAGAGGCCCAGTGCACGAATTTGGGTTCTGGCCGGCCCAGCCCCAATCGGGGGATTGGGGCCGGGCCTGTTGGGAGGAGGAGATGGCAGGAGGTTGGTCCGTGGGCCTGCCCTGATCGGGGCTGGGCCAGCTGTGGGGAGGGGCCACAGGTGATTGGCTGGCAGGCCCTGCCCCCGATTTGGGTGGAGGGGTTGATCAGGGGTGGGGCTGGCCATGGGGAGGGGCTGTACGTGGTGGGCCGGCCAATCACCCCCCCAAATGGGGTGGGGGGGCCGATGGGGGACCAGTGGCCTGGGGGAGGGGCCATGGGTGGTTGCTGGCAGGCCCTGCCTCTGATTGGGGTGGTGGGGCCCCATTGGGAGCAGGTCCGGCTGAGGGGAAGGGCTGCAGGAGGTTAGCCGGCTGGCCCTGACCCTATTGGGGTAAAGGGGGCCATCAGGGGCGGGGCCGGCAAGCGGGAGGGGCTTTAGGCTAATTGGGGTGATGGGGCCCATCCCCTGGGGGGAGGGGCTGCAGGAGCCACACCACTGGGTTCTATTTCTTTTCTTTTTCTGTGTGGGAGTTTTCTTCACTTTCATCTTTTGGTTTATGAGTTCATTTCTCAGTTGTAACCATCCTGCTATTTATTTACATATTGCAGTGATTTTCAACCAGTGTGCTACAAGAATTTTTAAAACATGCAATACCTGACTATCTAATCAGGGGCACTGACCTCTTTTCCCTTAGATTGTCAGACTAAAAAATGACAACAGCCAACACAATAATAGCCTTCAGGTGTGAATGCCCTGTATGGAACCATAAATATATTGATCACATCACATAATAAGATTGTCTCTGTTTGGTTAATTATTGGTATCAGATAGCCTTATATACAATAACTAGAAATTTGTGCATGGGGGTGGGGATGTCCCTCAGCCCAGCCTGCACCCTCTCCAATCCGGGATCCCTCTCGCAATCCAGGACCGCTGGCTCCTAACCGCTCACCTGCCTGCCTGCATGATTGCCCCTAACTGCCCCCTGCCAGCCTGATTGCTTCTAACTGCTCCCCTGCCAGCCTGATCACCCCTAACTGTTCCCCTGCCGGCCTGATCGCCCCTAACCGCCTCTGCCTCGGCCTCTGCACCTAGAACCCAGCTTGCCTCCCTCTGGCCGACTGCAGGCGCTTGGGACCATGGGCGGCTTCACCCAGGTGGCTTCGCCTGGGCCCCAACTTTGTCAAGAAGTACATCCAGAAGGTCGTCTGGAAGATGTCCGGTCTATCCAGTCTAATTAGCATATTACCCTTTTATTAGTATAGATAGGGACCTGATTTTTAAAAAAGTCACTTTGGAGCAAAAAGGGTAGTTAATTACTATTATTATTTTTCTAAATCAATAAAAATTATAACAATTTTTGGGTCAGATTGGCAAAAAAATTTTTTTTGGAATATCACAGAGTTTTAGTAATTAGTTTATGTGTGGCATGAGATGAAAAAGGTTGAAAATTGCCAGTCTATTCTGTTCTTTATTTTATTTTATTTTATTTTAATTTTTTTGCTGTTTATTTTATTTTTTATTGCTTAAAGTATTACAAAGGGTTTTACGTATGTGTCCTTTTTTCCCCCCGCCCTTGACAATCCCCTGGCCTCCCCTACCCCCCAGTGTCTTATGTTCTTTATTTTAAATTGTATATGTTTATAACTAATTTAAGGAGGAGTGGTGGTCCTTAAAGATGCAAATCTTATTTCAGTTGGTCACTCACCTGGCTAAAGAGCATTCATTGGTTTCCCATTGGACTTTTGGACTCTTAACTTGACTCTTATAGGCATCAATGAATTATAAATGAAACAGGCGGCTTTGGCTAGAAATAAATGATAATGATTTATACAAGGGTCTTTGGGTTTGCAAACCAGAAACCTAGAGTGTTCCAAATAGAAAGAAAAGCTTGAGAATTTTATAGTAAAAAGTCCATTCTTGAGAAGAATCAATCCTACATTCTTAGCCTCTGAATTGGTCTTAGATGGTAATCTTCCAGGTGTCTGGTTAATGGATGTCATGTGAGTTGGACATGGAACATTCTTTCCTACGTCCTTCAGGGGCTACTAGGGGGTTTCCTAAAGGATGTATATATTTACATACCTACCTCCAGGCATAACTGAGGAGGTTAAAGTTTAAGATCCTACCCTAGTTAAAGCAGGAGTAGAATCATTTCCTCTTGCCTCGGTCTACTTGATCTTAGTAATTAGCAGCTTGACTACAGTGACTCCATTTCATCACTCTTTCCTCATAGGAAAAAGGAAAATTTATTGTAACCTTGGCCCCTACCCTCATCCTAGCTCCCCTCCAAAGAGAGTTACTAACTCAAATGCTTAAAGTTGAGAATTGCTGATTTGGCCTCATGGAGAAGTGGGTGGAAGTGCCGTGTCTTAACAAGTCATATGCATCCACTTGTCTTTCTCCATCCAGCTAGACAGACAAGTTGATTTAGTAAATTAGGCCACATCTTGCTCTTCAAACCTAACCGTATTACTCCCACCTCTCCTTAACTTCCTCCATACAACCCCAGACAGAAGTTGGTGAGCTCAAAAACTTTGGATTTGGGCCAAGGGGAAGTAGGAAGCCTTATTCAGCTTAGAGTCTAAGGTTCATGCTTCGACCCAGCTTTTGTTCAAGATTTGCACTCGTGCAGCTAATAAGTGTGATTTTGATTCCTGTTTGGCTCCTGTTCCTTCCAATGGGAACTTTCTGGGGCTGAGAGGAAGAGAGAAGAAATGATACACAGGTCAGGTGTCTGGCTTTGCAGGATTCCTGACCACAATGTATCAAATGCCAATAGTACCTCTTCACCCTTGATGATCAAGGTTGAACAGCCCCTCTGAGTTGGCTCCTGCCTTATCATTGCAGTATTCTTGCCATTTCACCTCAGTATTTGGTGCTGCTGACATACTGGCCCATGTTGAGTGATTGAGTGTCCCCAATATTTAACATAGTGCATATATACACTGAGTGACCAGATTATTATGACCAGCCAGATTATTATGACCACCCCATCAGTACAATGAAATGAATTAGTTATGCAAATAATAATAATAAAACCTTGAGAGTATTTGCTTAGTAAGTTTTCAATATTCAGTATTTTTGGAAGTGTCAATGAAGTACTGATGGGGTGGTCATAATAATCTGGCCAGTCATAATAATCTAGCCACTCAGTATATATATATTTAAATAGAATAGAAATTGTCACTCCCATTTCCTGGATATAACTCAGAGAAGCTAAGTAATTTACCCAAAGCCACACAGATCTGAGATTGAATCAGGTTGGCCTGATTCCCAGTCGGTCCTCCTCTCCACAGGGCAAGGCAGAGAGCCACTTTCCCTGGCATGGCCCCATGTGCATCCAGACAGGGAAGCTTGGCCTAGCGGAGATTATATGCCCTGGAGCTGATGGCTTCCTTGTCTCATCCACTTATCTGTCATCCATCTTCCTTACTAGTGGAGATACTGTGGTCATAGTTCTTATTAAATTAAGCGCGGGATGAAATCATTTATTTACTCTTTTACCTGTCCATTTCCCCAGGGCAGTTCTTTATTAAGTGATGTCTCACATTTTCCGAATGACTCAGTTACTTTGATGGGTGGTATGCTAGGAGACGACGGAGGGAGGAGAGAGACAGGGAGACATTGAGAGCTAATAAAGGCCGAGTGGGTATTTGGAAAGAACTCGGGATACGAAGCATGGGAATAGAGTATCTAAAGCCTACAAGGAAGGCCC
This sequence comes from Myotis brandtii, assembly GCF_000412655.1. NCBI lineage: Eukaryota > Metazoa > Chordata > Mammalia > Chiroptera > Vespertilionidae > Myotis > Myotis brandtii. The sequence goes on from NW_005357115.1 coordinate 6,331,693, forward strand.
TCTGCTCTCAAAAAGCAGATGGGAGCTTCTCCAAATGCTTTCATTACAAAGTATTCCCTTTCTGAGCTATTCCCTGTTAAGTGCTAATTTCCCCCAAGAGAAAAGGCAGCTGTTTTTTTTGCTGTGGCAGGAGGGCCTCAGGGCAGAAGGCAGGTCCTGTGTTCCCAGAGGCCTGGAAAGCAAGTTGGAAAAGTCTAGAGAGGAGAGGGAAGTTGGAGCCAGATTTTATGCAAAGTAGGGTGTTGAGGAGGCCGGACCCCTGCGAGAGAGAAAACCTCCCTAGAGTGGAATTTGAGGTCTGACACAGAACCAAAAAAATTGACCAAGGTCTCATCACCACTGCTAACAAGATGTTGAGAAACTCACAGTAAGTGAGAGGAGAATCTGTCGAGAGGAGACGCAATTGGACTGGAAACCAGGACTCTGGGCTGGCTAATACTTTGCTCTCTGGACTTGAAGCTCCCATGTGTGTCAAATGGAGGCGTTAATCTGATTGCTCTCTCGGGCTCTCCAAACCCTCGGTAGGATCATCTGTCTGGGCCAACGCTTCCTGATGATGATGCTTTCTGAACCATGGCCACCAACTTGACCACCAAGAGTATCCATCACACCACCATGTATGGATCATATAAAGGGTTCATGAGGCTCGGACTCTGCCCTGCACCTCAATGTAGATTAAACATTTTCTTATGCACCTCAGAGCTTGCCGCGGGCTGACTGCCCAGATATCAGGGGTAATACCAGCTTCCCGTGTGACTTGTTCAAGTCACTAATATTTCTGGGCTTCAACTGTAAAGTGAGGAAAATAATACTCACCATTCCGACCACCTGGTATTGAGAGATTTGAATGGAATATGACTGAGAAGGAGCTTGGAAGAATATAAAGTTCTCCTGCAGAGCAAGGTGTGATGAACAATACTGACTATAAAGAAGAGATCCTAATACCTCAAAAGAACATACACTTAATTTTATGAATGAAGAGGTGTTTTTCTTGGATTAATTTTAAAATATATAATTTTCTTTAAAGATTCATTCCAGACTAGCTGGACAAGGTGTTGGTCAGAAATTGACCCTACTGGGAAGCCTGGGTGCTGCCATGCCACACCCTGAGATTCCCATTGGGGGTCATCAGACTTGGTGCCACATGACACACCTTTTGGCTACAGCCAGAAGGATAAGGGATAAGTGTAGGCAACCCTAGGCTGGCAAGAGAGCACATATGTAATTTCTGCCTCCTTCCCCCCGCCCCCCCAAGGCGTGTGCTCCCCTGGGTGCTAACTGAGTGATCCACAATGCACCTAGGTCCATTCTCCATCCTTAAAAATCCTTACCCTAACCCATAACCCTATACAGCCATGGCCTCATTCTTCTACTTCATTTTATTTCAAAACTCCTTGAAAGAGTTGTCTAAACTCACTGTCTTCTGTAAGGAGGAGCTCTTCTCCTCTCCTTATTTTTTAAAACTCATTCTAATTAGACTTCTGCCCCCCTCCTTCCACTCTTGAAGGAGACATCAATGGCCATCATGTAGAATTTATAGTCGATTCTCAGTGCCCATCTTCTATATCCCAACAGCTTTTGATACAGTTGATCACTCTCTTCCTTGAGGTATTTCTTATTTTGATGTCCAAGACCATTCTTTCTTGGTTCTTCTTCAACTCAACTCACTTCACTTGCTGCACCTCCTTGATATCTCTCTCTCTCTCTCTCTCTCTCTCTCTCTCTCTCTCTCTTTCTCTCTCTTTGCATGATCTACTTTATTTTCTCTATCTTTGAATGTTGAAGGACCCCAAGGCTCAATCTTCAACTCTTCTCTTCACCATCCATATTTGCTCTCTAGTTGAGTTCAGCCAGTTCCATATTCAACCATAAATATACTGATAATCCCAAATGTATTCTTCAGTCCAGAACTTCCCCTAAATACCATTCATGTATTCAATTCCCATTCAGATTGTCAACTTGGATATCAAACTAAATATGTTCAAAACCAAACTGCTGACACCCCCTACCCCTGCCTCCCCAGTATTTCCCTATCTTAGCAACTGTACTCTTCCATTACTCACACTAAAATCCTTATGTTGGTCCTTGATTCTTCTCTCTCTTTTGTTCTCTAACTGTAATCCATCAGCAACTCTTGTTAGCTCTACCTGACTACTTTGTACACTACCCTGGCCCAAGTTACCCTCATCTCACCTAGAAATCTGTAATAGCCTCTTCACTGCTCTCCTTGCTCCATCCCCATCCTCATCCTTCACTCACAGCAGCCAGAGTGATGCTTTTATAACACAAAGGTAGATCATGTTATGCATACATCAAAACCCATGGGACATACAACAGGAAGAGTGAGCCCTATTGTAAACTATGAATTTTAGTTAATAATAATGCCTCAGTCTTGGTCCATCAATTATAAGAAATGTACTGCACTAATATAAGATGTAAATAATAGAGGAAACTTGGGGAGGTGTTGTAGAATCTCTCTGTATTTTATAATAAGTTCTTCTGTGAACCTAAAACTGCTCTAAAAAATAGTCTATTAATTTGGGAATAAAGTAAATCACGTCACATCTCCACTCTAAATCCTCCTGGGGGTCTCCACCTCACCTTGGGAGGAGGGGCAAAGCCTTTACAATGGCCCACAAGACAACCTGTGGTGGGATCTCCAACCTCATCTCTCAGCCTCTCCTTCCCCTTGCCATACTCCAGCCAGTGACCTCGTCTCTCTTCCTCCAATACAGACAGCAAGCACACTTCTCTGCCTTCCCCACTGCTGTAAAGCTCCTCCCCAGCTGTCTCTTTGGTTCACTTCCTAGCTGTCTTCAGATCTCACCTTGATGTTCACCTTGTCAGAGAAGTCTTCCCTTACTGCTCTATGAAACACAGCCCCTACTCTCGCCCTCTCTTCCTTTATGATGCCTTATTCTTCTCTGCATGTAACACCATCTGACATTTGGCATATACATGTGTGTGTAATTTTTGTGTGTGTCTTTTTCCACTAAATGGAAATTCCATGATCCCAGGGACTTTGTGTATTTTGCCTAGTGCTATATCTTTGGTGCCTAGAAAAGAGCCTGGTTCATAATAAGTATTTAATAAATTTTGTTGAATTAATGAATTAGCAAATGATTAGAACCATTTATACTTTCCTGGGAGTCTGCTCTGGAAAGGCTCAGAAAGTCATACAGTCAGAGGACAGAGAGTGTTCCAGTCACAGCAGTGATGGATGTGACAGAAAAAGCTTCAGCATGAGTTGCTGAGGGGCTGGCCAAATAACCATGTCACTACAGCTGTGTTGTATTCTAAACAATCTAATCTTTCCCAACTGGTGGTTCAGCTCCCTGAGACTTGACTGTTTAGTACATTTGAGGTTGTTTCTTGTTAGTTTGTGTTTGTTTTTTTAACCTAAACATGTCTCCTCTATTTGTAAACAGAAGGACCTAACTCATACAGGGAGGTATAGAACCACCCTCATGCTAAGTCTGGAAATTTAGTATTGTGTTTAAAACTATTTACCTGTTTATTTAAAAGTATTTACCTGCTCAATTTGTATTAGGTTTCAGAGAATCAAAAACAAAAAGTGATAATATTGTCTCAAAATGTTTGATGTTATAGATAACATCTCTTGAAATAAGTTTTTCTTTACATCTCTGATTATTTCCTTTGGCTGTCTTCCTAACAGTAGAATAATTGGGTTATGCACAAGTGTAAGATAAGGTGTTTTTTTTTCATCCTAAATTATTCCTTAGAAGAGAGGAAATCACTCATTGTCAAGTGCTTATGAATGCTTTTATTAGCAGCACTCTTTTAAAATTTATATTTAACATGAAATATTTAGTTTTAGGTGTACAACATAGTAATTTGACATTTATATACCTTACAATGTGATCACCACAATAAGTCTAGTATCTGTATCTGTCACTATATAAAGTTATTACAATATTATTAACATATTAATATTCTCTGTGCTGTACACTCCATCCTCATGGCTCATTTATTTTATAACCTTCTTCACCCATCCCCTCACTTCCCTTCCCTTTCTCTGTATCTATGAGTCTGTCTCTGTTTTGTTTTATTTGTTTTTTTTCATTTGCTTTGCTTTTTTAGATTCCACATATAGGTGAAATCATATGGTATTTGTCTTTCTCTGACTTATGTCACTTAGCATAATACCCTCTATGTCCATCCAGAGCAACACTCTTTAAATAGCTTTACTTTATTTTATTTGTTTTCCTTTTTTATTTATTTAATATATTTTTCTTCATTTCAGAGAGGAAGGGAGAGGGAGAGCGAGATAGAAACATCAGTGATGAGAGAGAATCATTGATTGGCTGCCTCCTACACACTCCACCCTGGGGATCAAGCCCGAAACCTGGGAATATGCCCCGACTGGGAATCAACTGTGACCTCCTGGTTCATAGGTGGATGCTCAACCACTGAGCCATGCCAGCCGGGCTAAATTGCTTTATTTTAAACAGCAAAGAGCTGTAGGAAGAAGATACATAAATTAGAGTTTCTCAACCCTGGCAGGAATCTTAGGGGTAGTTAAGAAAAACTGATAATTGGGTCCTACCTGAAACCAATCATGTCAGAATTTTGGGGTGATTGTGCTGGACATTGGCCTTTTATAAAACTTCTCGGCTGTTTTTGTATGCAGTTAAGACTGAGCGTCCCTGTCCCCAAAATGACCTCAATTCTTGCTAATGTATACTTATAAAAGTCACTGCTTAGAGCCAGTGTCCAAGGAGCTACAGAAATTTAGCTTGGATTTTGTCATTTTTTCTAGGGAGTGTGACTTCCTTCTCTTCTTATCAACCCATTCTCAGGAAACTGACAAGCTTAGTCACACTGAGGTGTCAATGACTGATAATAGCCATGTGTTAGTTAGCCTTTTGACAGGACATCCCTTGCCCTAAACATGAGGAACCATGGGGGCCTTCTGCTTCCACGCTCCTTTCTCTCCTGTCCTTCTGGCTGCCTCCCCAAAGGCCCATTTGGATTCTTGAGAAATTCTCTAGGGCTTCCAACCATCAAAATAAGGCATTCCAGGGCCATAACCAGCTCTGGGCCTGTGAGCAGCACAGTGTCCCTTTAATTTGCTGCTGGAATTGGGCAGCATCTGAGATCAGGACCTTTTGAAATATTTATCTGCTTGTTATTTATCTGGGCAGGCTGCAGAGGAGAGGAGAGGTCCTGGGAACTATGCCCAGAGCCAGAGAGAGCACAGGGAAAACTTTGCTAAATTTATTTTAATAACTTTTACTGTACTTCTTTTTATTATAAAAGTAACAAATCTAGAGAAAACTTGGAATATGCGAAAAAGTATAGAGAAGAAAACACATCATCCATAATCCCACAAGCCAGAGATAGCCACTGTTAAAAGTTTGGCATATTTCCATGTAGCCCTCATTTAAGCACACACACAGGCACTGTACATAATTATATAGAGAGTTGCATCCTGTTCTTTTTCCTTTAACATTATATCATGAGCACATTTCTATGTCATCCAAAGTTCCTTTAAAACATAATTTGGAATGGCTCCATAACATTCCCTCATTGGCTATCTTACAATTTATTGAACTAATTTCCTATTCTTGGATATTTAGGTTATTTCCGAGTTTTCATTTTAATGAAGAATAATGAGGCTAGCATCCGTCTGCAGCTCTGCTTGCATTGCTGACTAGTTTTTCGTTTATTCTTTGACCAGAAAGGCAACACACTATAGAGAAAAGCACATTTTTTTTCTTGTACATATTTTTAATTATAGAAGCAAAATTTGAATAACATGAAATTTAACCCTTTTAAAGTGTGCAAGTCAGTGCCTTTTAATACATGTACAATGTTGTGTAACCGTTACCACTAATTCCAGAACATTTGCAACACCCCATTCCCCTCTCCCCCAATCCCTACAGCCACTAATCTGCTTTCTGCCTTTATAGACTGCAGCACACTATTCTTGTACTCAGGAATACCGTTATTCAAACCCGTATTCACCTACTGGCGAGGCTTGTGATGATAGGGATGTTAATGAGCCTTGTTCAGCCTCAGAATTCTCATATCTCAAAACTGAGTTCTTGGCAACATAAATGAGATACAGTACGGGGAAACTCATAGTAGATGCTCAATAATTTTTTTTAAAATATATTTTATTGATTCTTTACAGAGAGGAAGGGAGAGAGATAGAGAGTTAGAAACATCGATGAGAGAGAAACATCAACCAGCTGCCTCCTGCACATCTCCCACTGGGGATGTGCCCGCAACCCAGGTACATGCCCCTGACCGGAATCGAACCCAGGACCTTTCAATCCGCAGGCCGACGCTCTATCCACTGAGCCAAACCGGTCTCGGCAATGCTCAATAATTTTAAAAATAAAAATATTACAGTTGAAATGGACTTTTGGAAATAATGTAATAACAATCTATTCTACAGATGAGGAAACCAAGGCCTAGTGGGTAAAAGTAGCTGGGGTCTTCCCAGTGTAGCTGAACTAGAGCTTATGTCTACACTAGTTTGCATGCATGTTTTGGACCAGGGGTGGGCAAACTTTTTGACTCGAGGGCCACGATGGGTTCTTAAACTGGACCGGAGGGCCGGAACAAAAGCATGGATGGAGTGTTTGTGTGAACTAATATAAATTCAAAGTAAACATCATTAAATAAAAGGGTAGCAGCACAGTGTCCCTTTAATTTGCTGCTGGAATTGGGCAGCATCTGAGATCAGGACCTTTTGAAATATTTATCTGCTTGTTATTTATCTGGGCAGGCTGCAGAGGAGAGGAGAGGTCCTGGGAACTATGCCCAGAGCCAGAGAGAGCACAGGGAAAACTTTGCTAAATTTATTTTAATAACTTTTACTGTACTTCTTTTTATTATAAAAGTAACAAATCTAGAGAAAACTTGGAATATGCGAAAAAGTATAGAGAAGAAAACACATCATCCATAATCCCACAAGCCAGAGATAGCCACTGTTAAAAGTTTGGCATATTTCCATGTAGCCCTCATTTAAGCACACACACAGGCACTGTACATAATTATATAGAGAGTTGCATCCTGTTCTTTTTCCTTTAACATTATATCATGAGCACATTTCTATGTCATCCAAAGTTCCTTTAAAACATAATTTGGAATGGCTCCATAACATTCCCTCATTGGCTATCTTACAATTTATTGAACTAATTTCCTATTCTTGGATATTTAGGTTATTTCCGAGTTTTCATTTTAATGAAGAATAATGAGGCTAGCATCCGTCTGCAGCTCTGCTTGCATTGCTGACTAGTTTTTCGTTTATTCTTTGACCAGAAAGGCAACACACTATAGAGAAAAGCACATTTTTTTTCTTGTACATATTTTTAATTATAGAAGCAAAATTTGAATAACATGAAATTTAACCCTTTTAAAGTGTGCAAGTCAGTGCCTTTTAATACATGTACAATGTTGTGTAACCGTTACCACTAATTCCAGAACATTTGCAACACCCCATTCCCCTCTCCCCCAATCCCTACAGCCACTAATCTGCTTTCTGCCTTTATAGACTGCAGCACACTATTCTTGTACTCAGGAATACCGTTATTCAAACCCTTATTCACCTACTGGCGAGGCTTGTGACGATAGGGATGTTAATGAGCCTTGTTCAGCTCAGAATTCTCATATCTCAAAACTGAGTTCTTGGAAACATAAATGAGATACAGTACGGGGAAACTCATAGTAGATGCTCAATAATTTTTTTTAAAATATATTTTATTGATTCTTTACAGAGAGGAAGGGAGAGAGATAGAGAGTTAGAAACATCGATGAGAGAGAAACATCAACCAGCTGCCTCCTGCACATCTCCCACTGGGGATGTGCCCGCAACCCAGGTACATGCCCCTGACCGGAATCGAACCCAGGACCTTTCAATCCGCAGGCCGACGCTCTATCCACTGAGCCAAACCGGTCTCGGCAATGCTCAATAATTTTAAAAATAAAAATATTACAGTTGAAATGGACTTTTGGAAATAATGTAATAACAATCTATTCTACAGATGAGGAAACCAAGGCCTAGTGGGTAAAAGTAGCTGGGGTCTTCCCAGTGTAGCTGAACTAGAGCTTATGTCTACACTAGTTTGCATGCATGTTTTGGACCAGGGGTGGGCAAACTTTTTGACTCGAGGGCCACGATGGGTTCTTAAACTGGACCGGAGGGCCGGAACAAAAGCATGGATGGAGTGTTTGTGTGAACTAATATAAATTCAAAGTAAACATCATTACATAAAAGGGTACGGTCTTTTTTTTTTTTAGTTTTATTCATTTCCAACTGGCTGGATCCGGCCCGCGGGCCGTAGTTTGCCCACGGCTGTTTTGGACTGACAGTGCTCTGCTTTTTGTGAAAAATATAGTCTACACTTCTGATGGTTACAGACAGCTCTCATGCCCAGAGGCCAGCAGCTTTCAGATGCCCCTAGGGATTCCAATGCACCTGGCCTCAGATTAGTGTTGGGGAACCCAGGCCTCTGGTTACCACTGTACCATTGTCTGTTTTGTTTTCCCCAAACACCTGCAAAGGTGCTAAATATACCAAAGATGACAGTCAAAATATCACTCCCCAGATGACTTGTTAGTTACAAAGGGAAAACGGTAATTTACAATGGAGAAACCAGTAGAAACCGCCTTAACTACATGATCAAACTTGGCTTCACCAATAAGGGGACAACTGATGTCATGTGCCTCCTGATGTGATGCGCTGAGAAGGACACAGAGTCATCCGTGTGGTGTTTTTGCCAACAATGTCTGACCTTCTACTCATGAGGATACATAATCAGACACATCCAGAGACAGTCTCATAACAACTGGCCTGGGCTCTTCTAAGTTGTCAATGTCATAGAGGACACAGGAGGACCTGTTAAAGATGAAAGGGCACTGAAGATGTGTGCCAGTATGGATTAGATGATGAATTTAAAAAAGAAAGAGTCACAAAGGAAATTATTGTGACAACTGGGAAAGTTTGAATATTAATATGATACCATGTTTAGTTTCTTAAATGTAGCGGTCATATTCCGGTTATGGAGGAATATATCCTGTTCTTAGGAGATACTTGCTGAAGTATTTAGGGGTGAAGGATGATATGTTTGCAACTTACTCTCAAACATTCAGCCAAAAAGAGTTTGTGTAGAAAGAGGGAGAAACAAAGCAAATGTGGTAAAATGCTAATAATAGGTGGGTCTAAGTGAAATTGGAATATGGATATTTATGTTACTCCTCTTTCAACTTCTCTGAATTTGAAAATTTTCAACATAATAAACTTAGGGCAAAAATTAAAAGTAATTGATTCTAGCCCATAGAAACATACTACATGAAGTTTACAGTGTTTAAAAATTTTTGAGCCAGTGTTTAAATATTGAGGAATTTTATTTAAAAATCCAATTTCCAGTTTCTTTTAGAAAACTATCAAATCTGGTCACACTACGCCCACATTGTCAACAGGACAGCAATTGGTGCCTTTGAGGGGTCTCTTTCTGATTTAAAGGGTCCCCCACTCCAAGGATGCATGCCAGGGCTCTTACACTCACTGACATTCATTAGGAAAACCTTGGTTATGGAGAATTTGCACATCAAGCTCTATATGGGGAAGGAAAAGGTTCTGGATCAGAAACCTACAGAGTGGGTTGAGTTGACAACACTGTCAATCAAACCAGGAGGCCCCTCACAGTATGACTATGGCACTCTTCCCAGACATCCTCCCACTGAGGATGGGGCTGAGTTACCTCCTTCAGACTTGGGGACACCCTCCCCGCCCCCAGGGCCTTGTCCTCACCAAATGAGGGACTTCCATGAGAACAGAGACCATAGGCTTCTGTCTTTATGTTATTTCCAGAGAAAGGTGTTTGCTAGAGCACAGAGCCTTAAGAACAGGCACACAACTAACATTTTAGGAATCTCAACCACATCAGCACCATAATGACCACTCCTAACAAAATATTTTGCTTGGAAGCCTGTGGGCTATTGGTGGCCAACCCATCACCAAAGTGCCCATCAAATTGGCCAACCAATCACAGATCAAAGCAGGCTGGGGCAAGGGCAACACCTCTTATCCTCCACAAGATTATGACACTTAATTGGCTAAAATGAATCTAATTAGGAGACACATATGCATGCCTCACATGACATCATCATAATAGGCTAATGTCCTTGACACTGGGGGAAGAGAAAAAAAAACCCAATTCTGATTTCAGCTTTACCTCTGACTTACTCTACAACATGTGTGAGATACTTAGCCCATCTGAGACCTCATTTATTTTATTAATCAATTAGAGATAATTGTTCCTGGGATGGTGTTTCTATTTCACAGGGATGTTGTGATGAGAAAATAATACATAGGAAGGCTTTGAAAAATACTTTAAAATACTAAATGCTATCTGTTTACTATTTGGGGAATATATAGGGTGGGGCAAAAGTAGGTTTACAGCTGTGCATATAGAAAATAATACAATAATTAATAAATAATAATACAAGAATAAACTCTGTTTTGTGTACTCGCAACTATAAACCTACTTTTGCCCCACCCTGTATTGTAATTTTTTTTCTCCTAGAGATATCCTCCCAACTTCAAGATCATCTAGTCTGTTTTGTTTGTTTGTTTTTGCCATTATCTCTCCTTACTCCAAACTTTCCCTCACTTCATCCTGGAATTCCTAAAACTTTCAGGGATAACGTTCCTTGAAGATTATAGTCCAAACAGGTATGGACACTTGAACTTCAGGATTTCTGCAGGAGTAGGAAAGGGCCTTACCTGTCTCTCTAGCCCACGACTCGGCCCTGGACCCGGCATCAAGTAGGAGGATAGTATGTGTTTGTTGATTGAACGAGTGAGTGATTCAGGGATGTGGGTGGGCCCTGCCTAAGTTGGAAAGGAAGGAGGCAGGCCAGGAACCAGCAGCCAAGTTCTGTGCAGCAGAATGTTGCATAGGGTAGAGAAGAAGGATCGGGATTTGGAGCTAAAAGAGAGCCAGGCCTTCCACTTTGTTGTGTTGGGAGCCTCTGGTTTGGGCAAACTCCCTCTGTCACATCGGGTGCCCTGGGAGCCAGTTGGGCAGTGTAGAATGGGTTAATAATGAATGATCTGCAGTCAGGCATGGCTGAGAAACCCCACACCTCACCTGCAGGCCTAACAGGAGGGGCCTCCAAAGCCACTGCTCTTGAATTCACTAGGTGGACAGGAATAAAAGTCCCCCAAATCCTCAAGGCACTTCAGTGACAAGAAAAGAAGTGAGAAACTTATGAGAAAATAAGCAGTCATTGTGGGGCTGGGGCTTTGAAGCACCAGGCATTCAGGGCTCTGGAAGGCATGCTTAGCCCAGCCCTGGGGCCATGGAGGCTTCCTGGAACAGAGGAGAAGGGGATAATAGCATTAGATAGGGGTTGTTTGACATCAGCTTTTTTAAGAGCCATACTTTTGGCATGTGTGTAAGCACACACTTGTGATAAGAATAGTTTTACTTTTAAGTTGTTATTTCTAAATCCTGATCTTAAATGCTTCCAAACAAGCGAAGAGCTGGGAAGGAAGATAGTGTACAAAAATGCAAGCTATATAGGCATGCATGCAGAATTAACGAAATCAGCCCTTTTCTCCTCCGGTAATCATAGTTCCCCTCCTCCCTCTCATTCCCTCGGACGTGATCATGTCTCTTAGGCAATCCCATAGTGCCTGTCACCTGTGATATGAAGCCCATTCTTTTAGTAGTAATTATTTCCTTTATTTAACATGTGTTTGTTTATGGAAGACCTACTGTGTGCCAGGCACTGTTCTAGGGGCTGGGATACATCCTGAACAAAACAGATAAAACCGATGCCTCATAGGGCATATATTCCAGTGGGAAGAGACAGACACATAAAGAAATAAAACATCTTATATTAATAACATATGTCAGATACTATGGAAAACATGAAGTAAGAGAGGGGACTAGGTAATGTGCATCTGTGGAAGGCGTTGGAGGGCAGACTGGAACGTCGCACTAAGGGTAAGTTTGAGAAAGCCTCAAGGAGGTTGAGGAGTGAGCCACGTGTTGATCTGGAGAGAGAGTGCTCCAGGCAAGGGCAATTACAAGTGCAAAGCCACCCAACTAAGAGAGTGGCAGCAGGAACAGTTGGGGCCAGGGCGGCTGGAGTGGAGTGGAGTTGGTTGGGGTGGGAGCATTAGTGGGAGATGAGGTCAGAGAGGCCACAAGGAACCACATCACACAGGACCCCAGAGGCTATTGTAAGAACATTGGCTTTTATTTTTTTAGTGGGGCCGTGACATGACCTGACTCCATGTTAACAGGTCCACTTGGGTTGAGAAGAGATTGTAGGGGACATGAGGAGAGATGACAGCGGGTTGGACCAAAGTGGTTGTGTTGCAGCTGGTGAGACGTGGTCAGCTTCTGGATATGTGCCAAAGCAAAGCCTGTAAGTCTTGCTGAGGAATTGAACATGGATATAAAAGAAAGAATGAAGTTGAGGATGACTCCAAGGCTTTAGGACTGAGCAACCAGAAGGATGGGGTCACTAAGTGAAGGCAAGACAAGAAGGGCTGATGGGGCTGGGGAAGAGCAGGAGTGTGGCTTTAGGCATTTCAAGTTTGAGATGTTTATTAGACATCCAAGTAGAGATATCAGGTAGGCAGTTGGCTATGAGAGTGTAATTTGGGGAAGTGGTCCAGGACAAAGACATAAATTTGAGTCATCAGATTTATATTATTTGTGTTTGAGTAGGTCCATCAGGGCAAAAACTATATCTTAATTATCTTTGAACCCCACCTAACCTAGGAGTGGCTTGCCTACCCATTGTAGAGACTCAGTAAATATTTATATAATACATGGATACATCTGTCTGTGAAAATAAAGCCAGGATTAATTGAGTTGTGGAAACAATGGCACCCCCCCCCTCCTTCCATCATGTATAGATAATAGCAAAAGACTAAGATCTAGAATGAGCTGATCTAGACATGGGTCTTAGTTCTGCTGCTATAACTGGGTAATCTTGGCCAAGTCACTTAACCTTTCCAGGCCAGTTTTCCTCATTTGTAAAGTGGGAGCAATCTCAAAGGCTACCTCAAAGGGCAGTTATGAAGGTTAGAGGAGATCATGAGTATGAAATGTACAAGATGGGAGTTAGTTGTGAGAATCAGGCAGGGATTAGTAAAGACAAGATTCCGTACCTGAGGTTATTGATATCTTCTTGTCCACCTGCAGGACTTTGAGTAGGTGCATTCAAGCTGGGTTCAGAATGCGGTGGCCAGATATTCCTTCCTGCTATAGAGCCAGTTTAACACCATCATGCCCTCACTGCACATCCACTGCCTGCCCAGTCACTTTTCTGGACCACCTGAACCTAGGCCGAGCTGTTCCTCCTCCCCTCCTATAGCAATGGCCTCCAAAGTGCCAATAGTTTATCTACTACTAGAGTAAATCTAGAAAATACTGGAGCACTTACTCATATTTATTTTTTATCTTAAGAAACGACTAAATAAAAGATTCTCAACATCAGTCATTAGGGATAAGCAAATGAAAGTCATAATGAGATACCACCACACACATTAGAATTAAAACTAAACAAAAAGCATAGATATCCATAATCTTGACAATACCAAGTGCTGGTGAGAATTTGGAGCAATTGGAATTTTCCTATATTTCTGGTGGGAATGCAAATGACACAGCCACTTTGGAAAAACAGTTTGGCAGGCCATCATAACATTAAACATACACTTAGCATATATGATCCAGCAGTCCTACTCCTAGCTATTTACTCAAGAGACACAAAAACTTACGTTCACACAAAACCTGTGTGAATGCCTGTAGCCCCTTTATTCATAAGTGTCCCAAACTTGAAGCAACCCAGATGTTCTTCAATTAATAAATGAAAACCAAACTATGGTATATCTATAAAATGGATAGAACACTACTCAGCCATAAAAAGGAAAAAAGTATTGATTCGAACAATATGGATGACTGTTAAATGTATTTTATAAGTGAAAGAAGCCAGAGCCAAGAGGCTCTATATTATATGATTCTGTTTCCATGACATTCTGGAAAAGGCAAAATGATAGGGACAGAGAACAGATCAGTGGTTGCCAGAGGTTGGGAGGAGTTGATGGCCAAGACAGCAGGAGGGAATTTGGAGGTGGCAGGATTGTTCTGTATCGTGTGCATGTGGAGGTCAATACACTGCTTGCTCTATGCATTTTTTAAAACCCATGGAATTCACTATAGAAGGTGAATTTTACAGTATGTCAATTAAGATAAAGAAAAAAACAAAACAATAACCAGGAAGCAGGGTGAACTTAGAATAGAATATGAATTGTAACAAATGAACTTACCTGTATTATACATGATATATGGATGAAGAAGGTAGGGAAGAAAAGAACTAACCTACTGGCTTTTGGCAAACAGTATTTTGACTGGCTATTGATGAAAACATGAACTGTACACAAGTAATGTGAATAGTAAATTTGTTTCTCACAGGGGTAAGCATTAGCCATTCTGAAAATGGATATATGTGGATTGAACAAATAAGTAAATATATATAAGGAGAGCTAGATTTCTCACTGTCAGAGAAAGAAGTTACAAATAAGAGAAGGGGAGGCCAAAATGAACTCTGTGGTGTTGGATTGGATTCAGAGGTACCAGCATGAACTCTATTTGTTTTTGTGGTACAGTACACATAACATACCATTTATCATTGAACCATGTTTAAGTGTAAAATTCAGTGGCATTAAGTACATTCATAATGTTGTGCAACCATAACCACTATCCACTTCCAGAACTTTTTGTTCATCTCAAATAGAAACCCTATGACCATGAAATAATAATTCCCCATTTCCCCATCCTTCCAGACCCTACTAACCTCTATTCTACTTCCTGTCTCTTTGGATAATCCTGTTCTAGGTGCCTCATGTAAATGGAATTATACAATATTTGTCCTTCTGTGTCTGGTTTATTTCACTGAGCATAATGCTTTCCATGCTGTCGCATGTGTCAGAATTTCATTTCTTTTTAAGGCCGAATAATGATCCATTGTGTGTATATACCACATTTTGTTTATGCATTCAGAGAGACAGTTATGGAAATACAGAAATGCGTATAGCCACATATTAGTATCATGCATGTGTTTCCTTTGCTGAGAGGGCCTAGAAGCAATGACCCTCCAGTAGCAGTGAGCACCCATATCTTGGTTTCTAAATACCTTTGTCCATTAAAAGGAACCAGGGCTCTTTGGAGAAGTGGTTGATGTCAGGCCTGGGGCAGGGAAAATACGAGAGGAGCCTGAGCATCTTGTGGAGCCAGAGAGTAAGGAAGTGCTTTTAAAAGGTTGGGAGCTTGTTAAAAAGGCACAGAAGGCAACCTGGAAGAAACTCCAATAGCCAAAGTTAAGACAGTTTGAGGAATGAGATAAATAATAATAGTAATAATAATCTTAGATTATAACCACACCACTATACATACATTCATACCGATATAGAGAAATAATTGAGTGAATAAATAAACGGAGGTGAAAGAATAGCTCCTCCTTTCAGAAGAATCCCAACTAATGTATTTGAATAAACTTCCTCAAACAAAAGCCCTAATACCATGAAAATAAAATGTTTAAAGTGTTTTAAAAAAGGAGAATTCCAGCTAATAAATGTAGAATGAATGAAGGAAATAGAAAAACCACTGTTAGGCCACCACAGCAATAATCACTGAAGGCAAAATCCACACAGATGCTAAAACTGGTGGGCAGAAGTTTGAGGAGAACATGGATATTTGCATAATCACAAAGTACATGTCCCAAGATATTTATCGTTTATAAAGGGAAAAAGTGGCCCTGCCAGTGTGTTCAGTGGTTAGAGCCTTGGCCCATGCACCAGAGGGTCGCAGGCTTGATTACTGCTCTAGAGCATGTAGCTGTGTTGTAGGTTCAATCCCCAGCCCCAGTGGGGGCACATGTAGGAGGCAACCAATCAATGTGTCTCTCTCTCTCTTCTTCCTTCCTCCCTTCTACTCTCTCTAAAAATCAATGTGGCAAAAAAGGGGGAAAGTGTAGTTTCACAGTGGGAAAGCCCAGCGGTCACCTTAACCAAGTGATCAAAGTGGACACCACTAGTAGCAAAACACGTGGGCATCCTGGAGAGTGCGTTAGGGTACACTGAGAGGAGTACATTGACTCTGTGGTGTTCTTGCCAAAACTGTAGAACCATAATCTAAACGTCAGAAAGCCTCACACAAATCCAAATTGAGGGACATTCTACAAAATGTCACAATCACAGATTGGACCAGGAGACACAAGCAGCATGACAAGAATCCAAATTGAGGGAAATTCTACAAAATGTCACAATCACGAAAGGCAAGGAAAGACAGACACTATCACAGATTGGACCAGGAGACACAAGCAGCATGACAAGTAAATGATTTGGGATTCTGGACTAGATCCCAGAATAGAAATGCATGCTAGTGGGAAAACTAGTGAAAATCCAAATAAAGTCTGTAGATCAGTTAATAGTATTTTACCCATTTTACCATCTTAGTTTTGATAGTTGTCCTGTGATTATGTAAGATATTCGCAGAAACTGGGAGAATTACTATGGGAACTACTATTTTTGCAAATTTTCTGTAAGTCTAAAATTTTTTCAGAATAAAACATTAAAAAAAAGGAAGGGCTAAAAGATTTACTGCTCTCTATATGTTTTAAAATACACAGTATATTAGTATAGGGATGTATGTGTATTAATTTATAAGTTAACTAGAGGCCCGATGCATGAAATTTGTGCAAGGGGCTCAGCCCTTGCAGCCCTGGCTTCATCCAGAAGGTAGTCCGGGAGGTCATTCTGCTGTTCGGTCATCCAGTCTAATTAGCATATTACACTTTTATTATTATAGAGTAGAAACGCGTATAGCCACATATTAGTATCATGCATGTGTTTCCTCTGCTGAGAGGGCCTGGTGCACAAAATTTGTGCAGGAGAGGGGGGATCCCTCAGCCCGGCCTGCAACCTCTCCAATCCAGGACCTCTCAGGGGATGTCCAACTGCCTCTCACAATCCGGGACTGCTGGCTCCTAACTGCTCGTCTGCCTGCTTGCCTGATCACCCCTAACCGCTCTCCTGCTGGCCTGACCGCCCCTAACCGCCTCTGCCTTGCCCTGCATCCGGGACCCAGGATTCCCTCCCTCTGGCCTGCTGCAGGCACCCAGGCCCTGAGACGGCTTCACCCGGGCCGGCCGCAGCCACAGGGGACTGTGGGTGGGCGGCTTTGCCCAGGCCGCAGCCACAGACACCAGGGACCACAGGACGTGCAGCTTATCCCTCTCCCGGGCCGCAGCCTGGCTGGCCCCCATTCCTCTCTCGCGAGCTCATTTGTGCCTGGCTGGTCTCCATTCTTCTCTCATAAGCTCCTTTGTGCCTGGCTAGTCCCCATTCCTCTCTCGCGAGTTCATTTGTGCCTGGCTGGTCTCCATTCTTCTCTCATGAGCTCCTTTGTGCCTGGCTAGTCCCCATTCCTCTCTCCCCAGTGTTGAGTGTCTGAGCAGTTCCAGTGTGATGGTGGATGGTGTGAGGATGTGAGGATGTGATGGCCATTTGCATATTATCTCTTTATTATATAGGATTATAGGTACATTGGTACTGTATGTGCAAACTTATTTAACTAATGGGAGCTCGTGGTTAAAAAGATTTGGCGACCACTGTCCTTCAGCATGAGCAAAAAGTACTGCAGATACCTGGAATGGCCAAACTCATAGAGACAGGAAGTACAAGGGGTTGGGGGAGGAGGGAATGGGGAGTTAGTGTTTAATGGGTACAGAGTTTCAGTTATGTAGATGAAAGAGGTATGAAGATGGATGGTGGTGATGCTTGCACAATGTGAATGCACTAATGCTGCGGAATTGTACACTTAAAAACGGTTAAGATGGTAAGGTTTATGTTATGTGTATTTAACCATACGTAATTCAAAACAAGGACTGCAGAGTTTACGTGTGATTCGATTCTGCACTATCTAGTTCTTACATGTTTATTGCAGGGTAGACTTTTCTTCCCAACCACACCCCATGTGATCTGGGTCTGGAACTCTTGTTATTTGAGACGGAGCTGAGTATTACTTCTTGCCTAATCCACAGATAGGGATCCACAAGAGATGGGAAAGGTCAGAGCGCAGAAAGAAAAATTCTGTTGACTTGGGGGAAACTATTAACAAGGTTTCATTACAGGTTATCTTAATCTCCCAGAGATAAGACAAGCCTTTCCTCAGATCTCTGAGGCCTGGTTACTGGAGGCTCCAGGGTAACCTGGAGATGCAGGACACCCTCCATCTTCCTTCTCCACCTTCCTGAGGGGTTGGCTCAGGTGATGTGTATTCCTTGGTTCTGTGAGATCTTCCTGTGGGATTTATGCATGAAGCCATCTGTACAGGCAGTACTGTGGTAATAAACAACCCTCAAATATCAGTGGTCTAAAACATTAGAAGTGTATTTCTTACTCATTCTCTATATCTACCAGGCTGAGTGGGGCTCTTCTGTGTCATGGTCCCTCTGGGGTCCAGGATGATGCTGCAGCCATTGTCAGGGACACTGTGGTGACCACAGTGGCTCTTGCAGCCTTTACCTGGAAAGGACGCAGGTGACTTCTGCTCACATTTCCTTACCTAAAACAGGTTGTATGGCCCGCATGACTTCCAATAGGTGGGAAAGTATAATCCTGCAGGGAGAGCACTGACTCGTGAGGAACAGTAAATACAGCCCACTGCCCTGACCCAGCCCCCCAGTGCTTTTCTCACACGGAAGGAAGAAATTTGGGGGCTGGAGAGAACTCCATCTTCACCCTCCCCTTCACCCTACACATTCTGCCCCATTGAAAGAACCCTTAAATGCCTCTACCTTCTGCAGGTGAGGCCTCAAAGCCCAAGAAGGGGAATATTTGGGGTTTAGAGGTCTCTGTTAGTCCTCTCCATGCCTGTTTGTTTCTTATTCCATTTCCACACTCCGAGCTGGGTCTGCCCAGATGGCTTCGAAGGTCCCATCCAAATCCCTCTGAGAGCAGACTCATGGTCATTGACAAGGAGCACATGCGGGCTGCCCACAGGGGCCACTGTGTGACTCACTGGCTTCCCAGAAGCTCATCAGCAGACTGTTTATTGGTGATGCCACAGCCTATTTCCCCCTCTGTCCTTACTGGGAATCAGAGGCTGCAATCCTGGAAGAAGAGGAGAAATCTTATCACTTATCTGCATTTTTAAAGGCAATAGTGCCTGCTTTTTGTTTTTTGTTTTGGTTTTTTTCGCTTCTTTTTTCTTCTTGACTAATCTAATGTAATCTAAGCAGCAGAGAAAGAAAGATATGGGAGAATGCAGCGAGTGTGTATCTCTGTGTGTGCCTAATTTCTGTGATTTAACTGTGATTTCACTTTAAACTAACTTATCATATTACTCATTTTCTCTAAAAATTCATAGCAGTCTTAAAATAGTCAGTTCCCATTGTGCATTTCACATACTAAATTGTTCCATAAAAACCTTATTTATACCCAACTTTGGGGGAGCATTGTTCCTTTATAAAGCAAAGCCTTACTGTGCTGGAGTTTCTCAGCAAATTCTTAGAATTACAGACAATATGGGAATGGAGGTTCTTGGATACAACAATTGGAATATTGGTGACTCACCCCAAACTTACTTCCCTTTTGGGATAGGGGATTTCTGGGAGGAAACAGATTCATTCATTTGTCCAACAAATATTTGTTTTGTTGAGTGGCTTCTAAGAGCTGAATACTCTGATAAGTACTGTAGAAGATTCGAGGAAAGATTGGCTCACATTACTCCCCGCTAAGAGTTTACAGTATGATGATTTCATCATATTTCATTTGCATGACATTCTTGAGGCATCTTCCTGCCCCAAGACCAGATGAGGAAACTGAGACCCCAAAAGGTCAGGCCTTTAGCCCAATTGTACACAGATCGCCCCTGGCTAGAACCTCCTCAAGTCTAACTTCAGACTTATTCCACCACACAAATCCCTCAGCAGATGACAGCTGCTGATGCCCCGGGGCCCTTTAAGCAAACCCTGCCCTTTCCTCCTGGCACACCTCCCCTCAGAAGCTGTCCTTGGCACAGCTCCCTCCACCAACCCTGTGGCTTCGCAGGACCTAGCCCTGGCCCCAAGGAGAGCAAATCAATCTGACACACAGAGTGTCCAAGCCCAGGCTTCTCTATTTGCTTAAGTTCATCTTTTGTTATTGTTTGGCATTAGCATCTTGTTAAATGAGGGTGGGCTGGGATTGGCCTGTGAGTGTGGTAAGAGTAATGGCTTTGCAGAGCTAGGCATAGGCATGCTCTGGGGACAGAAGCCAGCACCTTGGTTTGCCCAAGTACAATGGTAGTGGTGGCAGTGGGTGTAGCCCGGAGCAGTTCATCAGGCTTGGGAGATCTGGTCAGTGACGGTCAGGCATCTGGAAATGGTTGGTCCGTTCTCTAGGGTGAAAGCACTTGTTGCCCCAAAGGGCAGACAGTTCTAATACTCACAAGGGGAACCTCATTAAAAACTTCTCTAAGCCTGACCTGCCATTTGGTTTCAAGGCCTTGTATCTTTGCAAAGGGGTTGGGAAGACCACCTGGGCTCCCTGGAGGCTGATCTCACCTTCGGAAGCCAGAGAGAGTGTGCCTGGAGCAGGTGCTGCTCTGGCCGTGCGGAGAGGCGGGGAGAAGCGAGCTGGCTGACTTGGGACTCGTGTGGGATTGTTGTTTCTCTCCCTGAGGGATTATTGCTCTAAACACAAACACCCCTGCAGTTATACTTTGGGATTTTTTTTTTTAATTCTCAGACTGAGGATCAAATCCATAATCCAGATATGTGCCCTGACCAGGTATCAAACTGGCAACCATTCGGTGCCCGGGATGATGCTCAACTAACTGAGCCCCAACTGAGTCACTCTGGCTGGGCTACAATTTGGGATTTTTCCCCCCATTTTTATTTTTGTTATTTTATTTTTTTAAATTTTGTTTTATTGCTTAAAGTATTACAAAGAGTATTACATATGTCTCCTCTTTTTTTCTCCCCTTGACCTTCCCCTGGCCTCCCCTACCCCCCAGTGTCTTGTGTCCATTGGTTATGCTTATATGCATGCATACAAGTCTTAAAGGTGATTTAAGCA
Source organism: Myotis brandtii (assembly GCF_000412655.1). Classification (NCBI taxonomy): domain Eukaryota; kingdom Metazoa; phylum Chordata; class Mammalia; order Chiroptera; family Vespertilionidae; genus Myotis; species Myotis brandtii. The sequence goes on from NW_005357115.1 coordinate 6,352,808, forward strand.
GCACAGCCCCCTCCCTCAGTACAGTATGTCATTTATGCTTTATGCTTAGTTATGCTTCCCTACATTTCCTCTCGTTGGGGCTCCCTTCATCTGCTCAGCTTCATTGGAATGTCCCCCTGCAGACATGTTGCTCCCTCCTCTCATCCTGCAAGCAGACCTCAATCCCAGACAGCACACTGTGACTGATCTAGTTGGGAAGGGAGAAGGTGGGATCTTGTAGTTCCCGTTGTGCCCCCAGACCCCAGCACGGTGCCTGTGCAGTGGATGCTCACACAGCGCTGCGGAATGGAACCCAGGGCTTCTTCCCTGCCCCCGCCAAGAGACTTACCGTCCTCCCTCCATGACTCCTTTCCAACTCCCCCAGCCGGTTCCTAACCCAATTCTAACCCTGCATCAACCTTCTTTCCTTGGAAATAAATTGCCGGATGGGAGATGGCTTCTTCCCCACTCTCGTGGTTTCCATGAGGAGGGCTTTACTGTGCCCTCCTGGCTGCTGGCTCCACCCGTACCCCCACCCACAGGGGGAACTGTGTGAACTGAGGGAAGAGCTTGGGCGGTGAGCAGGGCCCAGTCAGGTAACAAAAGGTGACATTTTTACCTCTATCTGCTGGTTCTGTATTTCAGAACTTGCATGGGGGAAACATAGGTGTTATATATTGACTCCTGGAACCCCAGCAGGCCCAGAAAGAAACAACAGAGGCATTTTTAAAAGCTGTCTTGTGCCCCAGAGGCATATGGCAAGTTGTGCCCAGGGCCTGGCACCCATGTTACTGAGCAGCTGTTTGGGTCTTTAAATTCATTCCCTATTGTTCCCCCTCCCTAGGGCCTCCTTCCATTGCCCAGGAAATTGCTCCTTGACCCTTTTCATGGAGCCAGGCTGGTCGCCCAGCCCAGGCTCATGATACAGAGTCAAAATGAGTCATCAGGCAACCCAGCCTGAAAACGGCTCTCTCACCATGCCCACCATCTACTGAAGGAAATCTCTGGGTAGGGGTGGAGGTAGAGAGAGTGAGGAGCCAACAGGGAACTGGACTAGACTCTGGGTGAGACAGGAAGGATGCTGAGGTATCTCAGGAAGAAAGTCAGGACCTCCCAGCACCCATTCTTCCATTGTAATTAGAGCCCCCACCCCAAGCTCTCTCCCTGGAGAGCAGGAGTCCCGGCCAACACCTCCCGATCACAGCAAACATTTACTGTAGCTGAATTTTGTGGCCAACTCCTGAAATGGGGACATATGAAGGGTCATTGAAATGAAATAAAATGTGTATTTTAAGGATTTTTGAGTTAGGCTACACTATCTATTTTTCTGAATTAAATGGAGAAGATTCCTAAGCTTTCCATTGCCCAGAGTAATTGCTCCTTGGCCCTTTTCATGGAGCAATAACTGGGTGAATATTCCTGGAAAGAAGTCCTGAAATTTCTGAGCCCAATGTGGGCCCAAAATTAAACAATTCTAAGAGGTCACTCTATACTCAACCAACTCTATAGCCCAGCTGAGCAGGAAGTAAATAGCTCTCGGTAATTTTACCGCTCAGTTAACGCCAAGCTGTAATTTCCATGGCTGGTGGACTGACCATTTATCACTCTATAAAGAATAGCTCTGTCAAGCAAACCCAACCAATTCTTCTCTGATGTGTTCGAAGTCTTTCAGGATACTTTGGGATTTCAACGTCCTCTTGGGAACATGGTTCACATTGCACAGACCGGTTCTGTCAGAGGGCAGGCAGCCTATGGGAGGAGCCAGGACACTTAGCCTAGAGAAAGGAAGACTCAGTCTACAGATAAGGGGAGGGATGCCTTGTGGGTCAGGGCCAGACAAACTTAGTACATCTCAGAGAGCAGAACAGTGTTCAGTGGATGGAGATAGTGAGCTTCCTGCCACTGGGGAAGTTAAAAAGGGCACTACATATGCATCACTCAGAGGGGGTGATTATGTCACCCATGAGGGTTGGCTGCCATGACACTTCCCACCTGTTTATGGACTTAATGTTTGTGTCTCCAAAAATTCATATGTTGAAGCCCTCACGTTCAATGTGATGGTATAAGGAGTTGGGGCCTTTGGGAGATAATTAAGTTTAGATGAGGTCATGCGGGTGGAGCCCCCATGAAAGGGTCAGTGCCCTTATAACAAGAGGAGGAAGAGATACTAGAGCTTCCTGTCTCCATCATGAAGTGAGAAGCTAGCTGGCAACAAGCCATAAAGTTGCCTTCGCCAAGAACTAAATTGCCTGGCACCCTGCTTTTTTACTTCCCAGCTTCCAGAACTATGAGAAATAACTGTTTGTTATTTAAGCCAACCACTCTTGGGTTTTTTGGAATAGCAACTACAACTGACTAAGGACACCCTCAGAGAGTCATTGATTTTATGGAGGTTCAAGAGGTAGCACCAAGTCTACCCCAACCTTATGGGCCCTATGAGATGCCCAGAACATCATAAAAAAACAACAAAGAAAGATTTCTCCCTTGTCTGTCACGAAAGCAGAAGAAAATCCATCTATGGCTTATACTTTCATTGGATTGTGGATAAACAGGAATCTGCAAAATGTTCATGTGTTTTCCTGGGACCTGAAAGGTGCTATTTGGGGGTGCTGAGTTTTATTGTACCTCATGAGCCCATGAGCATCTTCGTAAGTCCCCCCTCATTCAGAAATTACCGGGACAGATATAGACCTGTTACCAGGTGATGATATGGGTTCCACTCCTCCTGGCACAGACCACCTCACCTATGAATTTCCTTTCATCCAACTCCTCTATCTTCCCACTCATATGACAACTGAGGTCTAGCTCAGAAGCAGAAAATAGAACATGCAGGAAACCAAGGTAGTGGGCCTGGCCTTTAAGTGGGAAGAGCAGGTGGCACTCTGGGTAGTAAGACTGTAAGACTAAAGAGACTCTTAGAGGCTGCCTTTGACTCCAAACCCCCA
>NW_005357115.1:6355790-6363000 GCF_000412655.1 Myotis brandtii
AATCTCTTCTTCCCACAGAACTGTCATGGTGCCTTGGTCTCCCAGTTGGTTAAACAGCAGCACCAAGGCCACAAACCAGGATATTCATTAATTCAGAAAACCTCCGGGAGTCATCATGGGGGGAAATGAATCCTGTCACTCTTTCTTATATATATATTTTTTTATTTTAATCTCAAGACATTTTAAAATTACAGAAAAGTGAAAAGACTATGACAACCAACATCCACATTTTCACTACTTAAAATTTAAGATTTTGTTCACCTTTGCTTCCAATCATTTTATTATGTAAGAAATAACCATTTCAGACTGGTTGAGTGCCCTTGTATTCATACCCTAATCCTAATCTTACCTTTCTGATAGTTTGTATAGCTTTCTATTTGTCTAAGAAAATAATAAATGCAATGTAATTCTAAAATTACAAATGGGAACCAGGACCCCATGGTATTTTCAGTGCTTGGGGCCCCGTTTAGGGGGTCTCAAGGAGCCAGCTGTTGCACAGGGAGGGGTGGCCTGGAAGGCCCTATGTTCTTTCTCCTTCTCTGAGTAGGAGGAGGCCAGGCAAGTAGGGGCCACTTCCTAGAAAGCCCCACCCAGGCTTCCTTGACTGCTACGTCTTCCTGTGAGCCATTGTGCCCAAGTCCGGCTGAGCACTGAGGGGAGGGTTTCCGGGACCCACGGCCAGGCAGCCTGGCAGGGCAGTCCCGCCTGAGGAAGCACTGGATTCTCCAAGTGGCACGTTCGCCTCCAGCTGTGCCAAGTGCCCTGCTAGGAGGGGAGGAAGTATGTGTGGCACCACACTAGGGTCCAAAGCAGGCCTTTACTGGTTTGCTGTGGAGACCCGGTGCACTACTTCCTTGGCCCCTTCCTTCCATTCTTCCTTCCTTCCTTCCTTCATTCCCCTAATCATTATAGCACTTCTTACTGCCAAGCTCTGTGTGGGCCTCTGTGTGTGCCAGGCACTGTTCTAGGTGCTGTGGCTGCAGACAGGGAACAAAATACATAAAGATCTTTGCTTCCTGGAACTCCCATTCTAGCAGAGAGACAATGAATAATAGACGTAATAAATAAGTATGCTATACTGCAGATGGCAAGTGTTATGGAAAGAAAGAACAGAGTTCGGTAGGGAAATCAATGGGTGGTGGCTATCTGGAGGAAGAGCAGCTAGGTAGAGGAAACAGACTATGCAAATCCCTGAGTGGGGCAGAAGTGAGTTATAAACAGAGGCACCCGTGTGTACCTCACCTGGACTCCCAGAGCTCAGTTGGAGGGAAAAAACCTCCCTGAAGCAGGGCCAACAGTGAGTAGCCACAACTGTGCTCCAATAGCTCCCCATGACCTGCAGGATAATTTATACACCTTGGGATGCCCACAGGTACCTTCATTACCTGGACCTTGTTTCTCTCTCCAGGTCCATTTCCCATCCCTTTCTTCTTGCACCTGCAACTTGACCCATGACTTGTGGTTTCCCAGGTGCACTGTGCTGCTTCAGGCCTTGGCACATGGCATTCCCTGGACTGCTATTCACTTACCTTCTACCCGTGTCCACCTGACAAGCCCTTGCTATTCCTTCAAGATCCTGTTCAACATCACCTCCAACATGAAGCTTTTTTCCCCACTTTGCCCTGAATGTTCCAGCCCCAGCCTCTGCTTACGCCTGGCACAGACCTCGACTGGCCAATGTCTGGCTGTATTGCCTTTATGTGTTGACTTACCCAAAGCCCAAGGGGGCTGTGGCCCTGTCTCCCTCACCTCTGTATCCCCAGCATCCAGCACCTTCCAGGCACAGAGCAGGTGTTCAGTAAAGGCAAGTCTACTGAGTTCTCAATGCTTGGCTGCGTTGGTCCCTGAAAGGGGGCACCAAAGTCAAGCCATCTCTTGTCTCCCCTTGGCTATTTAATAGACTGTATTCACAGCTGTAAACTCCCAGGACACGGATTTCCTGTGGGTGAAGGGCTGGCACAGAGAAAGGCCTTCATTTTAACCACAGAAAATGGCTGGCTTAAGGGGCATTGTTGTCAGAGAGAATAGGAGAGGCTGCCCTTTTCCCTGGCTCCACCCTTGCCCTGAGTGCTAGTCTGTGGCTGGCCACACAACTCCTGGAAACCCTGGTAAGAAAAGTGCTTCCTCTCCCTTTCCCAGGGACTCGGCGCACTCCTGGGCCAGTGGCATGTACATAGAGTGCAGTGAGCTGGCTGGCCAACCACCACTCAGCCCCCAGGGCCTGCCCAGTCTTCCCTTAAAAGTCCCTGTCCTTTATTTCCCTTCCCATTTCCACAGTCCTAATCCACGTCCTTGTCTTCGCACTTGAATGGATGGTCTAGATCAGCGGTTCTCAACCTGTGGGTCGCGACCCCTTTGGGGGTCAAACGACCCTTTCACAGGGGTCGCCTAAGACCATCAGAAAACACATATATAATTACATATTGTTTTTGTGATTAATCACTATGCTTTAATTATGTTCAATTTGTAACAATGAAAATACATCCTGCATATCAGATATTTACATTACGATTCATAACAGTAGCAAAATTACAGTATGAAGTAGTAGCAACGATAATTTTATGTTTGGGGGTCACCACAACATGAGGAACTGTATTAAAGGGTCGCGGCATTAGGAAGGTTGAGAATCACTGCTGTAGATTGTCTCACTGCCTTGTCTCTACCCCCTAACAATTTCTACTCTCTCCTGCCAGTGTTAGAATCATCTTCAGAAACTTCTGTCCTGGGTTCATTCAATTATATCCTGCTTTCCCTGCCTTCTTTGCCTGGGTATTCTGCCAGTTCTAGACTTAGGAGTAGAAAGAGAAAAAGGGAACCACCCATTTACAAGGAAGCTCACCTCTCACTCCTTCACTCCATGCAAACTCTCAATGCTTGGCAGCTTTGGTCCCTGAAAGGGGGCACCAAAGTCAAGCCCTCTCTTGTCTCCCCTTGGCTATTTAACAGACTGTATTCACAGATGTAAACTCCCAGGACACGGATTTCCTGTGGGTGAGGGGCTGGCACGGAGAAAGGCCTTCATTTTAACCACAGAAAATGGCTGGCTTAAGGGGCATTGTTGTCAGAGAGAATAGGAGAGGCTGCCCTTTTCCCTGGCTCCACCCTTGCCCTGAGTGCTAGTCTGTGGCTGGCCACACAACTCCTGGAAACCCTGGTAAGAAAAGTGCTTCCTCTCCCTTTCCCAGGGACTCGGCGCACTCCTGGGCCAGTGGCATGTACATAGAGTGCAGTGAGCTGGCTGGCCAGCCACCACTCAGCCCCCAAGGCCTGCCCAGTCTTCCCTTAAAAGTCCCTGTCCTTTATTTCCCTTCCCATTTCCACAGTCCTAATCCACGTCCTTGTCTTCGCACTTGAATGGATGGTCTAGATCAGTGGTTCTCAACCTTCCTAATGCCGAGACCCTTTAATACAGTTCCTCATGTTGTGGTGACCCCCAACCATAAAATTATTTTCGTTGCTACTTCATAACTGTAATTTTGCTACTGTAAACAATATGTAATTATATATGTGGCAGGGCAGTCCCGCCTGAGGAAGCACTGGATTCTCCAAGTGGCACGTTCGCCTCCAGCTGTGCCAAGTGCCCTGCTAGGAGGGGAGGAAGTATGTGTGGCACCACACTAGGGTCCAAAGCAGGCCTTTACTGGTTTGCTGTGGAGACCCGGTGCACTACTTCCTTGGCCCCTTCCTTCCATTCTTCTTTCCTTCCTTCCTTCATTCCCCTAATCATTATAGCACTTCTTACTGCCAAGCTCTGTGTGGGCCTCTGTGTGTGCCAGGCACTGTTCTAGGTGCTGTGGCTGCAGACAGGGAACAAAATACATAAAGATCTTTGCTTCCTGGAACTCCCATTCTAGCAGAGAGACAATGAATAATAGACGTAATAAATAAGTATGCTATACTGCAGATGGCAAGTGTTATGGAAAGAAAGAACAGAGTTCGGTAGGGAAATCAATGGGTGGTGGCTATCTGGAGGAAGAGCAGCTAGGTAGAGGAAACAGACTATGCAAATCCCTGAGTGGGGCAGAAGTGAGTTATAAACAGAGGCACCCGTGTGTACCTCACCTGGACTCCCAGAGCTCAGTTGGAGGGAAAAAACCTCCCTGAAGCAGGGCCAACAGTGAGTAGCCACAACTGTGCTCCAATAGCTCCCCATGACCTGCAGGATAATTTATACACCTTGGGATGCCCACAGGTACCTTCATTACCTGGACCTTGTTTCTCTCTCCAGGTCCATTTCCCATCCCTTTCTTCTTGCACCTGCAACTTGACCCATGACTAGTGGTTTCCCAGGTGCACTGTGCTGCTTCAGGCCTTGGCACATGGCATTCCCTGGACTGCTATTCACTTACCTTCTACCCGTGTCCACCTGACAAGCCCTTGCTATTCCTTCAAGATCCTGTTCAACATCACCTCCAACATGAAGCTTTTTTCCCCACTTTGCCCTGAATGTTCCAGCCCCAGCCTCTGCTTACGCCTGGCACAGACCTCGACTGGCCAATGTCTGGCTGTATTGCCTTTATGTGTTGACTTACCCAAAGCCCAAGGGGGCTGTGGCCCTGTCTCCCTCACCTCTGTATCCCCAGCATCCAGCACCTTCCAGGCACAGAGCAGGTGTTCAGTAAAGGCAAGTCTACTGAGTTCTCAATGCTTGGCTGCGTTGGTCCCTGAAAGGGGGCACCAAAGTCAAGCCATCTCTTGTCTCCCCTTGGCTATTTAATAGACTGTATTCACAGCTGTAAACTCCCAGGACACGGATTTCCTGTGGGTGAAGGGCTGGCACAGAGAAAGGCCTTCATTTTAACCACAGAAAATGGCTGGCTTAAGGGGCATTGTTGTCAGAGAGAATAGGAGAGGCTGCCCTTTTCCCTGGCTCCACCCTTGCCCTGAGTGCTAGTCTGTGGCTGGCCACACAACTCCTGGAAACCCTGGTAAGAAAAGTGCTTCCTCTCCCTTTCCCAGGGACTCGGCGCACTCCTGGGCCAGTGGCATGTACATAGAGTGCAGTGAGCTGGCTGGCCAACCACCACTCAGCCCCCAGGGCCTGCCCAGTCTTCCCTTAAAAGTCCCTGTTCTTTATTTCCCTTCCCATTTCCACAGTCCTAATCCATGTCCCTGTCTTCGCACTTGAATGGATGGTCTAGATCAGTGGTTCTCAACCTTCCTAATGCCGAGACCCTTTAATACAGTTCCTCATGTTGTGGTGACCCCCAACCATAAAATTATTTTCGTTGCTACTTCATAACTGTAATTTTGCTACTGTAAACAATATGTATGTAAATATCTGATATGCAGGATGTATTTTCATTGTTACAAATTGAACATAATTAAAGCATAGTGATTAATCACAAAAACAATATGTAATTATATATGTGTTTTCCGATGGTCTTAGGCGACCCCTGTGAAAGGGTCCAAACGACCCTTTCACAGGGGTCGCCTAAGACCATCAGAAAACACATATATAATTACATATTGTTTTTGTGATTAATCAATATGCTTTAATTATGTTCAATTTGTAACAATGAAAATACATCCTGCATATCAGATATCTACATTACGATTCATAACAGTAGCAAAATTACAGTATGAAGTAGCAACGAAAATAATTTTATGTTTGGGGGTCACCACAACATGAGGAACTGTATTAAAGGGTCGCGGCATTAGGAAGGTTGAGAATCACTGGTCTAGATTGTCTCACTGCCTTGTCTCTACCCCCTAACAATTTCTACTCTCTCCTGCCAGTGTTAGAATCATCTTCAGAAACTTCTGTCCTGGGTTCATTCAATTATATCCTGCTTTCCCTGCCTTCTTTGCCTGGGTATTCTGCCAGTTCTAGACTTAGGAGTAGAAAGAGAAAAAGGGAACCACCCATTTACAAGGAAGCTCACCTCTCACTCCTTCACTCCATGCAAACTTACCCCCCTAGATGTCATCCCTGAGAAGCAACCTTGTGCATGGGTTGTCTGAGCAGAGGGAAGCAGGTATCATCCCGTTCCTTTGTCCCTGGTCAGCAAGGCTGCCGGGAGCTCCTGCCAGCACCTTGCCAGGAAGGAAGAACTGTGGAAAGGAGCTAACAGACCCACTGGGAAGACAAATGTTCCTAATGAAAGGAGACAGAGACAGCGCCAAATGTGCATAGGGTTCAGAATGGGAAAGATGGGTGTGGGGGTAAAGGGAAAGGGAGGGATGATCTTGCATTTATTGGACATCTGTTGTGAGTCAGTCACTGTGCTGGTCACACTCACATCGGTCAACCTAATTTAATCTTCCCAATGATCTTGGGAGATAATGATCATTAGCTGTATTCCCAACATGGAAGTTTATTTCCTCTCATACCCTTTCTCCATTATTGTTTTTCCTTTTCTAGTCATAAAGTAATTAGTGTACATTATAGACATGTTATAAGAAAATAATATAAAAGTGCAAGGAAGAAAAGAAAAATAATCTATAAAGTCACAACAAAGATATAACAATTATTAGCACTCACATTATATATTCCAGTTTTTTATTCATTTTAAACATATGTAATATCACATTGTATATACAGCTGTCTATTCACATTTTAAAAATTGACCTTTATGACAAAACTGTTTTCATGTCATTAAAAATTCTAAAAAACATAGTTAGTGCCTTCACAGTGCCCCATTATGTGGATATACAACTAGTTGCTTAGCTTTTCCCCAATTGCTGAACATCAGTTTTTCTATCTTTTGAAATTATAAATAGTGGTTCAGTAACACCTTTGTACTAACATCTTACTCTGAATTTCTGATTTTTTAAAGGATAGTTTAAAATACAGTGAGTTACTGGGTCAAAGAGTATAATTGTGATTTTAAATAGTAGTTTTATTTTCTGGCTTTAAATGTAACAGTTGTTTATTGTGAAAAGTGACAGTTGTTTATTTAAAAAAAGAAAATATCATCTATAACCTTTCAAATTACTATTTTTAACATTTTGAGGTGTTTATTTCTCTGTCTTTTTTCCCAATGGTATACACACATAAATGTAAGTAAATATAGCTACATAAAATTGGCATTACACAACATATACAACATATACATATATCCTGTTTATCAGCAAGCATTGTATTGTAATCATTATGTTATTAATTCTCTTTGAAAATATTATTTTTATTTATTTTTTATTTTTTTGAGTTTTATTTACTTTTATTTTTTTATTTTTTAAAAAATTTTTAATTTTTTTCTTTTTTATT
>NW_005357115.1:6363168-6380962 GCF_000412655.1 Myotis brandtii
TCCCCTTGACATTCCCCCGGCCTCCCCTACCCCCCAGTGTCTTATGTCCATTGGTTATGTTCATATGCATGCATACAAGTCCTTCGGTTGATCTCCTACCCCCCCCTTCCAGCCCCTCAACCCTCCCCAGCCTTCCCTCTGTAGTCTGACAGTCTGTTCGATGGAAAATATTATTTTTAATAGTTGTGCAATTCTACTTTAAGAATGCAGCTATAAATTTAAGTGTCCTTTTACTCATAATCATTTGGATTTTTGTTTCCAATTTTTTCTATTAATAACTCTGTTATGAATATCTCAACATCTGTGAATATTAATCTTTGACATCACCTCTAATTATATCCTTCAAATATATTCCTAGAGGAGGAATTACTAGGTCAAAGAGTACAAGCCTTATCAAAGCATAGGTACATATTGTCAAATTATATTCTGGCTTCAGACCACACTAAAGCGCCATCCAATTATCTCCACAAATGACACACCCAAAGGGTGGATTCATCAGGCACCAGAGCCCTGCTACAGTGAATCCCACTTTAGGAGGTCAGCCCCCACAAAACAGCTTGTCCACTACAGTCATGTCCAGTCCCCACAGCGAGTCAGCCTGAAGTTCACTTCTACCCATTAATATGACACTAGCAGTCAAGGTACAACTACAACAGGAGGGCATACACAACTCACACAAAGGACACCTCTAGAGCACCTGGCTCAGGTGACTAGGAAGACTGTGCCATTTGATCCTACAAGACACCTACTACATAAGACCACCCTGCCAAGACTGGGAGACATAGAAGATCTACCTAATAAACAGAAACAAACACAGGGAAGCAGCCAAAATGAGGAGACAAAGAAACATGTCTCAAATTAAAGAACAGGAAAAAAAAAAAAACCCTCCAGAAAAACAATTAAACAAAATGGAGGCAAGCAATCTACCAGATACAGAGTTCAAAACACTGGTTATAAGGATGCTCAAGAAACTTAGTGAGAACTTCAACAAAGAGATAGTAAGCATTAAAAAAGGACATAGAAACCATAAAAAAAGAAGTAGCCAGAAATGAAGACTATAGTAACTGAAATGAAGACTACACTAGAAAGAATTAGTGTGTTCCACAGATTAGATGAAGCAGAAGAACAAATCAATGATTTGGTAAACAAGGTAGCAAGAAAACACCCAATCTGAACTGCAAAAAGAAAAAAGACTTTTAAAAACTGAGGATAGTTTAAGGAGCTTCTAGGTTAATATCAAGCATAGCAAAATTCACATTATAGGGGTACTAGAAAGAGAATGAAAAGAGCAAAAAATTAAACACCTGTTTGAAGAAATAATGACTGAAAACTTCCCTACCTGGCAAAGGAAATGAACATACAAGTCCAGGAAGCACAGAGAGTCCCAAACAAGATGAATCCAAAGAGTCCGACACCAAGACACATCATAATCAAAGTGCCAAAGGTTAAAGACAAAGAGAGACCCTTAAAGGCAGTAAAGACAATTAGTTACCTACATGGGAGCTCCCAAATTGTCAGTAGACTTCTCAACAGAAAGTTTGCAGATCAGAGGGACTGACATGAAATATTCAAAATGATGAAAAGCAAGGACCTACAACCAATATTACTCCACCCAGAAAGGCTATCATTTAACATTGAAAGAGAGCTAAAGAGCTTCCCAGACAAAAAAATGCTAAATGAGTTTATCACCAATAAACCAATATTACAAGAAATGTTATAGGGACTTCTTTAAGAAGAATTATTAAAGATCAAAATCTATAATAATAAAAGTGTAATATGCAAATTGACCAAATGACCGAATAGCAAAGAAGGACCCAGCAATTCCACTTCTGGATATTTACCCAAAGAAACCCAAAACACTAATTTGAAAATATATATACATTCCTATGTTCATTGCAGCAGTATTTACAGTAGCCAAGATATAAAAGCAGCCTAAGTGTCCATTGATAGACAAATGGACAAAGAAGAAATGATGCATGTATGCAATGGAATATTACTCGGCATAAAAAAGGAATAAAATCTTATTGTTTACAACAATATGGATGGACCTAGAGGGTACTGTGCTGAGTAAAATAAGTCAGAGAAATGCAAATACCATATTATTTCAGTTATATGTGGAATCTAAAAACAAAAACAAAATAAATGAACAAACAAAACAGAAACAAACTCATAGATATAAAGAACAAACTGATGGTGCCAGGTGGGAGGGGGCTTGGGGGACTGGGTGAAAAAGATGAAGAGATTAAGAAGTACAAATTGGCAGTTACAAAATAGTTATGGGGATGTCAAGTACAGCATAGAAAATATAGTCAATTATCTATATATATAAAAGCTTAAGCGACCATTACGACCAGATGACTGGCGGGTAGCTATGGCGCACACTGACCACCAGGGGGCAGACGATCAATGCAGGAGCTGCCCCCTAGTGGTTATGTGCTCCCACAGCCAACCTCCCATGGACTCCCCCCCACCCCCCCGCCCCGATTGCTGGCCAGGCTAAGGGACCCCAGCCGTGCATGAATTCGTGCACTGGGCCTCTAGTCTATAATATTAAAAGCGTAATATGCTAATTAAACCGGACATCCTTCTGGACAACCTTCTGGACGAAGCCGGGGCTGCCAGCAGCCAGAGGGAAGCCCGGGTCCCGGGTGCCAGAGGGAACCCAGTGCTGGCAGCCGGGGGAAGGAAGGTCTATTCTTGCACGAATTTTGTGCATCGGGCCTCTAGTATTATAATAACTGTATGGTGTCAGGGGTACTAGACTTATCAGGGAGAGCACTTCATAAGGTATATAAATGTCTAACCACTATACTATACATCTGAAACTAATATAATATTGTATGTCAACTGTAACTAAAATTGCAAATAAAAGTTCAGCCATGAGACCGGTATAATATGGCACAAGGATGGACCTGGGTACTGTGCTGAGTAAAATAAGTCAGAGAAATGCAAATACCATATTATTTCAGTTATATGTGGAATCTAAAAACAAAAACAAAATAAATGAACAAACAAAACAGAAACAAACTCATAGATATAAAGAACAAACTGATGGTGCCAGGTGGGAGGGGGCTTGGGGGACTGGGTGAAAAAGATGAAGGGATTGAGAAGTACAGATTTGTAGTTACAAAATAGTCATGGGGATGTAAAGTACAGCTTAGGAAATATAGTCAAAAATATTGTAATAACTGTATGGTATTAGTTGGATACTGGAAATATCAGAGGGAACACTTTGTAAGTGAAAAGGGTAGCGGTCGTACGCCAATTACCATGTTTCTCTTTTATTAGTGTAGATTCCTATGTTCATTGCAGCAGTATTTACAGTAGCCAAGATATAAAAGCAGCCTAAGTGTCCTTTGATAGACAAATGGACAAAGAAGAAATGATGCATGTATGCAATGGAATATTACTCGGCATAAAAAAGGAATAAAATCTTATTGTTTACAACAATATGGATGGACCTAGAGGGTACTGTGCTGAGTAAAATAAGTCAGAGAAATGCAAATACCATATTATTTCAGTTATATGTGGAATCTAAAAACAAAAACAAAATAAATGAACAAACAAAACAGAAACAAACTTGACAGGGGGTGGCGCCGCAACCTCCCCATCGACCCTGCCTTGAGTGTGACAGGGGGCGGTGCCCCAACCCCCCAATCGGCCCTACCCTGAGCGTGACTGAGGGTGGCATCGCAACCTCCCAATCCGCCCTGCTCTGTGCATGACAGGGGGCGGTGCCCCAACTCCCCAATCGGCCCTGCTCTGAGCCTGACCAGGGGCTGCACCTAGGGATTGGGCCTGCCCTCTGCCACCCGGGAGCAGGCCTAAGCCAGCAGGGCGTTATCTCCCGAGGGGTCCCAGACTGTGAGAGGGCACAGGCCGGGCTGAGGGACCCCTCCTTCCCCCCGAGTGCACAAATTTTTGTGCACCGGGCCTCTAGTCTATATATATAAAAGCTTAAGCGACCATTACGACCAGATGACTGGCAGGTAGCTATGGCGCACACTGACCACCAGGGGGCAGACGATCAATGCAGGAGCTGCCCCCTAGTGGTTATGTGCTCCCACAGCCAACCTCCCATGGACTCCCCCCCACCCCCCCGCCCCGATTGCTGGCCAGGCTAAGGGACCCCAGCTGTGCATGAATTCGTGCACTGGGCCTCTAGTCTATAATATTAAAAGCGTAATATGCTAATTAAACCGGACGTCCTTCTGGACAACCTTCTGGACGAAGCCGGGGCTGCCAGCAGCCAGAGGGAAGCCCGGGTCCCGGGTGCCAGAGGGAACCCAGTGCTGGCAGCCGGGGGAAGGAAGGTCTATTCTTGCACGAATTTTGTGCATCGGGCCTCTAGTATTATAATAACTGTATGGTGTCAGGGGTACTAGACTTATCAGGGAGAGCACTTCATAAGATATATAAATGTCTAACCACTATACTATACATCTGAAACTAATATAATATTGTATGTCAACTGTAACTAAAATTGCAAATAAAAGTTCAGCCATGAGACCGGTATAATATGGCACAAAAACCCCCCACTAATCACAGCAGTTGGAGTAAGTTAAGTTTACTAGTTCAAATGGCTAAGTTTTTTTTCTTATTAATATTTGTGGAGAAGACAAGATTTGTTTTTGTCCTTGGTAAGGAGCCTTGGAGCCAGAGAGGCCATTTGTGCTTAAAAAATCCCTCATTTTCTATTTTTTCTCCCTTCAGTGTTAGGAATTGAGGATGGTAAAGATAAGTGTGTTTTGAACTGCTGCTAGAGTTACATTTCTGGTTTCACCAAGATTTGTAAGATAAGGACAATTACTCTCAATTCCCCCAAATTGCATTTTAACTAAAGTGACATCATAGGGTGATCTACCCATACAACTGTATCATTCCTAATGTGTTTCTTTCCCTTCTAGTACTTACTTTTATTTTATCTCAGGGGAGGAGGTTTTATTCTTTAAAAAAATGTATTAGGCTTTGAATATTTATCTTCCAGTTTTGCCAAGTTTCTGATAAAAAAAAACAAGTTATTAAATCCTTTCAAATATTTTGTCAGGTTTCAAGTGGGAGAAACAGTAAAAAATTTTAAAGAACCTGCTCAGATGGCCAGAGTTTGTTTTAGGATCCTTTTTGAGCTGATTTTTAAAAAAAATATATTTCTTTATTGATTTCAGAGAGAAAGGAAGAGGGAGAGAAAGATAGAAACATCAATGATGAGAATCATTGATTGGCTACCTCCTGCACGCCCCCTACTGGTAACTGAGCCTGCAACTGGGGCATGTGCCCTTGGCCAGAATCAAACCTGGGACCCTTCAGTCCGCAGGCCAACGCTGAGCCAAACACCTAGGACTGAGCTGATTTTTCTACAAAAGTCATTTGTCTTTTAGAAGCTTCTGCATATTAATCAAAGAATGCATCCCACTGTTCCCTAGAGGTTTGGTGTTCTTTCTTTGAGGGATGGTCCTGCAGGTGGATTTAAAACAAAGGTTTTCTTGATTGGCCATTAGACTTTTAAATTATTTGACTAAGTTGATACATTTTATTTTAAAAAGAAAGCACAAGAGGAGGAACCAAAATGTTTGTATATATAATTAGAGTTCCTGAGGAAGAAACTTTTGGGGAACTTTTGTAAGAGGGTGAAGGTCCTATGTTAAAGACAAATCTCCCTAAGAGCTGACATGGTGGGACAAAAAGATGAGAAGTTTAGGTGATATTTGAATCATTTAACTTATTAAAGGCCTCTAAATATACACCGAAAATGCTTCCCATTCAGCTTGTTTAACATTTCCAAGATTCTCTAATTGTGCATGTAAATATACTAATTTTGGAATTTCCAAAGATTCCTGAAGTGGCCACTGTAATTCTAAATTGTTCTTTGTATCAGAAGTCCATCAAGACAAATATTTACCAGAAGATGGACAGTAAATCCAGCAGGCGTTCCAGAATGGGGTTGTCCCTCCCACACAGAGTTAGAAAGAGGATGCCCCATGACAGAGACCAGTATCAGAGGACCTAAGAATAAAAGATCTGAACCTCAATGAAGGAGGGAGGTTTAGAACTGAGAGAATGCACCACTGGAATCCCAGAGCACAAAGGGCTCAAGCAGTTACCTTGCCCAGATCCAATGGTGGAAACAGAACTGAAGCAGAGTGTTCTTTAGATCGTACAACCCTGACGTCTTAAATGTCAACCTAACAGTAAAGAGCCAGGAGACTAGCTAGAAATAAGTGGCAAAGATTTATTCAAGGGTCTTAGAATTTGCTAACGGGAAATACAACCAGGCAATAACCAGTGTTGCAAAGAAGAAAGAAAAGCTGATGTACATTCTTGAGAGTCCTGCATTCTTAGCCTCTGGATTGTCCAAGATGATAATTTTCTAGATGTGCTGTGGTCTGGATAATGAATGTTAGGCAACGTGGACATGTGGGCATTCTTTGCTAAATTCTTCATTCTTTCTTCAGTCCTTCAGAGGGTTATCTATAGGAATTTATGTATCTCCAGGCATTGATGCACAACTGAAAAGTTCAAAGTTTAGGTTCCCAGGACCATTAAAGAGTATCTTAGAATACTTGATTTTAGTAACTTAGCAGCTGGACTATAGTGACTCCATTTTATTTCTTCACTTTTTCTTCAAGCATAAACAAAATCCCTGACCCCACCAAGCTGATACTCTGATGGTGGGAGACAAGAAACAAACATTCCAGAGAGCAAAAATTCCAGTAGTTCAGAGGCCTGGAAGTCTGGGAAGAACCTGGGATTGATGAGAAGCAGGCAGGCTGTGAAGACCCGGCGAGGGAGAAGGGGCAGCATGAGAAAGGCCTGGTCATGGGCCAAATGCAGCAGCACAGCCCGAGAGGCGAGCAGAAGAGGAGCTTAGAGAAGGAGCAGCAGCTGCACCAGGTAAGGCACCTGGAATGTACTCTGCCCCTAATGAGAAGCCATTGGACATAAGGTACAAACAAGGGAGCGGCAGGATCTCCCTAGAGATTTGAAAGATGACTCTGGCTGCTGTGTAGAGGATAGTCTGTAGCAGTGGCAAGAGAAAACCAAACAAAACCAAACAATGGACTAAGAGATAGGAGCCCTGGATTCCTCAATATGCTGTGTGTGATCTTAGATATGCCCCTTAGTCTCCTGTGTTATCTGTCCTTAAAATGCCAGTGGTCATGTCTACGCTCTTTCTATCATAGAGACAGGGTGGCAGTCAGTGCTAGGCCGACTTAAAAGTTACTTTTAAAGAACAAAGGGCTATACAAAAGCAAAGGCCATGGTATTTTTCTTTTCCCTTTGGTATAAACACTCACTAAATTCCATTGATTAAGTGGAGTCTGTATAATAATAACTCGAGTTAATTTTCTACATGAACCTTGTGGCTTCTGAGACTTCACTTGCTCATGGCTGGTTAGCTAATTTGGGTAAGGAGGCCAAACAAGTGAGTGACCCTGGTGCCAGCTGGATCCTTTTCCTCCTGATCCATGCTGATCAGACAGCTTTCGATTGGATGTCACTGGTCACACCAGCCCCACCATGTTATGTTAAAGCTCACAGAGAGAGTGGGCCTGCCCCACAGCCAAGGCAGCCCTGTGCGAAGGCATGAGAGCAACATCGGGATTGGAGACCAGCTTCGGGCCAGCTGAGTTGCTTCACTGTCTTCCAGGGTGATTTCCTCTCAGGCTAATAGGGGCAAGAACCTTGTCCTGGTTTCCTCACAGGGAGATGTGGAATCAGCAGAAACCCTTGGGGACATACTGGCAGCCTAGCTGTGCTGCCGCTGGGCTGAGAGAACTCCTGTTGTCAGTGGATTGGGAAAGAGTGCACGTGACACATGTCACCCTGCACCCAGCCCGGGCCCTGCAGGTTGAATTCCAACAGAAGATAATTTTTCTGAAAATACGTGTGCACAAAGCAGAAAGCAAAACAAAACACAACAGTAAGAACCCAGACTTCATTCACATGTACACTTTGGGTGGTATTTAGGTGGTTTTTAGCCTAAGCGCTGTCTATGTGTTAAAGCTCACTTAATCATCACAAAATCCCTCCAAGTAGGTGTCAGCGACTGATATTCAAGAAGGTAATGGATTTGTCCAAGGATACAGAAGAATTCCAGAGCTGGGAATTGGCGTAGGTCAGCCTAATTCCAAGGCCTGAACAGCTCCGTCCTCAGGCTTGAGTCCTAAAGCATTCGCTATACTTCTCCATCATTCTTTCCATGCAGGCCAGTGCTTCAGGCATCCTGGGAACCCCTCCGGCCAGAGATGATTGAGGGCAAGCTTAGACCTCTTGGGGTTGGTTTGTCATTCAGTCCTCCAAAAGACAAATAACCAATCACCCATCAAGTATCATTTGAGGGCCTGGGTGAGAAGTCTGGCAGGGGAGGCAGGAAGTGTACAAACTTGAGAATAATTCAAGAGCAAGACACAGCCACATCTATGCCCAGTGGAGGGACAGTGCCAGCCACTGAGGAAGGAGTTAACCAGGGGCTTAGGGTGAGGCAGGGACTATGTATACAGAAAGTGGAAGAGACCTGGCTGGCGTGACTCAGTGGTTGAGTGTCAACCCTTGAACCAGGAGGTCACAGTTTGATTCTTGGTCAGGGCACATGCTTAGCCTTTTATATATATAGATGTGGTTGTTATATATATAAAACAGGGTTTCAGGCTTGATCCCCTGTGTGGAACATGCAGGAGACAGCTGATAAATGATTCTCTCTCATCATTGATGTTTCTATCTCTCTCTCTCTCTCCCTTCCTCTCTGAAATCAATAAAAGTATATTTTTTAAAAAGAAAGAAAGTGAAAGAGGGTGAGGCCATGGGCTTGGCTGCCTCCATGGGGAAGCCAGAGGGCCTGACTGCTTCCCTTCCCTGGGCCTGGGACTCAGGGCCCTGGATCCCTTCAGCGGTCACCAACCAGGGATCCATGGACAACTGATGGTCCGTGAGGTCTGAAAGGTTGGCGACCGCTGCTATGGAACATAGAAGAAGGCCAGGGCAGGGCGATTGGGAGTGCCATGTACAGCCTGTACCCACATCTCAGTCTGGCCCAGGTGACTCTGGCCCCCACCATCCACTTTCCCTACAGAGCCATCCTCTCAGTGTGGCCAGCTCCTAGCTTATTATGGCTGGGTGACTGAGGCTGCCTGGGGTACAGGTGCAGGAACCGTGTTAGGAGAAGGGATTTCTTTCTTTGTCGGGGAGGCCCCTGGGAAAAAGGGAAAATTAGTGGGAAGGACAGATTCTTGTGGAAAGACTCTGTGGGGCCAGTGCAGTGCCCTCTAATGTGAGCTCCTCTGGGGTGACAAGGTGACAGGGTGTGGGGCTCAGCAGCTGGGTCTGCCTCGAGACTACAGGCAGGGAGGGAGGCAGAAGAACCTGCCCATCCTGTCAGGTGGGCCTCCCTCCCTCCTTCTCTCAACACTATTTTAAAAATGTAACCAGAGGCTTACCTTGTCCCACCCATCTGCTCAGGGAGAAGGGGAGGAAGTTTACCTAAGAGCCCAACCTTAGAGGGTGGGGAGGGGAGCAGGCTAATTTAGCAATAGCAGACAGCAGGGGAGAGGGATCCCTCCTGACTCTAAAAAAATGCCTGTTAATTTTAATATAAACTGATTTCAAACAATCTCAAATAAAAACTAAGCTTTGAAATATGCAGAATTGGTATTAACATAGTGTGCAAGATTTCATTTTTTTTTAGTCCATTTTGAGACTATTCTCTCTTGCTGATGCTCTCCCTTTGGAGATCTATAATGGTACAAGAAACTATGATATTGATAGGATATTAACAACCACATCTATATATATAAAAGGCTAAGCGACCGTCCGACCATCCGACCGGCCAGTAGGTATGATGCACACTGACCACCAGGGGGCAGATGCTCAACGCAGGAGCTGCTGAGCTGCAGTGACTTGGCAGTGAGGGCTCTTGGATGACGCACCCCGGAACCAGAGAGGAGGAGCCTGATTCCTCTTGGAGCCATGCGACTCCACCTTCAGCTGTGGGTTATGTTGTTGCTGGGGCACTGTCGGCCACAAATCTGGTTTACTGCTGAGCTTCGGTGACTGCAGACGCCCTTCGAGCCACAGCACCATCCAGGTGCGGCCGGCCAGGGAGGGACCATGGGAGATTGGCTCTAGGGCATGTCCAGCCCTTCTCGCCCAGTCCTGCCCCACTGGCCTCCTTCTAATTAATTTCCTTTCAATGTGCATGAATCCATGCACCGGGCCACTAGTTGTATTATAATTTATAAGATGTTTCTGGGCACTGTATTGCATCTGATCCTGTTTACTTCACAATCTTAGGGACATCTTGCAGACGAGGGAGAGGTTGACTCAGAGATGTGGTGGTCACCTAAGAAGTGGAGATCATAACCTGGACTCCAGGCTTCAGACTCCAAGCCCCACCCAGTGGGCTCTACAGCACCCTCCCATATAGAAACTTCTGGGCCTAAAGGAGAAAAGGGAAACCTTTAAACCACCTCCTCTTCCAGCTTCACTCTAGTCCAGAGCACTTTAGCTCACACGGACCCCGTTCAGTCAGATCAAGCCCTTATCGTTATATAGGGTTTTAGACTTTTCCCATCTCGTGTCTCACTTAATTTTTCATCTGTAAGAAAGATAGGTTTCCTTGAATTTGGAAGAAAAATTAATGTAGGAAGAATGGGATCTGTTTGTTTCTGATGCCTTCTCTCCAGCTCTCTCTGCCATACCTCTCCAGTATCTGTTGTTCCCGTGCCCTCTCCAGCACCACCTTCAAGACTAAGCATGGTGCTAGGCTCCTTGGCACTGGCCTGAGTGACTTCCAGCCATGGAAGGGCTGGAGCATGACCTTCCACTTGCACACCTTTCCCTACAGCTCTTCATGAGCAGTCCAGCCAGGCCTGCGACAGGGGCCCATTCAGTTCTACTTTTTCTTATGCAGAGACTAATGGAAAAGAACTGCTTCCCTGTGATCATCATGATTGAGAAAAGTCTGGTCATTGAAAACCTCAAAGTCAAAAGAAATTTCTGGAGAGAAATGATATATTCACTGGGAAAGAGGAATGGGCAAAGGGGAAAGAAGAAATGGAGAGGAGAAAAGGAAGAAAAGGAACAGGCACAGAGAGCAGGGGAGGGGCGGGATTGCCCAGGGCAATAATTGAATGGAAACCCGCAGGGCTGGGCACTTCCTCTAGGTCCACTCTTCCCAGCGGTAGGGATTTCCTCATGCCCACAGTTAAATAACCCCTGAGTTGGACTGTGGGCGAGAATTTGATTTGTCTTTGACCCTATTGCACCTCCCCAAGATGCAATGGCCTCCACAGCCACCCATTTATACTTCCAGGGCCATATATAGAGACAGTGTCCCCTCCAATGTCAGGGCTATAATAATTGGCTCCTTGCTCAGAGGGGGCATACTCAGGAGATTCTAGAATCCACAGAAAATTTTCTTCTGATGCATGTGGTTATTGAGCAAAAATTTCAGTATAAAAGAAGCATGCACGTTTTCTAAAAATTGGGCTGAACAAGAAAGATAAATTGTTCTGATGAAAGACTGAGCCAAAGGCTGCCCAAGTCAAGGACATCAGTGCTCTGTTCCACAGATGCTTCTACAGTTTGCAGAGAAATACCATTATACTTTGGTGTCATTACTGCCATGGTGGCCACCTAATTATTGGGAACAAACCCATGGTGCCACTGAGATGGCACCCACTTTGCAAGGTGCCTGTTTCCCTCAATCATGAGATTCAAAGTCTGAGCAGATATATCTAATTCCAAAAACCTGGGTCCAGCACCGCTAGTGTGGCTCAGTGGTTGAGCATTGACCTATGAACCTGGAGGTCATTATTCAATTCCCGGTCAGGGCCCATGACTGGGGTTGCAGGCTCCATCCCCGGTAGCGGGTGTGCAGGAGGCAGCTGGTCAACGATTCTCTCATCAATGATATTTCTCTCTCTCTCTCTCTCTCCCCCTCCCTCTCTGAAATCAATAAAATATATATTTAAAAAGAAAAATAACCTAGGTCCACGTTCATACCCAGGTTTCCAGGGAGGCTGAGAATATCTGGCATTTTTACTTTCTATATCTATAGTGAAAGGAAGGCTTTGTTTTGTAACGTGAGGAATTCCCCAAACATAGAAAGATGCTAAGGTCTAGATGCTAAGGGGCTAAGAAGAAAAAAAAAAGTCCATTACCATAAATGAATGAAGAAAATGTATGGTGCAAGATGTACGGTGCACATTGCACATTTGGCTGACTCTCGCAGCAAGATGCCCCTCCCTCTTGCGGTCTCTCCATCACTTATTTCTGGGAGTCCCTGAAGCATTCTTTTTTTATCTGTGATTGCTATTTGCTTCCCAATCTTCCACAGCACTTCCTGTGATGTCCATAGTTAAGGCCTCCTTTAAAATTGAGTCAGTATCCTTGCCACAGCCTCCTGGGCCCACCTTTTTTCTTTTTCTGGGCCATTTCTTGAGTCTCTTCCAATGAGTCACCAGATGGTTGTGGCTTCTGACATCATCCTCATGCACAGACTTGAAGGGGCCCAAAGGCCCCTGGAATAGTCATCCTGAACAAGTAGGATTTGTACGGTACAATTAGAAAGCAACGTTATTATTTTCTCCCATTAAACTTTTAAGTAGACTATTCCCTGGATTATTGCATTCCCACTTTGCATAAAACCTCATTTAGGACCCAAGAATTTTCTAATCACTCTTAAGTAATAAAAATAGACATTCCTTTGCTGATACTTAATCAAGTACGAGTTCAGCGTAATAATGAAAACTCTTAAGCTTTATCCTAAATTAAAGCTCTGTCTTCCCCAACTCAGACCTCTTTCAGCCTATGTGGACAGGAGGAGAGATGGTGTCTGTTACTTGCAACTTAGAATCTTGATGGATACAGTCATTTGTTCATTTGTTGATACATTCACAGGTTCATTTGGTCGCATTTACCGAGTGACCATTTTATGCTAGGTGCACTGTTAGGCATTAAGGATCCTAAGATATTTCCTCCCCTAGCACCTCTGCTCCCATCCCCCTAATAGTCTACCTAAGGAGTAAGAAAGCTTTGTTATTTTTGTTGTTTTTTGCTACCATGGGCATAATCTCTGGTTTTCTCTGGCCATAGAAGCTGTTTCCCTTGTTGGTGTCTTAGTGGGTTCTTTGACTTTTCCCCTGTTGATCTTCCTTCAGCTAGCCACTGTAATCTACCGCCAATGGCACCTCCACCTTCTTCTGCTGAGAGCTATTTGAAGAAGCTTACATGGAAGGATCCCCTTAAACATCCTGGATGGGTTTCCTCCCATAGATACCCATCTCTTCTGCAGACAGTGTGTGCTGTACTAGATCTTGTGATGCTGCCTAGATCACTCTTCAGGAATGAAGGACATTCTCCCCCAAGTGCTGTTGTCAAAGATCTCCCCCCTCCCCCGAGGGCAGCCCAATGTCTTGGGACCTCAGTGGAAACCAAGCTAGAAAAAGTCCCATTTTAGCCCTCGTTAAAGGCTGAAGACACACTACAGGAGAGGGAAGGGTGTCTCTGTCCCCACTCGGTATCATTCTTAGTGATCTAGGCTCCAGGCCCAATGTCATCCTTCTTTACTCACTGTAGCACCTTCATTTCTGTTGTGCCTTTTTCTAAGGTGGGGCTGGTATGTCCTTCCTATTGGCCATTCCTCTCACATGGGAGATATTTTAACACCCCAGAGATATCACCTTCCAGCCTGGAAGACTGGTAAGTCTTTTCTGGGTCCTAGCAGTGGACATGGCTGGGACTGTAGCTTTTTCTGCTTTTCCACTCCACCTTTTCACCCACCACCACCAAATTCCCACAACACCTATTGTTTAAATTATATGATTTTTTGCTCTCACTTTTTATATTATTTTAATTAAGAATCTATAAATTGTCCCGAGCTGGTTTTGCTCAGTGGATAGAGCCTCGGCTTGCAGGTCCCAGGTTCGATTCCAGTCAAAGGCACATGCCTGGGTTGCAGGCTTAATCCCCAGTAAGGGGGGGGGGGGGGGGCAGAAGGCAGCCGATCAATGATTCCCTCTCATCATTGATGTTTCTATCTCTCTCTCTCCCTCTTCCTTCTCTGAATTTAATAAAAGTTAAAATAAAAAAGAATCTATAAATTACATATATAAATTTAAAAAATAGTTTTGAAATCTACATTA
This sequence comes from Myotis brandtii, assembly GCF_000412655.1. Classification (NCBI taxonomy): domain Eukaryota; kingdom Metazoa; phylum Chordata; class Mammalia; order Chiroptera; family Vespertilionidae; genus Myotis; species Myotis brandtii. The sequence goes on from NW_005357115.1 coordinate 6,377,310, forward strand.
AAAGGTGCATATTGATTTCAGAAGCCTTAAAAAGTGAGTAAATGTGTAGGCATAATCTGGGAAATGCAGTGTGTATACAACTGAATTGTTTGCTCCTGGAGGGAAGGAGGCAGCTGGCTCTCTTTTCCAGCAGATGGATGCCTTCTAGTCTCCCATGGGCCAATGACTCCTTCCCTCTTAGTTGAATGACAGAATGAAAAACAGACAAGACCTTTCACGGACCAAAATCTCATACCCAAACTTAGGAATGGAAGACATTAGTCTCTATGTTATTGATAATCCAGGTATGAGGGGTGGGTGGCGCTGTGGTTCTTTAAAACGGGATCCTTATCAGTAGAGGGGAAACAAAGCTTTACCCTTTTCTCAATAAGCGTCACAGAACTCTTTTGGAAAGAAGACAACTTCTGGATTTGTCACGGCGTTTCATGGTAGCTAAAGCATATGTCTCTGTGAAATATCCCACAGCTTTGGCCTGAAGCCCAACACAGGGGGTATGGTTTCCTGCCCTGGAGTTCAGTGACAGGGAGAGATTTGGGGTAGTCACCATTTAAGAGCTGGTTTTGTTTTGAGGGAGTAACATGCAAGTGTGAGGGAAGGGGGTGACTCAGTGAAAGCATTTCAATAGAGGAGGAACCATGGCCTCTGCCAGACAGGCCTTCCCTCCACCTCCACTCCCTGGCCTGCATGCTCACGCCAGCCCAAAACCAACTAAATGGCCAGACCAGGGCCAGTTGCAGAATCCTGGAGACAACAAGCGTGGTAGGACCAGGACTAGTGCAGGGACTGGCATGAGACCCTCTTTTTCACCCAGGAGCCTTCCTTGCTTAACTGCACTGAAAGTTGTAAAACACTAAAGAAATAGCCAAGATCTCTTCTGCCGTTAGATCCAACCCATCCCAGCTTGATTTCCAACCACATCCTGGACCATCCTGTCTGTATGTTGATGGGATGACTGATGCCCTCTTTCTCCCACCTGCCCACTTCATCCCAGTTGCAGGCTCTCTACCAAGCTTGTAAACTAAGTCCTTATCTCCATCCCATGCTCCTACGGGTGTGCTCTATGGAGGAGAGAGGAAGCTAGAGACTCACTCTTGTCCTCTGTTAAAACAAGCGGGTATTTCCCTGCTGCCATGGCCTTTGTCTCCGAGCAGTCCCGACCAGCGTTGGGAGACAGGTGGAGAGATTAGCTGGGAGCTGGGCAGTCCGTCCCCATTTTAAGCAGCCTGGGAGCTTTGCTTAGCGGTGCCCTCTGCTGCCCTCTATGGCTAACACATCAATGTCTCTAGAGACACTACTAGTAAGTCCTGGGACCCAGCTTTCTCATCATCTTTTAAAGCGTTTCTTCTTTAGTTCTCCATGGGCTTTAACAAGTAAAATGGGACACTCTATCCCAGCGGTTCTCAACCTGTGGGTTGCAACCCCTTTGGTGGTCGAACAACCCTTTCACAGGGGTCGCCTAAGACCATCCTGCATATCAGATATTTACATTATGATTCATAACAGTAGCAACATTACAGTTATGAAGTAGCAACGAAAATAATTTTATGGTTGGGTCACAACATGAGGAACTGTATTTAAAGGGCCAGAAGGTTGAGAACCACTGCTAGCCGCTAAGCCTTTGTCTGGTTTATACTCCCAGCTCCTTCCTGCAAAGTTTGTTGAACTGGATCCTGGAAGAAATCTTAAGAGGTCATTGGGCCCCTCGGCTATGCTCTAAGCAAGGCTGGGTCCAAGACTTCTGGGAATTATGCAGGCTTTTGGTGATTCTCCTGACACTGCCAAAATCCCAAACTTCAAAGTTACTCACTGGGATTTCCACAAAATCTGTCCAATTGTTTATCATAGCTTGGGACCTTTTGCTTAGAGGGCACAATCCCAATTAGAAAGATGGGCAGGCTGGCCACGGGGAAGGAGCTCTATTAATATGGCTGCTGTGTTCTTCAGTGACCTTTCACCTTTCTTCTTTCTTTCCTTTTTAATCTCTAACAAGCTAATTTAATGAGCGCTCCCCTGCTGAAATGTCCTGTAAGGGCTGGCAGTGTTGCTTTGTGATTTGCCCAGGGCTCAGTGGTTTCTCCTTGCTCTGGCAGTGAATGGCTTTGGGCACCTGGAAAAGAACCTGTTTCTTCTCCCACTCCAGCCCCAAGTGAGATGAGTAAGCTTATTGCTGATTAAGGGAGAACCTTGCCTTACCAATTTGAATTCCTCATTGAGATGAATGTGTCCATTAGGATCAGCTGGCTGGAGAAGCCCACTATGAAGTCACCCCATTTTTTGAAACCCACCAGCCCCAAGAAATGGCTCCCTAGAGAAATTTGCAATTTTTGTTTGAATGCCTGACATTTGATTTTAAAGTCTGCATGCACAGTTCCCATTGGTTCTAGGAAAATGAGAAAATGTGCCTGAGTCCCTAATTCTTTCCAGGTTGTTTTCATCTCTCCCTAATTCTGCTTTTCCAAAGGCTCGTGAAAGATACCCCTTTCTCTGTTACCACGTACAAGGGAAAAATAGGTGTTTATTTTGCATTTTGGTGGTGACACAAAACTATACTCCCCAAATTCCACTTAGACTATTTTTTATTTTTGTATCATAAAAATACACAACCTTAAATTTACTATCTTAACCATTTTTAAGTGTACAATAGTTAAATATACTCCCATTGTGGTGCAACAGATCCCTAGAACTTTTTTTATCTTGTGAGACTGAAACTATATACCTGTTGAACACTTCTTCCCACCCCTTCCCCTGTCCCCCCTCAGCCCCTGATAACCACCTTTCTACTTTGTTTCTATGAATGGCTACTTTAGCTACTGCGTATGAGTGGAATCTTGTGGTGAAGCGAAGCGGGGAAAGGCGCAGCACAGTTTCCAGTCTCAGGGAGGACCACTTCCCTGGCCCTTGCTTTCTCTACTCTGATCTGTGAAGCCTTTGGGCCCTCTCAGAGCTTCAGAGGCTAAGAGCCTCCCGGAGATATCCCTGCTGGAGCCCCCTCATCTAGGTAGGGAATGGGGTGGGATTCTTGGGACGGTAGCTGAGCACAGGGCAGGGGCGCAGGGGCGGGGTGAAGGCAGCATTTAAAGCGCAGCTGAGATATCCCTGCACTCGAACCACCTGCTCTTTAGAGCTTCCATCTCCCCACACCGGACGCTTGCCTCCTTCAATCCGACTCCGCAGACACATCAGACAGTCCTGCGGTCTCGTGATTGGAGGACACGGTGTCAACTCTTTCCCCGTGATAACACTGGGAAGCCGGACTCACTTGTCCAATTCTGAACTGGCCGGGTGGCCAGGAGTTGTGAGCAGGTTTTGACAGGCCAGACGGTTCCGAGCCGAGGCCCTCTTCTCCCTCATCCCACTCATTCCACTCCTAGCACCACCCCGCAAGCCACCGAGGACAGCAATGGAGGCGCAGCCCCACCAGTTTCACTACACTGTTTCCCCAGACCCGACAGGAGCAGGTGATCGGTTTCCCTGTCTCTTTTCCCAAAAGGCAAAGTCAGGGCGTTCAGCCGAGAGGAAAAAAAAAAAAAAAGCGCAGCGCCCGGGCCCCCAGCGCAGCAGCTGGCCCCTCGGAATTGTCCCCACCGGCCCTAGGGTCCATGCAGCGGGGCCGGGACTTGCCGATGGGCTCTGCCTAACGCACCCTTGCGCGG
>NW_005357115.1:6381456-6381799 GCF_000412655.1 Myotis brandtii
GGCCGTACAATCCTCGGCAGTGTCCTGAGACTGTATGGTCCTCTCAGCCTGCGCCCCGGATTCTCCTGACTGTGGGCGTCGGGGCCACCTCTTCGCCTCGGAAAGGGACGCCTAGGAAAGAAGGAACGTCGGTGCCCTCCTCGCTGCCCTCTTTCTGGCGTTTGACAGCCTCCTCCCACTCCCTTCCCTGACCCCGCCTCCCGGCGCAGGTTCCTCCCTGTCACCTTTCTCCACTCCCTGTCCCGCACCTCGCCAGCCGCCCGCAAACTTCCACCTGGCCGTGTGGGGTTCTCGGGCCTGCGAGCACTCAGGAGCTTTCACACCGGCCGGACCTCGGGGAGTG
>NW_005357115.1:6381978-6382214 GCF_000412655.1 Myotis brandtii
CGGCGGGGGGGAGGGCAGCGAGGGGAGCCGTGCAGAAAGGTCTGCGAAGCTCGAGGATAGATTTGGGAGGTTTTTTGAGGGGAGAGGGGAGCAGGTGCTCCGTCTGGGGACGCGGTGCTGCAGCTTCGCAGTGGAGAGTTCTGTGGCCCGAAGGAAGCGGGAATCCGAGCGCGCACGGAGGCCAGGAGGCCGAGGGAGATGGCCTTGCGGGTCGGAGGAGCTCCCGCGGCCCCGGA
>NW_005357115.1:6382251-6382691 GCF_000412655.1 Myotis brandtii
AACTCAGGTCAGCTTTTGACTTGCATGCGGGGCAGTATCCACGTCGGACCCTTTGGGTCCTTCCAAACGGGTTGCTGTGTTCTCTCTGCGCTCTAAACTGGCGAGGGGTCGGAGGCGGAGCGCAGGGGCCAGGATGCAGCAAAGAGCCCCCACTCCGGGCCTCCAGATCCCACCGAAGTTTGGACAAACCCCTTGCCTGATATCCTCCCGCATCTTGACTCTGGAGAGGCGGGAGCGAACCCGGCTCCCTCGCCGGGGCAGGTGTCTTGGTGCGCGGCGAGGTGATGGCTACACCGGGAGCTCCCGGCTGGTCCCGGTGTTTCTCTCCCGAGGACAGAGAAGGGCAGCCGCGATCTGTCTGCTGCCGGCCCTCACAAGCCTCTAGGCACTGGGTGAGAGGCCACTCCGGCCAACTCTCACTGCCCTCCCGCCCCCTCCCG
>NW_005357115.1:6383045-6399089 GCF_000412655.1 Myotis brandtii
CCCAGGGAGGCTGAGAGCGCAGCGCGCGGCCCGCACTGACCTGGGTACCGCTTTCCTTCCCTAATCGTGCGCTGCTGGCCGCCTGGCCTCACTTCTATCTCCACTGGTGCTGCCCCGGCGGCTGGAACTTTCAGCCCCGCGCTTGCAGGCAGCCTGGTAGAGCTGGGGCTTAGGGGACCGGAATGGAACGCACCGCCTGTTGGAGGACCTGAGCCTCGGAGATGAGCTGCTGGCCTGGGATGAGGGACGCAGCGACAAAGGGAGGGGGTGACTGGCCTCGAGCTGGGGGCCCAAAGAGCTCAGCGCCTGTGCTAATTTGCTCCTGTTCTGACTTCCACTTGGAGATCAGAGCCAAAAACCGTGTGGAAAGCTGCGGTTCCCACCTCGGCAAACCGATAAGGATTTGATAAAAGGGAGTGAAATGCGCCTGTTCTGGACTGGCGCCCTGACCCTTCGCTCTCCGATCGCTGGGGGCAGGGGACTGAGCCCGGCTCCCTCTTCCAGACCGCAGCTCCCCCTCCCGTGTCACTGTGGCGCCCCCGGGCCTGAGATGGGAGAGGGAGCTTTGGCCCAGCCACCCTGAGCCCCCAGACCCGCCCCTGGGGCCTCGGAGCCCAGTGAGGTAGGGACAAGAGTTTAAGATTCCGACACATTTTGTAAAACTAATGTATCCTAATTCAAAATACCAATAATAATGACCGAACAATCAAAAAACAAAATTAGAGTCAGTTCCCATGCTACACTCTCTAGGCCCCTGAGCAGATGGAGGAACTTATTGTACATTTACAACTGTGATGCCTCTTGGTGAATGTCAGGATGGGGATCTGGATCTCAGAAGGTAATCTTGACAGATATGCAAAGTGTCAACTTCCCCGTGTGACTCAGCGCGGGTTCTGTGCTATTATGTGTATTAATTGTCACAAGAAACTTGGGTAAATTATTTCAACACAGCTGGCCGTAGTGCCTCCTTTGTTAAAGATAGAGGCAACCATAAGGGGCAGGAAAAAGTGGGGTAATCAGACTGAATTATTTGTGAAAACCACTGCCAGGATTGCCTACCAGTTGCCTAGGAGGCCCCTTCGGCTACAGCTCCCAGTGTGCCTGCCCTTTGCGACTTTTCTTGATTTTTGTGTCGCAGACTGGCAGGGCAAAGGGCATGCCCCTCACCATCCAGAGTACCTTGAAGGGTTGTCTAATTCTTGTTAGGCTAATTGTGTAGAGACATATTTACTTTTCATGTCTGGCTCTGTTTGCTGGTGCAGGCTCCTTGCAGGACAGAGGTGTAATTAAAAAATGTGAACTGATACATTGAAAGTTAGTATAACACGTAAGTGGCTCTCCAAGTGCAGTGTGCTGCCTGCCACTAGGGCTCTCAGATGATGATTCTGCACATTAATTCTTAACAGTTTTAATTCTTATGGTTCAGCAGAGCCATTTCTTCCCCCAAATCCAAGATGCACGGATACTTGCAATGTTCCTTCTAACAGCCCATCAAGAAGTGGGCAGGATCATGTTGTTCTAAAATGTTCATGTGTCGATGGGTATGCTAATGTTTCATAATAAAGAGTTTGCTTTCTAAGAGTTGGCTGGCCAGCTGGCCCTGATAGAAGGTATCAAAGGGCACTCTTTGGGTGTTAGTGGCATTCCCGTTGATATCAGAGATGGTCAAGTGAAGCGTGGTAAGGGTGCTGCCCTCACCTCTCGGCACTGATACGTCAGGAGTGAAGTGGAGGCCTCATGAATCAAGGTTCCTGATTCCATGAAGAGCTGGCAAGTGTCTGGGTGTCTAACCTTCCAATAAGACAGTTTCTGAATCTCTTCCCTGGGAGAGAAAAGAGTCTGGAGGTTTTTAGGTACCTAGAGATTAGAAAGTGGTTCCGGTGAATGTAAATGAGATCCTTGGATAGTCAGGGATCAAAGTCCATCCCCAAAGCCAGACCCAGCTCAGAACACCTTCTCCAAGGAAGGCTTAGAGTACTGAGTGTGGGGCCAGTGGTGGAAGGAATCGGAGACATCTTGATCAGACGTTTTCAAACTATCTCCTCCCCTCCCTGCCAGCTGGACGAAGTTGTTCCTTTGCTAAAATAAAACCCAAGTCCAGTTTTCTCCAATACTGAAGGCAGAAATATTGGTGGGTAGGTTTTCTCAATTTACGTATATTTTCTCTAAATATCCCTTCAACATTTGACTTGTCTCTGTTGCATTATCAGAATTCAGGGATAAAGAATGGATGTAGGTTCGGGCATTTTAACATTTAATTTGTACAGCTCTCATGAAGTTCAAAAGAATGCTGTGGCTAACAGCTTTTTTCAGTGTCACTGATGGAGCTTAGAATTATTTTATTAGGACCGTGGAAATCATCTAGTCAAATGTTTCCCTTTCTGGATAGATCACGGAGGCCCAGAGATTAAGTGACCTCCAGTCACAAGGAAAGTTAGCTCTGGTAAGAATTAGAAGCCTGGTTTATTACTTTCAACTAAGTATGTATTTTCCTATTGTTGGCAAAATAGTACCTCCAGTCCTGAAGTGCTTAGACCAAGCATGTTAAACTCGTGGCCCACAGGCCGCATGCCTCGTTTATTTGGCTCGTGTTAGCTTTTGAGTTTGACATGCTTGCTCTAGACCAGTGGTTCTCAACCTTCCCAATGCCGCTACCCTTTAATACAGTTCGTCATGTTGTGGTGACCGCCAATTTCATTGTTACAAATTGAACATAATTAAAGCATAGTGATTAATCACAAAAAATATATGTAATTATATATGTGTTTTCTGATGGTCTTAGGCGACCCCTGTGAAAGGGTTGTTCGACCCCCAAAGGGGTCGCGACCCACAGGTTGAGAACAGCTGCTCTAGACAGTTCCAAAGGATTACAGTGCCCACCCTCCCCAAACGCTGAACCTTAGAGAGAGGAGACTTGCTTTGCTAGATTATAAAAGACTTCAGGCTGCACCAGGAGGGATTCTGTTTGCTTTTTGAAAAAAAAAAAATGGGGGGCGCGGGGAGTAGAGTTGGTGTTGGTCCCAGTGTCTATAAACTCTGGGAAGTACGAATTCATTGCTTTAGTGCTCTCCCTGTATTTCACTTAGAAAAAACTTTTCTTATATGTGGAGCTCATTAAACAAAAACAATGAAAGGGTTCCTCCCCATTGGAGCAGATGGCTTTGTGAAATGGAGAACTCCCTGTCAGAGGAGACATCCAAGCAGCTATTAGATTGATTCCTATATTGAGTTAGGTGGCATTTTCACTAGGAGTGAAAACCACAAGACTAAAACTGTTTAATTCACTTTGAATGTAAATCAATCAATAGCTCATCTCCTCTCTCTCTCTCTCTCTCTCTCTCTCTCGTGTGTGTGTGTGTGTGTATGTGTAGGGTGATCCTAACTTTTTAGGAATCTATTGTATAAAATGTTTACACATAGAAAGGACCAATCAGGTCATCTTAGTGCTCCAATACTTTAGCCCAATACATTTGAAAATATTTACTGTCATTAATTATCTCAAGATTTAGGCTTTTCTACTTCTCAGGAAATCTATATAGTAGTATTCACTTTTTTTTGTATTTTTCCCATTTCTGTTCCATACCAACTTTTCATTTTAGCCTAATGAATCTTCCCTGTTGCTCTTAGTACTGACCATCACTGCTGATGCATAACAGGCAGGCTTTTCCCAATAATGTCAAGTTAGCAAAGTTTGCTCACTGGGCCCCTGATACCCTCCCCTGCCCAGTACTATGCTGTCTGTTCTCATGATGAAAACCAGCTCTGCCATTCACACCATGATATAAATCAGTAAGACAACAAGTATGTATTGAACACCTACTCTTATTCTGGATAAAAGATCGAAGAGGAAACTAAGGAATAGGAGACACGGTCCTTGTCTTCAAATTGCTTAGTTTGGTCAGGGATGGGGAGAAAGACATACCAGGACGTTTAAATAAAACTCTAGGTAGCTGGCAGCTTACAGGTGAATTTTCTGTTGGGATAAAATCTTTTGAAGCTAAAGATAAGAAGCTCTCAGTAGCATTTCAGGCAGTTGTAACCATCCACACAAGCATACATGATTATTAAAAAGTATTGTGTGTGTTTGGGGGTGGGAGGGTTGGTTCATAGTTTTCCCTGGAATCACCCAGGGTACGTGCTGACCACCAGCATAAAGACTGGCTCTGAGGGCGGGTCAAATTCGGGTAGTCAGTGTCGGGGATAATGAGAGTAAAGAAAAGGCGGGAGGGTTCAAGAGTATTCCTTGTCATGTACTTCGACACCATAGTCAGAAAGACCCCCAGTGATGAATTAATGTTTGCTGTTCTCTACACACTTGCTTTGGGCACGGAGGGAGTCATCTAATAGGAATGGCTCCAGGAATGAGAGGGCTCGAGGTTCTGGTCCCACTGTGGAGGCAGCCATGACCAGGGAGGCCAAGGGAGAGGGAGCTTCGTAAGTTGGACTTTATGAATGGGCTTCAGAGGATGGTCTGTGAGCCTTTGAAATTCCATGCAAGGTATTATGTATATAAGTGTGTGTATTTTTTCCCCTCTGAGGGAAGTCTGTGCAGCTCTAAATAGCCTTTCAAAGGCTCATGATCTGGGAAAGGCAGACTCTGGCTCTTAGACTCGGTGACTGCCTTACATTTCAGTGTCTTTCTGTTTGGGGGTTGGTGTGTGCATCTAGTACGGGTGCTGCGGTGCAACCTCACCTTCCCTGTACCCCACGTCTGCCCTCAGTCCTGGGAGGAAGGGGAGCTGAGGGCCCTGCACAGCTACTGGGAGGTCATTTTATGCGCAAGGAATGCATGTGTGTGTCCTAGGGGAAAATTATATATGCGATAGGACGAAACAAAAAACCCCCGAACACTTAGTCTTATTTGTGTTGGCACTGTCCTTAGAACTTTACATGGATTAACTTTTAATCCTAATAACAACCTTGTGAGATATGCCCTGTTATTATCCCCATTTTAGTGAAGGGAAAACTGAACTATAGCAAAAAAGAAAAAAAAAGAGCGAACTCATGAACATGGACAGCAGTGGGGTGATTGTGGAGGGAGAGGGTAGGGGAGGTAGAAGAGGGCATGGAGGGGATAAATGGAGATGGAAAAAATGAAATTAAATTAAATTTGAGAAAAAATAAATAAAAGAAAAAAAAGAAAGGAGAATTGCCAAAGGTCAAATAGGTAGTATGGGCTGAGCTAGGATTTGAACAGGTCTATACTCTTAACCAGTGATGCACGCCGCCTCACCTTCTTTAAGATATCTATAAAGTATTTATTATCATTCCTGACTCGTGGTAAGTACTCCATAAATGATAACTGCTTTTGTTGTTGGATTTATAATTATTATAGTTACTTTCCCTTTTATGACTCATCACTCGTATTGAACCTTACACTCAGACAGGGATTGAAGATCTGAAGGGTGGAATTGGCAGTCCTGGAAATTTCGTGGATTTTATTTTTCATGGACTTTCCTCAACTCTGGCAGGAGGCAGTTCCTTCTTGCCCTTAAGAAGTTCAAAGCTTTCCACCTTCCGCCCTTAGCTGGTGGCAAGACTTCAATAATTACTTTAGCCTTCGGACTCCATTGTGCAGAAGAACCTGTTAGAAGCCTTCCTCTGTGGCTTCTGAAGAACCATCTCCAAATCAAGATGCACAAGACTTCCTCTGGCTCTTTTGATCTTTTGAAATTGCAAGCACAGGAAGGAAAGAATGGATAGGGGAATAAAGAATAGCTATCGTTGTTGCAATAATAATGTTGCATTTTTACAGAGCCCTTTCTCTCATGAGCCCGAGCTTTCACAGCCGTCACACCATTGGCCTCTGCATTGTGAACCTAGAAGTCATCGTGAGTGTCGCAGAGCTGTAAAACAATTGCACGGACACATACAGCACCAAGAGAAGCAAGCCATGGTGGCAATTGCACATCACCGTGGGTGTGGTAGTCATGCATGGGTGCATGCCGCTCACAGCTCTGTGATGTTCAAGTAGAGGTTGGGTGTAATTTGGTGCTAGTTGTCTGGTCCTGCAATTGGAAGTCACAGAACTGGTCTGCAAGCATGAAGTCAAGAAGCGTGGCAAGGCCCTTGAAGATCTCTGGAGCTGAGGAAATAGTTGTGGAATGGACCGGAATGTTATCTACTTCTAAGTAGCCTGGTTGTTTCGTCTGATTCCTCAAGAAATACTGGTTTGCTTGACTGCCTTAGGCTCTTTCTAGAGGCCACTTGTACATCAGCAAAATTCTTATTATATGGCATGAGCACCAGAAACATCACGTGTTACCGGGAGGCACACACACCTTTCCCCTTAAATGGAAAAAGTCTTCTGTTTTAAAGTTACAAGTAACTTCTGTGCAAGATAATGACTCTGGGAAACAATTCCTTTCCTCATGTGGGAAGATATTTCAGAAAGGGTAGTTCCTCAGTAAGGAAAATGACCCCATTAAAAATATATTTATTTGCCATTCACCCACCTGCCATTTTCCCAATTCTACAAAGTCATGAAAGTGAATTGTTATAACTCTCTCCTTATAATCCTCAAGTGAATCCCCTCCAGTGCACCTCCTCTCCCTGGCACCCTCCAATAAAAATACCAAACCTGCGAGGTTAGTGCTAGGAATCCTAACAGATCAGGGGTTGTATTGGGTGAAGCTGTGTGATAACACATAGGAGGGGGAAATGACTCTGTATGCTTCACTCATGATTGTGATGCTGGAGGCTAGCCCCTACTGCCCACATTGCCAAGAGGACAGCCAATAGTAGACTTTTTTTTTTAGAAATTAATCAACTCTGTCATGGCTTTAGTTGACTCTCTCAGTCTCATTTCAGTCTGAAGTGCCCTGCTCACCTGTGATCCTGAGGGGTGGGTGGTTTGCTATGAGTAAGAGGACATGGGCTCAATTTGAGACAGTTCAGAAACATTTTATAAATCCTTTAAAATATGTAAGTGACAGTACATGATTCTTTCTCGGTAGTAATCATTTCAATCGCTGCGCTATGTGCTTAGCCAGATGGTGTTCTCTCTGTGTCTCTTATATTTATACTAACAGATATGCATATTTTACTCTTGATAAAATAATTTTCATATTGCCACCACTTTGAATAAGATTTGTCTTGACTGCCTCTGGGGGAGGAGCAGAGAGGGAAGGAAAGGCATCACGTTTACCTAATATTTGGGAAATGGAGCTGCTGAAAGAAACAAACCACGCCATCTGCAATGAAGTGTAGTACTGGACCCTGGCGTCCCTGGTGAGGCCAAGCCCCTATGTAGCACCCCAGGCTCCTGTGACATGGTAATGAAGAGGCCGGAGCACAAAGGGGCTGACTCAAATTTTAATGCTAACTATTCTCATTATTAATGAGTAATTACAGCAAATATTTACAGACCTCCTTCCTACCTTTATGACTTCCTGTTGCTGAAGCACTTTGGAGTATTGAGAAAGACTGTCCTGGAAAAATGCGTCACACACAGATGCAGAAAGAGTGGCTCTAAGCACACACACAAAATAGGTTGCCTGGCTCTGTTTATGAATTTTATGTGCAAACAACAAAAAAATTATGCTTGGGAACCACAATGTTTCATGATATTTTTAGAGAGTATTCCAGAAATATCAGGACTGTGCAAGCTAGTAAAGTAAATTTTTGAATTAAAGCACAGGTCGTTTGATGAACACTCTTTTATGAACACATGACCTCTACATTATTTTTCTGAATGAAAACAATCTTGCTTAATGGTATCAAATAAGGTGTATACAATAAGCTAAAAAAAAAAAAAAATATTTTATTGATTTTTTACAGAGAGGAAGGGAGAGGGATAGAGAGTTAGAAACATCAATGAGAGAGAAACATCGATCAGCCTCCTGCACACCTGCTACTGGGGATGTGCCTGCAACCAAGGTATATGCCCTTGACCGTAATTGAACCTGGGACCCTTCAGTCTGCAGGCCGATGCTCTATCCACTGAGCCAAACCGGTTAAGCCAATGCTCATTTCCTTTTTTTGTTTTGTTTTGAAAAGCACTCCAGAGAAATTGCTTTCTTCAGTAAGTGTCTGTAAACCACTGAACCCTTGTATTTCTCCCCTGTGTTTCCAAGAGTTCTCCGATGCTATTTTAGAATGGCAGCATTCACTCCAGCACTGGCCGAGGTTGATGATGCTAATTTTGGTGCCCAGGGTAAAGGAGAGAGACAGCATCGGCAGTGCCAAAAGGACTTTCTGGTGCCTGGGTTTGGAGCAGTGTGGTGTTACCGGACACACCACATTTCACCTTTAGAACCTTTATTTGTGTGCTTGCACAACAGATGTTTACCCAGATATTAAGATAAGAAAAGTATGAAGGTCACATTTCACTGGTGACAAGAGAGCTTCTATAAATGTAACTATATCACCGTGTGGCTGGAGTCTGTCTTTTATTCTATACCAGTTGCTTAGGGGAAGTAATGGTGAGAGTGGCATAGGAGCCAGCTGAGGTCCTTCCCAGTATTTGACTTTCTTGCCTTCACTCTAGATGCTCTGGCTAACCTGGCATGCCCCTTCCATTTGGTGAGGCCCATTGGGGTGGTCAAGAAGTGAGGGGGAAGTTCCAGTGTACTCGGTGGCCTTCCCAGGCTCTGGAGTTTTCTGGTGCTCCATGGACATTAGTGTCCCCTGCATTTCCCTGCTATCTGACCAATCAGGAAGCATACAGGCTGCTAAGGCAGCTCTCCTGGCCCCTCAGAAGAGGTTTGCATGGTGCCGAGGCTACCCCTGTTTTAGGCCCATTGGGCAGGGTTGACATGTCCTCAGAGCACAGAGTCTTCAGGGCGGGAAAGGGGTGTCTTTTATGGATTTGAGTGCTTCTCTTAAAGATCTTCAAGGATTAGCTAGACACACTCAGACCCTGGATGAAGGCATGGATCCTTGGCCCAATTTTCTTCCCAAGGGCAGTCTATAAGGCACTGGGAATCCACCTCACTGACAGTAAGGGACCACGCCCCTCCAGCTCTCTCACCCCATTCACCATCATCCAACGACACTGGGAATCCACCTCACTGACAGTAAGGGACCCTCCAGCTCTCTCACCCCATTCACCATCATCCAACGTGCCTCCTGAGCTCCAAATATGCAGACCTCCTTTCTCTGCCTCAAAGGCCTGTCCACCCTGTCTCACAGGACTTGTTTCCACCTCTGTTCTCTCACCCTAGTCCCTCCATCCTGGAGGCTCCTTTCCTCGATTTCTACTCAAATATCTCCCACTTTCCTAGTGTGAGCCCACGTCCCCCAGTTCCTACAAACCCTTCTGTAGTAATTCCCACGGTGGCACCTCCCCCTCCACTTGTTTCTAACACTTGGTTATGTTTGCCAAAGAGACTGCCTGATTATGTTTCCTTGTTATCTAATGACATTTTATGTGTTCTTGTCTGTCCAACCAAGATCGCATGTTGCTCAAGGGCAAGGATGTCTAATTTCCTGATGTGTCCTGTAATATCTTGCATATTTTGAATCCCTAAAATTCTAATTTTAAAAATGTATAGAATTGTTTTGTTGTTGTCCCTTGGGCTTTTGGAAATCCTGCCTCTTGGGCTCTGCTGTTTTCATTCGTGTAGATTTGAGCTCTTTACTCGTTTTACTTTAAAAAGAAAGAAAAAAGAAAAGAAAAAATCAGGGGGACCACAGGCAGGTCTGGATAAATGATTTTACATCAAAGGCAAACATCAGGCTAGTATTATGCCAATGCTTCACTTCAAGAATGCCCAGTACACCAAGGCAAGGAACAGCCCAACAAAGCACTCCAGCTTATTCTCAAAAGTTAAAAAAGCCAGGCAGGAAAGTGTGCACAGAGAGTCCCAGCTCCCTGCAAGAAGTCCTCTTCCCAGGGGAGCCCACCCTGATTAGCAGCACACTGGTCACCCCTTTATTTATATGGTCTTCAGCCTGTATTTTATTATTTGTCTGATGCTTTTGCAACTTTTATTGGCATCATCACTGTGTGTAAACATTTGTAGATTACCTACCAAATTCAGGTGCCATGCAGTGAGGTTATAAAGAGGCATTAGATGGATCCTGCTGCCCTCAGGAGGCTTATAGTCTAGTTGGAGAGTCAAGAAGTTCATAAGATTCTTTTCTTAAAACATTGCAAGATGGTTTTGTTAACAGAGGCCCTAAGCCCATCTTTGAGATGTTGCTATCTTGTTAGTCAAAACTATCTCAGATAAAACATTAAGCAAACGGAAGACGATTGTCAGTAATTAAGTGAGAGTGAATAAGGGTAAATAGATCTTCTATATAGATCAGCATAGATTAGAGGGAGGTGTAATGGAGGAGCATTAAGATCTAGGTCTTGAAGATTAGGTGGAATTCTGTTAGGCACATGGGTTTGGGGCATTCCGGTTGGGGTGAACAGCTTGAGTCAAGTGAGGAGGCAGGAATACACAGGGTGTGCAGGCGAGGACTGTTGAGCTGCTCCTTCCACAGTCTAATTTGGAGCTCTGTTAATGGATGGGAGAGGAGGACCAGGCCTGGGCTGGTGCTGGGAAGTTTAGGGACAGTCCTCTCTGAGTCATGTTGTGATGAAATCTTTGGGCAGCCTTGGGGCCACGGGAGCAGTGCATGCCTCTCTTAGGAATTAGTGGAACCAGAGGGAGAGATCTCATTCCCTTTCTCACTCCAGATTCCAGGTTTTTGAATCTGATCACTGCAGAGAGATAGGACAATCTCTTCTACATTCCCCTTTTTGTAGGAAGGAGGCCAATTCAAAACAGACCACCCCTTTTGTCATCTTTACCAATAACTGTCTGTTCCATGCCCTTTGGGGAGCACTGCAGCCGAGCTGTTCCCTGACCTTCTCCTTTCCTGCGATGTGTCACACCGTTCCCTAAAGCCTGAGCTCTGATGTTCTTGGCTGGATGCTGCCAGAAGAGAAAGAAAAAGGGGCCATATTTCTGGAGTCACCTGGTTAGGGCAGCTGGGGCTTTTTCCTCTCCCAATAGGTCTAACCTTTCCCCTAGAGGTATTTAGAAGCTCTTAAGGTCATGGCTGGACACTTGCGAGCAGGGCCTTGGCCAGAGATCCCAAATCACTGGAGAA
Source organism: Myotis brandtii (assembly GCF_000412655.1). Lineage (NCBI taxonomy): Eukaryota > Metazoa > Chordata > Mammalia > Chiroptera > Vespertilionidae > Myotis > Myotis brandtii. The sequence continues at coordinate 6,394,092 of NW_005357115.1, forward strand.
GATCCCACACCAGCAAAGGCCAAGCAAGTCACTTGAGTGTACCCTGTCCAGTGGTACTTTGAGGGAGGCTGCAGCTCCGGAATGCTTGACTTGGAATTTAATCTCATCATGACAACTTCATGTCTCATCTCATTCCTTTTCTATCCCCTCCATAATCAGTAAATGAATGTAGAACCGGGAAGCTGCTGCCCAGCCCAGGCAGAACTCCTTTATTCAGTGGCAGACTTGTAACCATTTAAATACCTACTCTGTGCAGGATGCTGAACATTGGATCTGAATCCAGGAGGGACCTCTGGAGCCAGGTTGAAGGAGCCCTCCTCCTCCGAACTTCAGGGGGCAGCCGAGCCCAGACATAGGGCTGTCTGGGGCCTTGGTCATTCCCCCGGGAGCTGCTTCAGGGTCATCCTAAGAAACCCATAGATTAGAAACTAGTGTTCACTTGAATCTAGCCAAAGTTAGACATTTGAGTCTAGCATCTACCTTCCTACAGCTGCAGACAGACCTCAGGAAGGCAAAGGACGATGTCCTAACCAAGCTGATCTGTGACTATACTGTTAGGGTATAAAAACCCATAAACTTACCATGTTTTGTTTTGTTTTTCTTTTCTCTTCGTTTCCAAAATAAAGGTTCCTTTTGAAACTTTCAACTTTTTTTCTTCTGAACTCCTAGCAAACTGTTTTTCCTACCTGGATCAGAGAGGTGATGGGACGTGGGCACAGCTGCCGGCTGGAATCGGGCCTTGGGAGTCTGAGATGACTGTGAATGTTGATTCCTTCTTTTCTGAGCTATTCATTTGAGCACATTAGAAACATTTTCCATATTCAGATCAACATAGCCCTATGATTCTGGGCTACCCGTCGCTCCTTCAATGGATCCAAATGTTATGAGGGTAATGATGACAGCTTAACTCTCCTTGAGTTAGATCTTCCGGGCCAAGGCAGAGTACATGTTTATTTTGGAAAAAGACAAACTTTCACCCACTTGAATTCCTCCAAAATTAGTGTCAGGGGCTGACCACAAGAGTTCCATATTTCTTAGCTTTTGTTTTACCAAATAGATTATAAATGCTCCCGGGACACCTTCTTTTGAGTCCCTGGCAAAGCCTGCCTGCACGTGAGGTTCAGAGGAGCTCTCAAGAGGATCTAGGAATCTGGTTGGTAAAACAAAGGCTAAGAAATATGGAACTCTTGTGTAACCTAGAACAGGTCATTTAACCTCTCTGCATCTTCCCCATTCCTAATTGGGGGTTAGACACACTAACTGCTTTCTAAGAGGACTATTATGAGGTAGAAATGAGCTAGAGTTTCAATAAAACCAGGCATTTAAAAAGTATATTACACTTTTAAAATCTTTTTGCAACCATTATCTTACTAGAAAGACCTTTGAAAAGTTTAAAGTGCAGACCATTAAGGCATCATTATTAATAAGCAAGCAATATAATCATTTGGCACATCATTACCTGTTGGAGTGGTTTGTCTGCAATTGGGAGTCTTAGGAGAATCTAAAAGGAGATGCTTATTCCCAGGCCTTTAAGTCCCAATCCCCCCAGTCCCGCCCCCCTGGCTGGGCTTTTCAGGATTGTGGGTTCTTTCCAATAGTGATTTCAGGGTATGAGCTATATTTCTGCCACACTCTGAGATTCAAGGAAACCTAACAACACCAAGAGACTGAGGAGCCCTCTAGGACTCCTGAAAAGTAGTCGGACCTTGGATGTGCCCCTTCCATGCCTGGCCGTTCTCCCTCACCTGTGAAGATAGAGGTTCCACACCAGCTGCCATCCTGTATGAATGAGAATTTGCCCTTAGACTTAGCACCCCCAAATCTGTAGACTGAAAGGCTGCATCCACAGTATATCTGCCAGGTTCCACTTGCTGCTTTCATCTTATATGCAAGACATCATTGTGGGCTCCCTACATGGCTCTCCCAAGGTCTTTAAAAGGTCAGACAGCTTATTGGTGGGTCTAGAGATGAGGGCCATGCATGCCTAGAAGACACCTGGGCCTGCGGGAGTTACTGGGAGTAGAATGAGGCTTTGGTTGTGAAGGGCCTGGCTCGGCCACGTAGTGATCTGAGACTTGGCAGGTCAACTCTAGCCTCAGATCCATCATCTTTAGCACCCCTGATACCTCGTCCTTGATCTTGCCCTTCCCTCAGCCCTACCCTGCATCAGGCCAGCTGACTTGGGCCTTAGGTCTCAGTTTAAATATAATCTTCTCAGGAAAGCCTTTCTAGACCTCCCTCAGTTAACCTCCATCTCTTCTTCTTCTTCTTCTTAATAACACTCCCCAAATGCTGTAATTTATTTGTCTGCTTATTGTCTGTCACTTCCCTCTAGTTTGTAAGCTCCTTGAGGTCAGGGACTGTGCTGAGTTGCTCAACACCAAATGTTTTGTGTCTGGGGCAGCACTGAGCACATATAAGATGCTCCTTAAGTAAAGGTTAAGTGAAATATCAACCCAGGCTTGTAGGTCTTTGTCTTCAACTCTGTATTATCATTTCTTACATTTGTTCAGTGTTTGTTTTTACCAAAGCTCAGGATGTCAATTAAAGCACTTGTCATTCTCATCACACAGATGAAACAACTGAGGCACAAACATGGGATCCCCAAACCAGAGAGTGGTACAGCCCATGTTAAGAGATCCCTGGCCCCAGCCTCTTTCCACTGGCTGGTGCCGTCTCTCTAGGCACCTTCTTTTTCTGTCATGGCGATGTTATTGTCGTATTTGGCAATGTGTTTACGCCGGAGGAGTAGGAGCCATTGTGTGTTTGTGGCGTCTGGAAATACACAGCAGAGTCCCAGGAGAATGCCACTGTCGGTCCTTACCACAATTAGCAATTGTCAGGCCAGGGGTAGTGACTGGGTGGGTGTCATTCCCTATGTGGCTGATTCTTCCTGTTAAAACACCACTGCCTGCTCCTAACAGTGGCAAAAGGGAGTGGGGGGGGGGTGCTAGGACCACAGCCCCACTTCTGCCTGGTATCGTCTACCCTACCACACGGATCTAGGTCCTTTCTGCTTGAGAAATGTCTTGATGTGTCTAGTGGAATTTCTATGGCCTGATGGAAAGGAAAGAGGAGTGCTAACCAGCCAGGTGACTTCTGGGCTTCAGTTTCTCCATCATTAAAATGGGCCAGTAGGTGGGAAGCAGACAAGATAAACTCAAACATCCTTCTAGGGTTCCAGTTCCATCGTGAAGTAAAGTCTTAGCGGAGCCTGGTTCTAACACCTGTTTCCAGGTGCTTCCTTAGGGAAGGAAGATGGCAGGTTAAAGGTGATCAGTGAGGGTTTGGAGGAAGCCTCTCCAACTCCCCTGTGACTCCCCTTCTACAAGAGGAGGTTCTGTTACGGTTGAGTGGGGCAGAGACTTGGAAATCACTACTGAGCGAGAGAAGGGTCTGGATCCACTTCCACAACAGCAGCTGGAGCACCCGTTAGAAGGAAGTGGGTTGAGGTGTGACAGAATGGGCACTGCCCAGTGGTTTCTACAAAACAGAACAGCTGTGTTATCAGGAGGGACAGCATCTGGTCCCCTAATGCCAGGGAAGAAGGAGGCTGGCTACTGGGGGGAGTGAGAGTACCCTTCACTAGGAGCCCTGGTTCCCACGTCCAACACGACACCACGCTGCAGCCTGTCATGGACTCATTCTCAGCTTCGGCTTCCCATCTGTCAGATGGCTGCATTAATCGCTGCCTTGCCAATTGGTTTGGGCTTGATAAACTGCTACAAAAGCGGGGGTTATTACCGCTGTGATTTGCATACACACACACACACACACACACACACACACACATACCTGGAGTGCTCAGGGTTGATACTAATGTGAGATGATTAACACGATCTTGTCACATACCCAAAGGATTGTGTCTTTTAATCTGAGGCAGAAGGGAGGGGGAGGGAGAAAGAACCAAGTCAGAAAGCCGGTGGCCTTGAGAGGAACAGGCTTGAAAATTACTGAATGGAGCTACGCTGTATTGGGGAGGCGGGGGAGAGCTCTGTGGGACAGAGGTGAGTCACAGTGCATGACTGTTGGGGAGTCACCTTGAAATTGTGCCAAAAAAGTGGAAATATTGGGACTTGGGTTTATCTGCCTTTCATCAGGTACATCAAGTTCTGGATGGCTTCCCACTGGCCAGAGACCTGAGGTGGACGGCTCTCCCCTGCTGCCCTGGGAAGGCTTTCTGCTGGCTTCAGCCCTGCTGAGCAAAGTCCGCCTGTTCACTGGAGTTCACACAGACTCTTTGCCAGGCCTGCCCAGAATCCTGTCTCCTCTGACTTCCTGTGCTCTTGCATAATATTTCCTTGCTTCTTGAATGCCTGCCCCCAGTGTGGGGGCAGCTCACTGACGCTGCTGAACGGGGAGCAGGATGTGGTGGGAGGACAGGGATGTGGGAACGTCACCCAGGGGTGCACTGGGCCCTGTGGATGGCAGGAGAACAGGGCTCCCCAAATTACTTGGCAGAAGATTTTAGCATAAGGGTAGTTAGGAAGACTGTGCAAGTGTATACACACACACACACCAGTCCTCATAAGTTATCTTTCCTGTAAAATTGTTTTTTCAAGTAGCTAAGTTGTTTTCTTCTGATTATAAAAAATATACATGTTCTCTGTGAAAAGTCACAGTACAGGAAGGCATCCAGATAAAAATCACCAAAATTTCACCACCTAGAGGCAACCCCTGTTAACACTTTGATAAACATACTTCTTCTATATAATAAATATGGATATGTAATTACAGAATCTTATATAATAAAAGGCTAATATGCAAATTGTTTGACCACTCGCTATGACGTGTGCTGACCACCAGGGGGTGGTGCAGAACATGGCGGGCAGTGCGGCGCTGGCAGTGGGCAGCAGTGGAGGCACTGTCGGCACTGATGGGCCCCAACAAGAGTAGGACCGGGGCAGCGGGATGGTGGAGCAAGTGAGCGGGCAGTGCCAGGCCAAGGTGGGTGTAAGCAGGGGTCCGATCACCCCGCCAATCACCCCATAGACAGCA
>NW_005357115.1:6399172-6403668 GCF_000412655.1 Myotis brandtii
AGGGGGCACTGCCCGGCTTCCAGGTGCTGAGGGAGCTGGGCTGGGGACCGGCCCCAATCGATCATCCCACAGGCAGGATGGTGGAGCAGGTGAGTGGGCGGCACCAGGTCACAGTGTGGTGCCAGGCAGGGTTGCGGGGCTGTGAGTCTGGGGACGCAAGCTGGGGCCTGATTTCTGCAGGCCACCCAAGGAACCCCACCCATGCACAAATTTATGCACCGGGCCTCTAGTATTATATGCTGTTATGAAAATGCATTTTCTATACGGCAATATGTCAGAACTAGAGGCCCGGTGCACAAAATTCATGCACTGGGGGGATGTCCCTCAGCCCAACCTGCACCCTCTCCAATCTGGGACCCCTTGGGGGATGTCCAACTGCTGGCTCCCAACCACTCGCCTGCCTGCCTGATTGCCCCTAACTGCTTCTGCCTGCCAGCCTGATCACCCCCTAACCACTCTCCTGCCAGCCTGATTGACACCTAACCGCTCCCCTGCCGGCCCGGTCGTCCCAACTGCCCTCCCCTGCTGGCCTGGTCGCCCCCAACTGCCCTCCCCTGCTGGCCTGGTCGCCCACAACTGCCCTTCCCTGCTGGCCATCTTTGAGGGCGGGGCAGTCAAATAGCATATTCCCTTCTTATTGGCTGTGGGCACCACCATCTTTGCGACAGCGTGAGGGTCAATTAGCATATTCCCTCTTTATTAGATAGGATTATCTCTGACTATCAAGGCACATAGATGTAATATAGCTGTATTAAGTTCTACGCATGGAAGTATCATAATACAGCCCCTGTTCATTGACATGTCCCGTCTCAGAAAACAAGCTCTAACCAGCCTAAAGATTATTCTCAAGCTTGAAAACAGCATCTCTTCCATATGCCGGACCAATATGTTTGTTAGCTCTAGTGTCCCAGAAATAACTACAAATTAAAAGGTTTTGTGCTCATGTAGGCCTTTCTCTAGGCTTAGAATAATTCACGTGATTACAGAGAACAGGCTGCGGCCATGAGGCTGTCAGGGCTGGGCTGGGTCCCCCAGTGTAGCCCATGTGTCTGCTTTGAGCAAGAAGCCACTAGCTGGGAGAACAAGTTTTCCTCCAATGGCCTTGCTGTGCCTAAGATTTTAAAGCTCCATTTGAAATTTTAATTGGTGATTGTCCTCCTGAAATTTTGTGACATAATCCATACCTTTTAATAGGGTCCCTTTCTCCTTTGCACAGTAGTGTATTCACTATACTGAAAAAGTTAATGCATATTTAGTATCATTCATATTTGTTACAGTTAGAAGCTCTAAAAAAATCTTTTTAGTTGAAATAGATGCTATCAATGCAATGTTTCTTTCCCATCCTCAGAAGATATATATTATAAGTAAAGATATATATTATTAATATATCTTTATTATTGAAAGTATTATAGATGCCCCCCCTTTTTCCCCATTGACCCCCTCTATCCCGCTCCAGCCCCCTCCCCAGGCCTTCACTGCACTATATATTTTTAAGGGTTGTGATGAGCTTTATCTCTCTGCTGATCATGGTTGGAAATTTGGTCTAAATTTACAGTAAAGTTTAACATAAAGATGACTCATGTTCACCTGGGAGCCAGGTGTCTATAGCATTTGCCTGTTTTCTTTGAATCATTTTCAAGTTGGTTTGTTGTTGTTTTTTAATTTATTTAATCAGGAGTTTTAATATGAGGCTGGGGCTCATTGGGAATTGCTTGTTAGGTTTACTTTTGTTTCCTAGCCCTGTTTCAGACTCTTCTTCTAAATCAAAATCATGATAATGCTAGTCAGTTTAAACACATTTATTTTAAAGTTCTCAGGCATCATTTAAAACAAAAACTTGCAATAGAATTTAGCATCAATAGAATCTAAGTATTTTCCCCCATTTTGTTTTATCTCCAGGGAAATAATTTATTATGACAATTTACACAATGATAGTTGCTCCTTCAATTTATTCGCTCAGGACTCCTTTTCCTAAAATCATTGGCCAGACTGTTATTACATGAAATTCTTGACTGTACCCCTGAGGGGTTAGGAGAGGATAAGAGTTAGGGAGAGGAAATAATATCACCTTTGCCTGCTTTACAACCTTGTAGGCATGTTGGCCTTTAGCAAGTTGGTTCTGCAATTGCTCCTCTTCTTGGTCATTATCTGATGTTGGGTTGGGGGTGGGGGGTCTTTGCCACGTGTGCACATTTGGGAAGTGGGGAGGGACAACAGGACTGAATTGGTCCTCAGAATTATGAAGCAGGACTTGGTTGAAACTGATACTTCTGTACAGTGAACGTGCAGCAGCTGTTGGCATGGCAACCCCTACGTGGAAAAGCGCACGCTGCTGGCAGATGACTTTTGCAGTCCTCAGTGTTAATCTGATAAATGGCTTTTTTAATAGTAGTTTGTGGGCTAATGGAAAGGTCGAAGCAAACCTTCATTAATGGGAAGAAGGATGGGGATTTTGAAGTCACCGAGTGCACACAGTGGAAAACCACAGCCGAAGTGTCTCTTGTTCACATCAGATGTGCTTGGAGCATGGCAAGCCAAAGCGATGGGGAATACTGTTTGTCTTGAAAGGGTGTAGCTGCCATTATCATTTTAGATTTCAAGCATGGAGAGGTTAGGGAATCCTTTTTATTTAAGGCGTGAGAGTTTAGGTTTCCATTATGGTGTTTTTCCTTCGGTGGCGGTGGTGGGGTGAAGGTGGTTATTTTTTTTTATTATTGTGGTAAAATATATATAATGTAAAATTCACCTAATTTTAACCATGTTAAGTGTACAGTTCAGTGGCATTCAGTGCATTCACATTGTTGTGCAACTATCACCACCATCCATCTCTAGAACATTTTCATCTTCCCAAACTGAAATGTCTATATCCATTAAACCACAACTCCCTAGTAGCCACCATTCTACTTTCTCTATGAATTTAACTACTCCAGGTACCTCATAAAGTGGAATCATATAACATTTGACCTTCTGTGTCTGGCTGATTTCACTTAGTCTAATGTTTCCAAGTTTTATTCATTTAGCATTGTCAGAATTTAATTCCTTTTTATGTTTGTTTATTGTTGTTGTTTTTGTTTATCCTCACCTTTCCCATTGTTTTTTAGAGAGAGTGGAAGGAAGAGAGGGAGGGAGAGAGAAAGAGAGAAACATTGATGTGAGAAAGACACATTGATTGATTGCCTCCCACATGCTCCCCAACCAGGGATGGGATTGAACCTGCAACCTAGGTATGCAGCCTTGACCAGGAATCTAACCCATGACCCTTGGGTGCACAGGCTTGTGCTCTCCCACTGAGCCACACCAGCCAGAGCAGAATTTCATTCCTTTTTAAGGCTGAGTAATAGTCTATTGCATGGATATACCACATTCTGATGATCTATTCTGTAAACAGACACTTGGGTTGTTTCTTCCTTTGGCTATTGTGAATAATGCTGCTAGGAGCATGGGTATTCAAATATCTGTTCTAGTCTCTGCTTTTGATTGTTTGGGGTATAGACCTAGAAGTGGAAGTGCTGGATCACATGGTAATTCTATGTTTAATTTTATTGAGGAACCACCGTGGTGTCTTCCACAGCAGCTATATGGTTTTACATTTCTGCCAGCAACACACAAGGTTTTCAATTTCCCCACATCCTCGCCAACACGTATTCTTTTCTGTTTTTCTTTTAAAGCCATACAAGTGGATGTGAAGTGATATTTCATTGTGGTTCTAACTTGCATATCCCTAGTGATGAGCAGTTTATTTGCCTTTATAAATGTATTGCCTCTATGGCCTGTGTAGGAATGGAAATCACTGCCCTGTTGTCAATACCTGTGCGGGAAATGACACTATCCATGCAGTGATGTTTATTGAGAGTGGAAGGTGGAAGGGAGGGAAGCACCCTGTGATTATTATATACCGTATTATTATATACTCAGTCGACCAGTTTTCAAAGTTTGTGCTGTGGAGCAAGTGAAGCTATTTTAAAATAGAGGCCGAAGTTACAGCAACTCTTTGGATGAGATTGAAGGAAGCCTGCTGTGGTCTGGGTCTGCCCCGTATAATCCTTTCTGCTTTAGCGTGATGTCTGGGCGTAAGTGTCCCTCTTCCCTCAGAATAAGCATTGTCGTCGTTGGCTACAGAAGCCTGAGCCCATCCTCTTTCCTCTCCCTGGGGAGGAAATCCCCCAGACATCTTGCCCAGGGTTTTCTTAGTCTTTAAACTACTCCACTATCTAATTGTGCCCCCTGAAACAATATACACACACACACCTCTCCCCCACCCGCTCGGTTCTTGTGCTGGCTGCTTGTATTTTGACAAGCAAAGGGAAGAACTTAGAACTAATTGAGCACTTTGCTAGTCACTGTGTAGCAGATGAAAACATGACATCCCTCTTTAAAAGAAGTGCTGCAGGACTTGTAATTTCCTATGTGACTGCTTTACAGCTGGAGTTCCCAACATCAGCAAACATCAGAAACACCCAGAGGACTTCTTAACAGTCAGAGTTTCTCATTCAGAA
>NW_005357115.1:6403698-6417231 GCF_000412655.1 Myotis brandtii
GCCTTTCTACCAAATTCCCAGGTGATGCTGACACTGCTGGTCTGGGGACCACGCTCTGAGAACCACTGCTTTACATCAATCCTGTGAAATAGACATTATTCCCACTTATAGGAAGATCTGAGTTGTCAAAAGGTGAAATGACTTGCCTCGAGCCATATAGGTAGAGTGCTAAGGCCCAGATTTGAAGCTGGAGGTCCTCACTCCAAAGCCTCTGCTGTTTCCATGGGGAAGTGGTTGGTGGATTGGAGCTGCAGGAAGCATCACTGTCCCAAAGTGCGTGGGGAGCTCTTGGCTCATCAACTGAGCCTTCCTTCAGCACCCAGGCAAGACAGGATCCTCGGCCAGGAGCCCTGACCCTTAAGAAGTTTAAAATTTAGATGACATTAATTAGGAGAGGTTTTTTTTAAGTTGCCATAATTTGTCTAATTTATATCTGCCATATTTTATTCAAAAGTGATGAGCCATTATTTGGCTCTAAGCTCAGTGATGGATAGAAAATAGTGCTCAATACTTGTTAACAAAAATAGACATAAAGTAGGTGCCAGAGACAACTGTGTTCACTTGATGAGGTCTTTTAACAAATGGACAGGAGGAATAAGAATGAACAGAGATGACACCTTGTATGTATGTAGCACTTCTGAGTTTCAAAGGCGTTCATAGATTTATCTCTTCTTTGCAGTCTCATAAAGTGAGAGACTAGTAGAAAATTAGTCAAATGGACAGATCAAAGGAATAATTTTTCCCCCCTCTAAAAACCACGAATTATATCAAGCATTGCCATTGTTATGTCTCTCAGACCCTTTTCCAAAGGGAGTTAATGGGAGCAGAATTTTACACAGGTCAAGGGTCTTCTAAACTATATACATGAGTGATTAAAAGGAGCATTGTGTCATGTGTCATTGTACCATTTTCTGAAATAACCCACCACTGTCTTTTGCGTGTTTCTGTCAGCTGTCACAACGAATGGCCCACGTCATCACCAACAACAAATATTTAGTCTGTTTCAGTTGTGTGTACAAGGAGCTATCGAGTATCATTTGCTGTTTGTAAGCAGCTTAAAAGCAAGGGCAGGCTGAATTATGTTTATATATGTCTCAAGTGCCCACCATCCTTAGCAAGGCCTATGTGTAGTAGATTCTCAATAAATACTTATTACCTGAAAGTTCAGATATTCTTTTAAAACATTGGGGAAAAGAAACAATGTAATGATCATTAGCATCCATGTAAGATGTGCTTATGTGTATACATCTACCCTGTATGTCTGATATGAGAGTGAGTCCGTGTCTGTTGGTATTTGTGTGTATGCACTTTTTAAAGTGTTGAGTGACTTTGCCTTTCAGATCTGAATTGGGCACCTAATGGGCTTGAGGGAAAGATTGGAACTGAGGTCATGTGCCAGCATTGAAACGAGCAAGGATAGGGAAGGTGTATGTTGCAGGGGGAAGTAACCCTGAGAACGGATAGGTCTAAGGCTGACTGGCCAAACCAGGATGTAGTTACAGGGAGCATTCATTTCTGACCTTGAAGAGCCTTCCTTGGTTTTGCCTTGTTGGTTGTTTTGAGAGGAAAAACTGTGGTACTTGACTATCCTGACCTTGGAGACCCCCTTTCTATAGAAAATTTAATTTCTCTGTACATTCTTAGTGCCTGTGTTTCTATACGGCACACTTATAGTCATGCTATCTTTTATTTTGTTAAATGGGACATCCTGGGTAGTCCAATCAGCAAAAGGAGGAAGGAAACTTCATCTAATAATATATCCTGAGACAAGAAATCTTTCCAAAATACAGCATGGGCTTTCGATGATGCCATTGATGAGGTTGAAAGTCAGTCTCATGCAGACATACAACGGTGACTCAGTTGGCCATTGAAAGCCATTGACCATAGTGATGCAGGTCAAAGGAAATGGATCAATCAGTACAGGTTATTTAGTGGTTAAAAACTTGAATATAGGGCCTCTAGAGAAAAAAAAAAAAAGTTCCTTCATGATGTCCCCTGTCCCGGCTGAATCGTACAAATCCCTCTTGGTTTGGGAATAGCGTGATGTTGGGAGCCCAAGAAAAGGAAGCACATCCCCTCTGCTGCCCACGTTGGCTGTGGTGATGCCCCGTGGTGGGCAATCCTGGGGTTGGTGAGAATGAAAAGTGGGTCTTTGAGCCACTCCGGGGTGCCAGGGTTTTTCCGCATTAAGTTTTAAAGCCATGTATTAAAAGCAGCTACGTAAGTGGGGAACTAGCGGCACCTTATAAAAGGCTTTATAGGAGAGGCAGAGTCCTCCTTTCGGAGCCTGTTTTGTTCAGTGTCAGGGGAGGGAAAGCCAAAACCGGTTAATGTTCTTGTTCTGCACTGAGAACGGCTCGCCTGGAGCCACTCCCGCAGCCTGCACGAGCCGTCCTTCTTCCTCCCTCGCGTGGGTGCAGACTTGAGCCAAGGGTTGGATTGGGAAGTTCCCCATGGACAGAGAGGCTGTTTACTATTTAGGTATATGCTCTGTAGCTCGTTTCACATGGAAAGAGAAGAAAAACTATCCCGTTTATTCTCAGGGTGGGCTGGGCCTTGCCAGGTGGAGCAGAGAAATCCCCTAAGGATGACCCCAGGGAGGAGCATAGTTCTACCTGAAGGCACCGAGAAGGCGGCTCCATTGGACCTGGGTGACCCATTGCTTTCCAGTGGGCAGTGGTTCTGGGTGCTCTAGGTCAGAGTCTTAGATGATAAATAGTCCTAAGAAATCATTGTTGTATTGTATTTGAATATTAATGTCCTTTGAAATTTTTTTAGATAGTTTTAGTGGGGGGGGGGGCTGCTTTGCCCCCGTCCACTGGAGATGGGAGAGGAGCATGCAAAACAGAGCATAAAAACAAGATACTGCTGATGTGGGTGTTTCTGGGGGGCTGGGGGACTAGGACAGACATTAAAGGGTGGGCTCCCCTGTGGTCAAAGCCCTAATAGTCTCAGGGTAAGAATGTCCTGTAAGCAAGGGAAGGATGGCCTGATTCACTCTGGTGGTGACCTCTTGGTGGTTCAGCTGAGGTTCAAGGTGAATCAGATCGATAGGGGGTCATTATGTGGGAGATGGTCAGCCTTTCTATTGCTCAATGAGAAATCGGGCCTGCGGGCTCTGGTGTCAAGCAGGTGTTGGAGGAAGAGTTCCATCAACGTTTTCTCTGTTCCTGCTACAGAAAAACTCCATCGAGATGTGCACCTTCACTTCCAGGAAGTTTTATGTGCGTTTACCCATAGCTGCTGCGTGGGGTGAAAACATCAAAATTCAATTACGATGATGTTTTTTCCAGAATCCACATTAGGGCTTTTTGTTTTTAAAAATAGGACACAAAATGTAGAAGAAACGGAAAACCGCTATCTACAAAGTTAGTGAAAGCCCCTCACCTCCACCCCCTGTAAAACCTGAAGAGAGAAAATAGCTGAGCTGTAGCGATTACTTCCTGCAAAGAAACTGTAATTATGGGGCCCAGTTAGTCTTCTTAAGAGGCAGCCTTGGAATAGCATGGATGCTATTTTGAATATTTGAGAAAAGGGTGACATTCAATGCGAAATGGAAATGAGTCTGGCACTGGGGCTGTTCCCGCCCGGCTCCAGCTGCCCCTGGGGAGAAAGAGCCCAGTTCCCTCTCCCGTGTGGAATCTGTAGTCATTGCTGACTCTCCCACCAGCAGGGGATCTACTTGGGCTCCTGTGAGAAGCTGGGGGAATGGTGAATCTGCTTTTCACTCAAATTCCAGTGCCCGCTCCCTAATATCAAGGGAAATGAGATTTTTTGGAGTGGTTTAAGTATGGGGGCCAGGATGGAGTCTTCTGTACAGAGTGAAAGAATAAGGACATAAAAGCATCCATAGGCTGCAGGAGAGAGTGGCTGGATCACCTGCCTGTGGGATGAAACTCCCCTGTGACTTCATGGTTGTGCAAGAGTCAGGAAAACGAGTACAGGCAAACCTTGTTGCATTGCGTTTCGCTTTATTGCACTCCACAGATGTTGCGTTTTTACAAACTGAAGGCAAGGCCCTCCACCAGCAAAAGATGACACCTCGCTTTATTGTGATACTTGCCTTATTGTGGTGGTTTGGAACGGAACCCACAATGTCTCCAAGGAATGCCCGTGTTAAAAGTTCTGCACAGCAATTTAGGAGGGAGAAATTGGTTGCCTTGCCTAGCCTAGCATACTTTATTTGTGTCTTCCTAGAGTTTTATCCAACAAACACCCATTCTAGGGGAGGCACTTGGCTGGAGACCCTGGGAATTAAAGGAAAATCAGATGTCTTTATTCCTGCCATTAGAACTACAGTCTAGTGGGGAGTGGGTAAGGGAGGACAAGCATGCAGGTGATCACAGTCAAGGCAGGAGATGGTAAATGCCATGATAGGGAAGTGGGGGAAGTGGCTCTAGGCCCACAGTGGTTCTCAACCTTGGCTGCACATTAGAATCACCTGGGAATCTTTTTATTTTTAAAAAGATTCCCAGGTGATTCTAATGTGCAGCCAAGGTTGAGAACCACTGCTCTAGGGGGTTCTGAAGAGGAGAAATGGGATAGAGTAGTAAGATGGTAGGCCTTGGAGCCAGATAGCCTGGGCTCAAGCCCTGCTTCAGTTGCTTATTAGCTGAGGCATCTTGGATAAGTTACTTAAACACTCTGTACCTCTCTGCTTCCTCAACTGCAAAATGGGGGTCATTATAGTATCCATGTCAGAGGGTATGTCTTACGGTTCATAAAGTTGGTCTCAGCTCCAAGACCAGAAAGGAGAATACATAGTCCCAGCCCTCAAGAAGCTTTAATCTAAGTAAGGAGAGGCCATTACTCTTCAGGAGACTATTAGAGAATTAAAGAATATTAGAAGTTAAAACTTGGTGGTGTGGTGGTAAGAGACTAGGAACAGAGTTTACAGTGGACCAGCGTCATCGGGAGGTTTGATAGCAACCATACATCCAACATATAGAACCACAACGACCACAGACAGGAGCTCAGACTTGTTTACCAAATCCCAGAATTCTGAAGCTTGGAACATTGCATTCATATTTAAGTTAAATTGTGGGAAATGCCAGTTATCTTTTTAGAATTTAGATGGGACAAGCTCTATACAACTCCTTGCCCAAAGCAGTAGTATTGTCTGAAACTATACAGAGGCTTACACTGTTTTTTTGTTTTTTGTTTTTTTTTCATGGATTCCTGGATGATTATCCCAGTAGAACATAGTGTCAGGCACAACACAGGCACAAAACAATTCACCTGTTGAATGACTGGTGGAAAAACCCAGTGCTCTGTGCACTTCAGCTTTGAACTGCCCTGAGCATTCTGGTGATGTTCTCAGCCCACCCCACCCCCCACCCCCACAAGGGGCAGCACACAGAGGCACCCTGTAGAGCCCTCCAGCCACAGCTTTTCTTTTCTTTCTTTCTTTCTTTTTTTTTTTTTTTGGGGAGAGAGAGAGAGAGAGAGAGACATCAATTGGTTGCCTCCCACACATGCTCTGACTGGGATCGCACCTCAACTTGGATATGTGCCCTGACCAGGAATCAAACCCACGACCTTTTGGTGTACGAGCTAACACTCCACCCAACTGAGCCACACCAGCCAGCGCCAGCCACAGCTTTGTTAGAGTTCAGTGTTGCTGCCTCCCACCTCCTGAGCCCTCTGAGCCCTCCTTATCAAGATGAATTCTCCTGCTCCTTACGGTTTCCCCACTTGCCTCCCACCTCCTGAGCCCTCCTGATCAAGATGAATTCTCCTGCTCCTTACGGTTTCCCCACCGTAGGGATTGCAGGACCTCTCTTCCCAGCAGGGTTTGAATTTAGGTTTTGAGGAAACTTGGCAACAGCCTCAAATTTTTCCTGCCACCTGACTATCCCGTAGTTCCTCAAGGTCGATGTGCAGATTGAGCCACTAGTGACCCTGGTCTACACCGGGGACAGGAGACTTCACAATGCTTGGCAGAGACTGCTGCTTGTTCAGAGTGGTGCAGACAGAGAGGTCACCCCAGCCTGGCAACTGAGGGCACCGTGCAAGGGGTGAGCGAGGCTTGAGTGGGCCTTGAAGGGTGAGGAGAGGCCAGGTGGGCCACGCCCTTCCCACTACTCCTCACTAACCAGTCACCAGATAGGTCTGGGGCCTTATTCCGGGGGAAAGAAATGAGATGGAAATGACAGATGAGGCACGAGCATGAAATCCCTGGCCTGAACCAGTGACTGAGAATTCCTACTCGTCCCCCAAGTCAGCAGTGGCATCCTGACTCCAGATGAGCAGACTCCAAACCCTCACAGAGCTCTCTGCTGCTTCTTCACAGTGAAGAGCCCAGAAACCCTGGTCACACCTGTCAGTGCGTTTCATTTACGTAGCATCCTCTGTGCAGGCGCAAGCACATATCATATCTGCCATCAGAGCACACCGTCACGTAAGCACCCTCAGAGGCAGGGAGGCCAGATGGGGTCATGCAGGTTCAGAGGGGTGAGAGGCACAGCGACGTGCTGTTCTAACCCTTCAGAGAAAATCAGAGATGAAAAACGGGCAGGACTGGAGTCTGCTTTCCAGGCCCTGTTCTAAGCACCTTTCTTCTCTCTCAAATTTTACTCTTGTCTCATTCCCCCTTCCCCCTTCCCCCTCCTTTGCTTTCACAAAAAAGGTTCCCCCCCACCTAAAAAAATAAGCAAGATGGAATCAAACTTTGCAGCCTCCAAATGTATGAAATAAACATTATTCCTAATGAGTCTCTGGGAAAGGGCTCACCTTTGAACTTGGCCAAGGATTATGGAGGAAAGAAAAAGTCTAAAGAACTTGATAGAGTGTTAGAGCTTCCTGGGTTTTTTAAGTCCAGTTACATATGACATTTCTTTTCCTTAATAAGGTCAGTTCTAGAAATCCTTCCTGGCGGATTAGACCATGTCCAAAAGCGGAGACCTGGGGTTGGCTGCTGACGCTAGACATCTGGGTGCTAGGCAACAACCGGGTAGGAGGTGCCGTTTCTAGAATGCTCCTGCTTCCCTTGGGTTCAGCCCCTATTCTCTCCATCCTTGCAAGCCAGGAGAGGGGCATGTAGGCTCTCCTAGTTTGAGGGAAGGTGACGGGGGGGGGGGGGGGGGGGGGGGGATCAGAAGATGCTCAAGTGAAGCTGGCAGCTAAGAGTAATAGGACCCAGGAACTCACCCGGACCAGGTCTTTTTCCTGGAGACCTTGCCTGTTTGTGTGCTCATCTCTATTTCTTTTTCTAAGGAATAATAAGAATAGCAAGATTTCTTTAAAAAAAGAAAACTTTCCTAAAGATAAAATTCCACTGACTACCTGTATAGCCTCTGCATGCCCCGTATGAAAGAGCACACATTTTCATTTCCCTAATTACCTATGCCCCACAGCCAGGATGTTCGTCTATAGGCATCAGGGTGAATCATTCCCAGAATGACTTCAGTCCAACTAAGAATGTGTAACTGCTGAGCGTATTCCGATCGAGGTCCCAGAGCATTTGTGGCTGCCCTGTGTTTGTTGTGACACGCAGAGAAACCAGTACGATTGTGTTTCCCTTTTCTCGAACCTTTTCCTCCAAGTTTCCATCGTAATGCTTTTAATCATGGCAGATTCAAACAAATTCTGTGCTTCCCACCCGGTGATGGCATGAACTGCGCCAGGCGCTCCTGCCCCCACAGAGGTCTCCGGGAAAAGGCTTATGGAATCCAGAAACGTGCGCGATCCTTTCTGAGCTGTTACTGCCTCGTGGCAGTGGCTGCCTTTCTCTTCGCTCCAGTCCCTGCACACAAAGCCAGGCACATGGAGATGCTTAACACATGCCCATGTCCATGCCACTGCTCTTTCAAAATAAGCCATCCTGGCCCGGCCAGCCTGGCTCAGTGGTTGAGCGTCAACCTAGGAACCAGGAGGTCACGGTTTGATTCCCGGTCAGGGCATATGCCCAGTTTGTGAGCTTGATCCTCAGGGTGGGGTGTGCAGGAGGCAGCCAATCAGTGATTCTCTCTCATCACTGATGTCTCTCTCTCTCTCTCTCTCTCTCTCTCTCTCTTTCTCTATCTCTCCCTCTCCCTCTCCCTCTCTCCCTTCTTCTCTGAAATCAATAAAATAAAAACAAATAAAAATAAATAAATACATAAAACAAGCCAGCCTGCAAAGAGTAGGTTGCCTGGTGGCCTTGGGGTTTGTCGGAGGTTCCCTAGAATTGGCAACTTAGCTGTGACCTCAGAAGCCTTGGCTCTGGCAAGGCAAGGTCTTTGCGCTAAAACAGGCTCAGTGCCCATGGAGATAATCACTTCTTGTAATATCCACACAATCATCTCATTGTCAAAGCCCAAGAAATGCAAAAGCAGAAGAAATGCCACAACAGGGCTGCCCGTGGCTCAGCTAACCCAGGATTCTGCTCCTGGCTGAGGGCACTTTGGGACACCTCAGGAGGGATGTTCCCAGCCGTTGTTCTGGGATGTACCCCAACTGCTAAGGCCTGCGCCCCTAAAACCTGAGCCAAGTGCCGCTTTAGCAGGCCTCATGTGCCTGACTCCGCTCCATCTTCTTGGCCCTTTCACTGCCTCTGTCTTGGCTATTCCTGTGTGTCCTTAAAATCTTACTAGGAAAGCCCGGCATGAGGCTTGCTTTCTCCCGCCTCAGGTGGTGGCTATGCTCTGTGCTCCCCGAGCTCTCGTTCCTGATTTCTGCAGCAATAGTTTCCACACGACCGAGTGCCAGGCATGTATCGGGCCCGGTTCTGAGAAGGCTACACGTATACATTAGTTATTCTTCAGGGGTGCTCTAGGAGGCAGGGACTCATAGAGACATTGTTTGCAGAACACGAAGGTTTAGAAAGAGTGAAGTAACTTGTCCTGGGTCACAGAGGAAGAGTCTGAGCCCCCAGCCCAGGCAGTCCCTCTAGCCCCGGGTCCTGGTCTGCTTGTCTGTCTCCAGCACAAGGCTGTCAGACAGCTCATTGAGGGAAGCCTGGTATATATATACCTCCTAGTTCTGTATCCCCAGTGCCTGCCACAAAGTAGACACTCAGTAAAAGTTGAATGAATGAAAGCTAAAGCTCACTGAACACAAACACCAAATGGGATATTAATTCCAGAGAGCCTCATTTCTTGCAAAAATGTTAAAATGCAAAGGAGTACTTGCTCTTTTAGCTCAAGCTCAGCTTTTTAGAACCCTGGTTGCTTCAGACCTTGCTTCTCGATGCCACAGAGTTGTGGGAGGTGGCTGCAGTGGGTAGAGGGCAAATTGGTCCCAGTCTTTGAGGCCATGGGAAATCACCAGATGAAAGAAAAGCAAATCTGGCATTATAAAAATACTTAGGAGGCCCTAGCTGGTTTGGCTCAGTGGATAGAGCATCAGCCTGCGGACTGAAGGGTCCTGGGTTTGATTCTGGTCAAGGGCACAACCCTAGATTGCAGGCTTGTAGGGGACGTGCAAGAGGCAGCCAATCAATGATTCTCTCTCATCATTGATGTTTCTATCTTTCCCTCTCCCTTCCTCTCTGAAATCAATAAAGATATATTTTTTAAAAAAATACTTAGGAGAAGGCACTAAGCAGGGGCACAGAAAGAGCATCTCTGAGTTGATTCTGGAGGAATGAACCTTTTCCGGCAGCAGAACTTGGAGCGTCCCGGGGCACAGCTGACAGGCGGCTCGAGAGAGCCCCTGGAGTTGCGCAACCACTCTGCTCAGGTCTCCCCACACTCGGGCTAATCTTGTAAATCGTCTCAGGGAACACGGGGCAGTCTCGGAGGCTTCAGGGACTTTGGGGCTTTTTTTCTGGGGCTTAAAGTTTTTCTCTGCTGCTGACTCACATGTTAATTATTGCTTTCCTCAAAGTAGAATTAACATTGGGCCCGCCTGCCTGGATATTATACAAGTGTTTTATCTGCCCGGTAGACCTGAGTATGCAGGACGGCCGCTGTGGAACCTCAGTTCCTTCTTGAGCAGTCAGGGCAGCGAGAGGCACAAACACAGAAACCAACCTTTCTTTGCTTTCGAGTCGCTGGGGCAGAGGCTGCTGGAGGTGCTCTGCTCGGCCCAGGAAACAGAGGGCTAACTGCCCAGGGTTAATTGACCAAAATCTTTTGAAAAGTGTGGCCAAGAGTTTCAATTTGCTGTCACCCTCAGCATTAATGGACAGAGCTGGCGTTTCAAAGAAAAACTATCCACTTATTTTCCCTTTGACTGCTGGACTGGATAATGAAGTAAAAATGACATTATCTCTAATAAAAGTGATTTGCAGCAATCATTGATAGAATCTCAGTAGCAGAGATCTGCCATTAGCACGTTAGCCAGATAAGAAGAGCAGCTGGAGTCTATTAACCCCCTCCCGGTCTGGTGTGTGTGTTGGGAGGTTAGGATTGAGGTTTGGGGGCTAGATTTTTAAACATTAAACTTTGGGCTAATCAAGAGTGTTGACTCCAAAGTGGGTCATTCTTGAACCTCACTTGCTGACCTTTATGGTTGTCATTAGGTTTTTAATTTGTTTGGTGTGTTTTTTCTTAGGATTTTTGTGTTTAGTGGTTTTTGTTTTTGATGTGTGTGTTTTTGTGGTGTGTATGTGGTGGTTTTTTGTTGTTGTTGTTTTGTTTTTTCGGCTCATTTTCTCACCTCCATGTTGCATCACCCAAGGGTGCAACCCTGGCCAAGGCCTGGCATCCTCCCTGGCAGAAATCTTGCTGCAAGAAGAGCATCTACACATGTGATGTGAGGGCTTTGGGCGATGGGTGGTTTTGGGCAACAGATTCTTCTGTTGTGTCAGGAGGTGGGGTCGGAGGCAGAAACCTCCCTGGTCTCCTCAGGGGATGGGGGAGGGGCCGCCCCGTCCAGGCTTGCTCCCTAGTCTCAGTGAAAGCTGACTGGCATCTGGCTCACGGAACACCCCCTGCAATAGGGCAGCGGGCACAGCCAGGAACTTCTGTGTGAAAACATCCTTAGGGGATGGGGATCAGCTTCCTGGGGACAGTGCGGAGTCACCGGATATTAGGCAACCTAGTGGTGAATGAGCCACTACCACTCCTCTTCATTAACCCACTTTCTCTGGTGCTTTTCTTTGGAAAGCACCACAGCGTTTTAACTCTGTGATCCTAATCCTGCAGCCGGGGGTCACTCCAGCCCTCCACACTGTGGCTGTATCTGAACGAGCTGGACGAAACTGTCCTTGCTGGGGTAAGGCACCGTGCCAGGCTCTGAGATACATAAGAAATGTGACATTTTGTGCCCTCAGAGAAGACCTCGAGGATAAAGAATAATGAAGTGATGCTCCCTTGCAGTTAAGTGGTTTAGATCAATTCTCCAGGCAGGTGTTCAGGGCCCGGGTGGGAGGAGAGATCAGTGTGGGCTGGGTAGAGTGATCAGAAAGACCTCTGTGGAGGTGGTGGGTCTATGTTGGTTCTGAAAGCAGAGGGTTTGGAATGTAAGAAAGGAAGGATTGGATTTCTGGGGGGAGGGGGTCCCTGGGTGGCAGATGGGAGTGTTGAGTAGAGAGTGTCCGTGCAGAGTGTAGGCTGGCTGGAGCAGGTAGGGTGCTACGGGCTTGTGGGTGCTCGGTTTGGAAAGCAAGGTCGGGACTGGCAGACCTCAAGGGGCGTCTAGATGTTGGACTTCAATGTGGGGCAGTAGGAAGCCACTCCTGTTTTTAAACCCAGAGTGACATGCCAAAATGGTTTGGGGTGTAGACTGGTGAGTTATTCCTCTCCCTGGGTTCTGATTGGAATTGTGTTCTGTTTGATCAGCGGTCAAGGAGGCAAGGGGCAAGGGGAAAACAGCTGGAGGATTGGGGCTAAAGTCTTTGAAAATAAAACACGGCTGGAGCCAGAGGAGGCATGTGCCCTTGGTGAAGTTTGCTTTTCATCCCACGGGTCGCGTTGATGAGTTACTGTTCAGCAAGAATGCCTCCCCCAGGTCTCTGTGGGCTGAGCCGAAGCTCCAGCCTGTGTGGAAGCTCCAGGGGTCGCTGCCATATTTAGAGCTCCCAGCAAAGGAACTCGTTCCCCCGGGCTTTGTTGGCGAGCGAGAGGGCTTCTCATACTTGCTGTACAGTGTGACACATGCTCCCCCAGCAGAAGAGGTATCCAGGCTGGGTTCTGCCCTGCCCGTCACCTGGCGCATCAGCCACTAGCGAATCAGTGGCATAGGCAGTCATCAGATCCTCTGACTTCATTTACCAGTCCTTTCGTTGTTGAAGGCCCTCGTCTGCACTGGGCACCTTGTGGATACTCAGTGGTGTTTGTTGATCGAATTCTCTCCACTCTGACTTTTCCTGTCTTGCACCCTGCCCTCCAGCCCATCTCCTGACCACTGGCACCCCTGTTCATGCCCAGCAGCATCTCTGTCCTTCTTGTCCCTCTGCTCTCCTGATGGCCTCCCCATATCTGCTCCTTCTTCAAACCCCACCTCCAGCACGGAGCTCCCCCCTCTTCCTCCCCTCGCACTCCCATCGCATCACTGACACCAGGCCTGTCCCTTAGGACTTCACTCTCCACTTCTCTGCAACCTCCCAGTTCCAGGTCTCATTCCATTCCTGACAGCCCCAGCACATGAAGAGGTAAATATTTGTTGAATAAGTAGAAAGGGGGGGGAAGCTATTGTTGGGGGTGGGGGGGAGAAACACAGCTCTACATCCCAAATTGCTCCATATTATCATTTGAGGGTGTGATAGTAACTTGGGGAAGACTTCCTGGCATTTCCCGTGGCTTTTGATGACTCCTTTACAAAGGAATGGAACATAGCTTCCTAAATGTGCAGGAACAGCTCACGGCTCATCGGCTCATCGCAGTGTGACGGGGCAGAACTTGGAGAAAGGTCGGGCTTTCACTGTGGCCATGAACCAGATCCCACAGCTCTGGACTGTGGCCATGTACATAGGCTAGAAATCAGGGTTCTAAAGGAAGCCCAGGAGGGAAAGGGTCTCTGAGTTTCTCTCCGGCTCTTTTCTCTCTCCTTTCCCTTTGCTTCCTCTCTTCCTTTTTTAAATAGGGAGACAGGGCTGTGGAATGGGGGGAGGAGAATGAGAGCTCCTGCGTGTGCCCCCACCCTTTCTCTCGAATTTGGAAATGCTTTAAATACCAGGCCCTGGAGTTCTGGCATCAGATTAGGATTAGTAAAGCCAATCCTAGGGTATTTCACTATTAGCATATGATTAAGCACCAGACCCGATGAAAAGATGAAACAAACGTTACTTCCTTTGAAATCCAAGAGACTGAAATAAAGAAAGAGAACTGACCCTTAAAATCATATTCTGTACTTGAAAAGAGGTCTCTCTGCCTATTCCAGTTATGGCTTTTAATTTTTTTTTTTTACCCAGAATGTCTGACGACACGGCCAGCCAGGGGAATTTCTGCCCCCTCCTTCCTGAATATACCCAGCACTGGCCCCTGAGGCGGCCCGGCTGTTTTCTCATGACACGATGATTATTTTTGGCATCGCACATACTTTCTCTAATGTTATTACCCCCTCCCAACTCCCCCCCCCCCCCCCCCTGTTGCCTTTTGATGAGCAATTGTTTTGGAACTCTGCATAAATCAGGGATTAATTTTAGTTCAGTGTGGTGGGGTGGGGGGG
>NW_005357115.1:6417252-6430383 GCF_000412655.1 Myotis brandtii
CCTTGGTTGCCTTTTGATGAGCAATTGTTTTGGAACTCTGCATAAATCAGGGATTAATTTTAGTTCAGTGTGGTGGGGTGGGGGGGGGAGTAGGAGAGAGGAGGACCTCTGCTTTTGCCTCCTCTGCAGCACCCAACCCCCACTCCAGTGCGGGCGCAGAGGTCCTCTCCCCCCACTCATGAAAGAGCTTGCTTTCACTAGGCTCTGTGCTCACCATTCATCCCTTTTGCCGGCAGGGCTTCAGGGGATATCTAGAGGTGATGCTGGGGGCTGCACCTCGGGGATGGCATCTTAATGACTTGCCTTGGCGGGTGTTAGAACAGCCCCATTCAGAGCGAGTCCCCTCCCTGTGCAGTTGGCTCGCTCAGCCTCTGTCCATAGATGTTCTCTTGTTCACGCTGCATGAGGAAATGGAGATTTCCAAGTGAGAAGAAGCCTTCCCAGTGCTTTAACTCTTCACTGAAGGGAAGAGGTGCGGCAGAGAGCTGAAACCTAAGCTGGCCCAGCTGCAGCTCCCGGGAGAGCAGCAAGGCCCCGCCCTGGGGATGGAGGCCAAGCCCGCTGGGATCACTTTTTCTTTCCTCCCAAGAGGGAAAGGAGAAGAGTAAAGGGCACACTTGAATTGTCTTTATGATCAATTAGCAAATATTTACCCAGGTTGTCTGCCATGGCCCAAGTCCTGTGATGGATGCACAGAAGTAGATGTTGTGCCTATGGCCTATCCCCCCAGGGCACCAAGCTTGCCTAGAAAAGCCAGCGAGACAGGGAGGCCTTTAATGAAGGCAAGTGAGTAACATAGGAAGAAAGCACCTTGGAGAGAAAGTGAGGGTGGCCAGGGAAGAAACTGGGGGAAGTAGAGCTTGAACTGGCCCCGAAGATGGAGTTTTAAGAAATAAGGGATGAGATGATAGTGGTGGGGAATATGCGAAGGAGGAGACATCAGGTAGGGCTTAGTGAGTCCTAGCTGGTTTGGCTCAGTGGATAGAGCATAGACCAGTGATGGCGAACCTTTTGAGCTCGGCCTGTCAGCATTTTGAAAAACCCTAACTTAACTCTGGTGCCGTGTCACATATAGAAATTTTTTGATATTTGCAACCATAGTAAAATAAAGACTTATATTTTTGATATTTATTTTATATATTTAAATGCCATTTAACAAAGAAAAATCAACCAAAAAAATGAGTTCACGTGTCACCTCTGACACGCGTGTCATAGGTTCGCCATCACTGGCATAGACTCATGGATTGAAGGGTCCTGGATTCAATTCCACCCAAGGGCATGTGCCTAGGTTGTAGGCTCAATCCCCAGGACCGAGTGTGGGAAGCAATCAATCCATGTGTCTCTCTCACATCGATGTTTCTCTCTCTCCCCCTGCCCTTCCACTCTCTCTTTAAAAATCATGGAAAAAAATATCCTTGGGTGAGGATTAACAACAACAACAAGCATCTCTAAGCAGAGAGAAAGTACTCTACTGGACCTGGTCAGTCCATTGAGGGCTGACCTAGGGCAAGAGGGTGACCAGATATCGCCTTTGCTGCCTCCCAGATCAAGAGCTCATCTAGGAGTATCCTTAGAGGGCTCCCCGACCCCCACGCCCCGATAAATCCAGCTCAGCTAAACCTTTTGACCCTACAAGAGGGACTGCCTATGCACATTTTGGGAAAAGCTGCCCAATTTGAATTAAGAATATTAGATATAGAGTCAAAAGATGGGTGTGAGTGCTGGCTTCATCTGGGTGACACTGGGCATGTCACTGACATCCTTGGGGCCTGTTTCCTCCTGTGTAAAACAGGGATGGAACCATAGCTTCCTCGTGAGATGTTTCGGGATGGAAGCAGAGGCGGTGCGATGAGAGTTCATCATCAGTCTGCAGGTACTGCATGTGGCTCTTTCCCAGCCGCAGCTGCAGCCTGTCAGCTGGCTGGGGATAAGGGGTCCCTCCCCAGAGTCTGCACAGTGTAGGGGTCGGGCAGTAGCAGGCATCAGAGGCCAGAGAGAGCAATGGAGAGACAGGCACATGCCTGCTGTGGCTACTGGCTGTCTTCCCCTTTTCATGGGTGCAGATGCCATCGAGTCTCCTCTGTCAGTGCCCTGGGTGTGGTGAGATGGCGACAGTTGGAAAAAACATTGAACAACAAGGAGTGGCCATCTTCTCAGACCTGGATTCCCCAATTTCAGTAGCTGGTCAGCCCTGTTCAGATGCTGTAACCTGGACATGGCAGGAGGGAAAGAGGAAGCCTAAGGGGTTGGGGCGGGGGGTGACTGGGCAGAGAAAGCTGCTGAGAGGGTGTGCACATCCTGAGTGCTTCCCTTCCCCCGTACCTGTCTCTGCATCTCCACCTCCGGGGCTCCACATTCAGTAACGCAGCTGGATACGTGTTATCTTTTATTATACAGAACAAATTAAAACGCATCACCTGATAAAAGGTGGACATCATAGTGTTATTTATAACAGCTAGGACTTAGAAACCATATCTGAACAACAGTCAAGTGCATTGTGGTCCACCCACACAGCATGATATTGCTGGCTGTTATAAATGTGTTTTAAAGAATTCTTTGAAATGTGATAAAATGTTAAGTAAAAAGCCATAAATCCAATGGGATTTCAATTTTTTTCTTTATACCTTTGTGTATTTTCACAGTTGCCTACTTAGATATGCATTACCCTTGTCCTACCATAGCCTTTTTTAAGAGTTTCATGCTCTACCAACTGAGCTAGCCAGGCACCCATACCATAGCCTTTTTTTAAAAAAGGAAATGATCTGTTAGGATAAACGAGGTTATGAGATGGTAATGCATGATGAAGGCCCATTTCCAATTATGTGGTAGGTGTAGTGCTGGTTGGCAATGGGCTCTCTGTTTGTGTGTTCTTAAAAGAGAGCACAGGGATTATGCTCCAACTCCACACCTTTGTGAGCCTCAATTTTCCTCATCTCTAAAATGGGAAACATGATATCTGCTCTTTCTATCCTACTGGGAAGATTTACGGATCTACTTGTAAAGCACTTTATAATGAATGATACAGGCTTACAGTGGTATTACTCATTAATAGGTTGAACAAAGAGAACCTGCTAATGCTTGGGCTTGGTGAAGCTAAGCATAGGGACAGTTTGTCACTGTTACTCCTGTACGTGCACGGCTTCTCCCAGATGGGCTGGGGACTGTGCACGTCCTCCGATTATGGAAGGAGCTGGGTTATCTGGGGCCAGATGGGCAGTACCGATGGGACTGCTCAGTAATTGGATCTGCTGCTTTCTTCTCCGAGGCTGCCTGGAGCAGAGAAGGCCACCAGATAAGCATCTCCAGTGGGCCCCAAGCAGAATTGACCATTAGAGGGCCATGCTGGGTGGGCCTCAGACATTACTGTCAGCTCTGAATGCAGTCCAGGCCCTCCCTCTAGGGGCACAGAGTGAGCAGGGAGCTGGGGCTCAGCCCAGAGGAGTGGAGGTGGGGAGGTTGAGGTATGAGACACTTTTCAGGATTCCTCATCCAGAGAAGGGGTCAGTGCAAACATCCATTCCTGTTTTAGCCACTCCAGCCCTCACCTCCTCTGTGTATCCCCTCTTTAGGACGTTCAATGTACTAGCCTGTAGTATTACTATCTCCCAGGAGGCTGTGGTCTCTTTCAGGGCAGAGACCAGGTTGGTTTGATCTGCCCAGTTCCTCCTGAATTAGATTTCTTCCATTTTGACGGGCCTATGTTGATGCCCTTTCCTCCCTTTTACAATAGATCCCCCTGCTGATCATTACTGCCTTTGGACGACATCAGAATGTCCCCGGAGAGCTGGTCACCAGAACACTCCCTCTTCTAAAACATTTTTGCCACACCTTTCGGATTGCCCGCAGAGCCAAAGGCCATTCTTTCGGAAACCTTCCATTGTGGCAAGGCCTTATCTTTGAGGGCACATTTTATTCTTTTAAACAACCAAATTCCACCCTCAGGGTGGCTAAACGGGAGAATATTGTTTGGAATTTAAAACGAAGCATGGTTTATGAAGTATTATGACTGATTTTCTTGTGGGGCTCTGTAACTAATTCTAAAAAGACCCCCCAAAATGCTTAGCACATCGACCACTTTGCAGGAGTGAAGTTTGTAGCTTCTCCCGAGGTGGCTGTTTTGAGGGGCAGCTGCTTTTTCTGTGGCAGCCATTCAAATCGCTGCCTCCTTACTTTTGCCTCTCTCTGTCAGTTACAGCATCTGGTACAGTGATAGGCACACAAGCTCCCCGATAAATGACTGGCTGTTGGTGGTGACTCCAAACTTGCTGACCATAGTGAATGCGGACTCGGTGCATTTCAGAGGGAAAGAGTATGGTTAGGGTTAAGAAGCAGGCTGGGTGTCAGTCCTCCAAAGACGTGTGACCACAGCACCAGAAACCTGTCGTTTAATAAGCCATAGCCTCAAGTTGCAAACCACTGCTAGGCAAAAAGACTGCGTATTTTAAATGAGGGTCAGATGAAATGGTTTACGGAATGCACCTAGCCCCCAGGGCTCAGTCAGTATCAGTTTCCTTTGCCTTCCACCAAAAATAAAAGGGGGGGCTTTTTATCTTAAAGCTGACTGCTTTGCCACAGCGGTTCCCAGCCCTAGAGCATCACATGGGAAGCTTTAAACCCCTGGTGCTCAGGCTGGACCCCAGATCTATTCCGTGGAATCCACAAAGGACCCAGGCGTCAGTTTATAAGGCTCCTCTGATGGTTCCAGTGAGGAGCCAAGATTGAGAAGCACTGGCTTTGGTTAATCCACGAGGTAGTCACCCCCTAGCTGTGCGGGCCAGCCACTCATCCTCTTCTCTGGGACCTGAAGCAGGCGTGTTCCTCCCTCTGGCAGCCTCATTGGGGGAGGGGAGGTCATGGGAGCTCCTCCTCATTGCATTTGACCTCATTTCCTCCATTCACAGCTCCTGCACACTGGTACCCGCTTAGAATTTCACCACCAGCCAATAGACTCATCCAAGATGGTTTCATTAGCTTCAGCCTCTCCCCCTGACCCGTAACCCATTCTGCTCCCCAGCCATCGAACCTTTTAGGTAATGGACATTCAGTTTTGAGACCCTGATGGCCCCCAGGTGTTACGTGGGGCAGTCCTGATTGTACTGAACATCAGGAGACAGTCGCTAATTAAGCAACCAACCCCGTGGGTGCAGCTGGTGACATCCTGAACATCCCGCCAGGTTATGTTCACCTGGAAGCCAGAAACCAGGATCAGCTTGCCCAAGAGCGGACAATGGTGCCACCTTGGAGCCATGACCCAGAAGTTAAGGAGACATTTTTAAGATAACGAAGCCCTAGACCAAGAGATTTGTCTTGGTTGAACTGTAGCGTATACCTGCTGGAGCTCTAGGACAGTCACGTTTGTTTTGCCTTTTGATGGGCTGCCTGGCTCTCAATGGATACTTCCCTCTGGTGGGATCCGATGTCTCAGACTTTGAGTTTCCAACTCGGGGGACTTAAATATAAATTTGTGTATATTAAGATGTAGAAGAAAAAAAATACAGACAGAAACTGCTTGTTCTCCATGGAGAGAGACACACATGCAGGTTGGCCCCGCAGCTTTTAGGGAGCACTAGGGAGTCCCTTCTGACACCACCACCCCAGCCCAGCCCCTGCAGAGATGGAGGCAGCCTCCTGCGGAGCCGACAGCACTGATTCCCTTCTTCCTACTCACTCCCCTTTCGAATTCCGAGATGGGTTTTTAGTCCTACTCCTGATGTCTAGGTCTTTTCCCCGCGTGAGTGGGTGCTCACTTAAGGACAGAGTCTCCTCCCATCCCCCGTGGAATCTTGATGTCACTGTCTCTTTTCAAAGCTTTAACCTTCCTCTTCCTCCTGTCCTGTACACGAACACCCAATTTGTGGGCAAGTATCTAACACGGCGCCGTGCATTTCGAAGGCATCCAATAAGCAACCGTTTCCTTGCTGCCGTTGGAGAAGAAACCTTTGATCCTGGAGACCCAGATGAACTAGGTCTGAGACAATATCTAATTTAACAAGTTACTTAATCCCCCTGAATCCCCAGTTCTTGGGGATGAGAGTCCCTATCTCTCAGGGCTGTTGTGAGACTCGCATGAGATAACACAGGTAGGAACAAAAAGTGTTCTCTGAGCCCTGCAAACACCACCAAGGTATTGTTGTGTGTTCTCCTAGGATCAGCTGAAACCCTGCCTCCCTCACCTTGTTTACTCACAGCTTGCTTCTTATCTTAACCACCCATACAGCTTATTGTTTGTACTTGTTTTGTAGTTAATAGAAATGTTTCAAGTTGTTGTTTCCCTAACTAGAACGCATTCTCCTTGAAAACAAGGAATGTACTTCTTATCCACCCTGCAGGTCCACGGGTCCAGCACAGAGCTTGGTAAACAACTCTGCGTCTGCGCGCGGGCCCAGGTACCCAGGGCCTGGTTTACGCTGCGTGTCCCATACACAAAATATTGTGTAAGACCAGCCTGTGGTCACAGCCAGGCCACCAAGAAAGACAGGCGCAGGAACTTTGTCAAAAGAGCAACGTGGAGTAGGAAATACATTTCCGAGTCTTTTCTGAGGATTTGGAAAACTTAGGATAAAATATCTTTTTACAAGAAACCAGAGTATTCTAACATGCCGTGTCTAGAATGGTCATTTTTTTTAAAAAGCTGGTCTATTGCAGTTAATTCTAGAACCCATCTAGGGAGCGAAAATAAAGTTTGAGTATTTTAGGAAACAAAGCCTGATTGTCCGAAGAAGGTTCAGCAACATGACCCAAAGAACTGGTCAAGATCAGCCTGACCCCAAATATGCCTCCAGCCCTGAGGCGGTTTGGCGATGAAGAACAGCTGTGATGGCCAAAGTCTGAATGTGACTAATACTCAGCCAGATAACGGAATCGTTATTGTCTGTCATGATGGTTTCCATTTGTGGAGAGCTTTCTGGCACAGGCATACCTCAGAGATATTGCGGGTCCGTTTCAGAAGACCGCAATAAAGTAAGTCGTAAGCTTTGCTTGTGGAGGGTCTTGCCTTTGATTTGTAAAAAACAAACAAACAAACAAAAAACACACACACACGCAACATCTGTAAAAGCGCAATAAAGCGAAGTTCAATAAAGCAAGGTACACCTGTACTTCCAACCCTTCTAAGCTCATCTCATTTGATCCTTACAAATAAGGCATGAGATCTCTCCCATTTTACAGATGAGGCTATAAAGGCACAAAGAATGCGCTTTCTTGTCCAAAGTCAGATAGCTAGATAGTTTGTGGCCAATATATTAAAACATCAGTCCTCCTAACTTTCAGTCCCCTATTCTATTTGCTAAGAGACCTAACCCATGATAAATGGTGTGAGGAAGTAGACTGTATATGCAGCAGTTGGGCTTAGGGGCGGGGGGGGAGTCTTACCTTCACACTTGGCATTAATTATACTTGTTCTTCGGTGTTGCTAATGAAATCATGACAGTGTTACACATGACAGTGTTGACTCTTCCCAGAGTCAACATTAGGCAGATAACTCTGGGCTGTGTCAAGTTGAACTAGATAACTTCATTAAAGTCATGTTAGTCCCCAAAGTGCAACTAAAAACCAGGTAGCTAAAATGGAGTCGTGACTTTTAAAAACCAAAAGGCTGTGTGAGATTCTCAATCTTTCTTTTTCTAAATGTTAAGATGTTGCTGGCTCTTTATTTCTTGCTAAAGCCACTATCTCCTACCATTAAGCAGTGGGAAGTGTATCGGCCTAGGAAGAGATGGGTCCTAGCCCTAGCTCTGCCACTAATCAGCTAGATGGCTTTTGGTAAGTCACTTAACTGGGCTGGGCCTCAGTTTCCAGATCTGTGAAATGGGGACAGCAGCAATTCCTGTCTTGCCCATCTCGCAAGATGGTTCTGAGGATGGAATTAGACAGGGAGCACCCATGTGTCTCAGGACTTGTAAGTGCCTTGCTCACTGACAATCTCCAAGGGCTTATGCAGACACTTGCTTTGTGATCTTGGGCAAGTTGCATATTATGTTTGAGCCACAGTTTCCACATGTGTAAATTGTGCTCACAAAACCCTACCATATTGTGTTGTTAGGAGGATTATAATGATGTAATATCTGTAAGGTACTTGGTGCAACACCAGGCACAAAAGTAGGTGTCAATGAATATTTGCAGGTCCAGGGAACATGGTAGGACCCAAATGTCAAATGCCATTACCAGACAGAGCGCTGACCCCAGACTGCTTTTTCCCTTCCTGGTTCTCTCTGTTTCGTCTGCTCTTCGCTCTAAGGAAGGGACAATGGCAAAGGGCCATTCTGTGCACGCGCGCGCGCGCGCACACACACACACACAATGGTGTTAATGTCACAGTCTGTTCTGGGGACCTTTCCCACCCCAGGATGGCTTCTCTAGGTGCCCCTGACGACTGGTCACATGTTGATGTTGCTTGGGGTTGCCAGGGTTGGTGCTGGAGAATGGAATCAGCATCTTTGAGACACTGGCTTTCATGACATACAGGGTGATGTGTACAGTTTTAGTGTCCTGTGCCCTTCCCACCCTTACTTCCTGTGCCAGGATGCCTGCGAACCTTGCACAGCTGCTTTTTCTCCACAATCAGAGGTCAGAACTAAAATGCAAGTGGGAGAAGCTAATATGCAAACTGTCACGAAAGGTCTGGTGCAAAAGCAACTTGATCCTGAGGCAGATCCGAGAGGGTGGTGATGGGTGGGGTGCAAGGGAGGGAGTTCTGGGAATTGGAAGTCGGGGGGAGAGGAGGGACCAGGGATTAGGTGAAGGAAACATAAAAGAGAGATAAGACAAGAAAGAAAAAAAAAACAGTTTCACCATTTTCACAGTTTTTCGGAAGGTTCTTCTTGACCATTAACAGCTATTGGACATTCTTTCTGCCGTCTGGGCAAATAGTGCTTAATCCATCCAGGGAGCTGGATGTTCTGTTTTTTAAAATGAAACGTGTTGTAAAGTCAAAGCCGTGCCTCTGCCCCAGATCCTGAAGGGTTTGAAAGGCATGTCCACATTCCACGAATCCCAAAATACAGATTTTCTGTCCAGATTAGAGGCGGCGAAGCCAGACAAGAGGAGCACAGCCCTGGCCTGGAATCTCAGGCGGGAGGACAGAGACAGTGAGCTGGAGCCGGTTGGATGAGGCCTTGAGGGCCATACTGCACTGGACACTTGAAAAAAAAATTGTTTACCAACCACACGATACATGTTATTTCTAGAAACATAAGAAAATACAGATAAGCACGAAGGGAAAAAACAATCCCCATATGCTCACCAACCTAAAACTGCTACCATGTTTGTCTATAGAGAGACAAGACAATCAATCCTCCATGGTTCTGGGGCCCACCTGCTGGTGCCGAGCCCCGCTTCCCCATGTACATGCAGAGAAGCTGCAGAGAAATTGGCCTCGATGGACCCATTTCCTCATCTGTAAATTAGAGATGATACTAATGACGACTTGCAGGGGTACTTGTAAGAATTAAAGAAGCTACAGTAGTAGTGCTTAAACCAGTGCCTGGAATATAGTACGCACTGTACATATGATAGCTCTAAGAAGAATAGTTATTTTATTCTATTTTCTAGATTTTTTACAATATAATATACAAGAACTATTATATATATTTCTATGAAAATTGGGTTGTACCGTAGACTTTGGCAATGTCTTTATTCTCATGATCATCCTTTCATGGACAGATTTGTTATTAACATTAGCTAACATTGATTGCTTCCAGTGGAGATAGGCCTGATGCTAAAGGTTTTGCATAAATTGTCATACTTAATCCTCACAATAACTCTGTGGAGAATAAGTACTGTTATGACCATTCTACAGATGAGAAAACTGAGGTTAAGCAATTTAAATAATTTGAGTGTATAGAACTGAACATTCACCTCAGCGCCAAGATAACCAGGACCAGGGCCAAGGCATTGCCAGTGGGTGAATTTAGTCTTTGCTCAGACCCCACCATGTGAAGCCCTGTCTGGGCAGACAGAGGGAGCAAAGCAGGCAGGAAGACAGTACCCATGTGAGCAGAGCTCACAGTAGAAAGCAGGTTGTGAGGTTCAGATGACTGGTGTGAGCACGTATTGGTTCAATGTGAGAGCTTGGTCGTACCCTGGGTGGGGAGCCCTCGGGATGTCTTGATCAAGGGTATGATGGAATGACAGTGACATTTTAGGGACTAACCCCTTGTCTCTCAATCTAGGAGTAGCTCGGAGAGGAGGAAGGAGAAGTCCCGGGATGCAGCAAGGTGCCGAAGGAGCAAGGAGACGGAGGTCTTCTACGAGCTGGCCCACGAGCTGCCCCTGCCTCACAGTGTGAGCTCCCACCTGGACAAGGCTTCCATCATGCGGCTAGCTATCAGCTTCCTGCGAACACACAAGCTCCTGTCCTCAGGTGAGGCTGGTAGACTCGCCCAGGAGGCTCTGTTGTGCCAGAGTTAGAAGGCCACTGGGAAGGTCTCCCCACCCGGGAACTCCCACTCTGCAAAATGTCCACCCACAGAAACACCATCACTAGTGCTTTCCTCCTCCATGTTACACTCCTCTCTTCCAGCCATGACCTTCACCATGAATACAGCCATGAGATGAAGGGCAAGGACGGGACCAAAGAAACGCAGGGGCACCTGGAGGCTGAGAGGAGAGGGGGGCTGGGAGAACAAAGCAGCTTTTGCTGGCCTCTCAGCTGCCTTCCCATTGGCCGTACGACCCACACTCCACTCTAGGAAGTGTTTTAGAGCTTGTCTCCCAGCTACCTTCTCCAAAAGGGCAGAGATGTGCCCAGACGGTCTTCCCCTCTTCCTAGCCAATACGCCAGGCTAATTATTTGGTGTCTCTGCTCTTGGTTTCCTCAACTATAAAAAGAGGTTAAAAATGCATATTACACAAGGTGTCAGTGAGAATTAACCAAGATGCTGTCTGTAAGGCACCTGGCCCAGCCACACTCATTCACACTGGGGCGTCTTTGACAGATAACCACCTCCCCGTGGAACTAACTCATTCTCACCCTCCCTGGTATCTCTGTAAGTCTCAAGTTCACAAAACATTTTTTTTCTCAGAGTTTACATTCTTCATAAAGCCATTTCCTGTTAGTCCTGACCGAAAGAGGTGGCCTCAGGAATTTCCCAGTTTCAGATCCTATGTGACAGTCAATTTTGTGAGGAATCGGGGCAGTGGGTAGTGTCGCCTATTGTGGCACTACAGGTTGGCAGCATCCAAGGTAGTGAGGGTGAGGAAGGCGAGCAGGGAAGGGAAGGTTCTTTGGTGGTTGGTTTTCAGTTTTCCCGAGTGAGCAGGGTGCCTTGGAACCGGGTGGATTCCGCCATCCTGTTATGAAGTGGCTATTCTGGGAAAGTAACCCTGAGCAAGGGGAATCCAGTGTGAGGTTGGGAGGCCAGACGGACAAGTGCTATTCTGGGCCCTGGAGCACAGGAAGGATGTGAGGAAAAGACTTTCAGAAAATAGGATGACAGCTCAGTGGGACCGAGGGCTGGAGGGCTCAGCCTGTACTGTAAGTGTAAAGAATCTTGGAAAAGTACAGACGGGAGGGGGAGAACCAAGGGCATAGACAGACTCTATAAAATACTTCCAAGGAAACAATGCAAAGCTGTGGGAGATTCGTTGTCATTCATGCTACAGAAAGAGGGAACAATGGGCCGAAGTGTAGGAAGGGCCTGGAAATGCCATCTCAGGGGACACGTGTCCCTCTTTCTTTTGAAGAGGCTCATCCCCTGGGACAGGTGAGGGCAGTATCTGAATCTGCTCTACATAGACACAGAGTTGGCAGTGGAAAATTTAATAACTAGAGGAAGACCCTTCCTGTCACCCAGAAACATCTTCTCAACTTCCTAGTAATGGTACTTGAAATTCTGCTCTTAGACATTAATTCCTTTGGGTTAATCATTGCTCCCTTCCACCACCATCCCCCATTCCTCCACCAACAGAGAGCCCCAGAAAGGTTAATACATTAATCCCGGGATGCCTCTCGGATTGAATTGGGACTGTAGAACGTTTCACAGGTGATGAAACCTGAAGCACAGAGAAGCCAAGGTTGCCCAAAGTCACACATTTGGGACAGGGAGAATCTGCGCCTGAAATTCAAGTCGTTCTACGTCTTGGTCCATGGGAAAAACACCCAGGAGGGCAGGTACCTTCTGCAACCTGGGCAGGCGAAGATGTTGACAAGGACTGGGTGTGTGTGGAAGAGGAGGGGAGAGGCAGGGGAACCAAAGTTAAATGGAGGTGCTGGGGGCCGACCCTGAGCAGTGGGGAGGGGAGGAGGTCCTCACGCATTCGGTGAGTTGTTCCTGTCCTTTCTCTTAGTGCATGGCCTTGTTTTCCATGTTCTCCCATACATAAGCCCCTCCGTGGTTCAGAAGCTGACTTTGAGAGGAACCTGCATCAGAGGCTGAGCACGTCTTGCACGTGTGCTGACGGGAACCCCCTGTGTGCCAGACACGCCAAAGGAGATAGGAGCAGAGTGGCCACAGCGAGACCTCACCCATCTCCACTCGGGAGCCTTTGTTGCAAGTTGTGGACACAAACTGCCTGCCCGCTGGCTGGGCTCAGCCCCAGACCAACAAGAGTCCTCAGCATGTCAGCTCTGGTCCTCTCTGTCCCAAAGTAAGAAATGGCAGGAAAGGATACAGAGCCATCTGGTCCTGGTGTCCTTGAAGGAGCAGTTCTCATACAACAAGCATCGCCCGGGGGAGGAGGAGATAGATGGCTTTCGGTGTCCCTTTCTCTCCTCTCCCTCCCAGGCTCCCACCACACATTCCCTCAACCTGTTGTTGAAATTGTTTCCAGGAATTGTGTGGGAGACACAGGATCTTTTTCTTTCCGAGTCATAGTTTGCTTTTTCAACACACATGGCTCAATGAAAAGGAGCAAGAATTTGTGGGCAGATAGACCTGCGTCGGAATCTCAGTCTGGCGGCTTTTTCTCTGCAGCCTTGTGGGAATTTCTTTCCTGTCTTCGAGCTGGACTTTCCTCCTCTGCACAGAGGGGATAACAGGACTTACCAAGCAATGCTGATAAGGATTGAGAACATGGATATAAAAACCCATTTCCTCTTGCCTGCCATATACTAGGCTCTTGATAAGTGATAGCTTAGAAATCAAAATTACTAGGAACAATAAATCGATCTATAATAAGTATATATATGTATAT
>NW_005357115.1:6430677-6433295 GCF_000412655.1 Myotis brandtii
ATAATAACTATACTATCCTCTTGCCTACCTTTCAGCAAATTCTGTCAAAATGCAGAGTTGCCACGCTTTTCCAGGTCAAAATAGACTCATTATTGAAACATTTCTAACAAAGGTGAGCGCTGATGTTGGTTCGTTTTGTCATAGGAAATAGCTGGTTGCATACCTCAGAGTTCAAAAGGCTAAAAAAGACTAGGTTTTGCTTTAGAAAAGTTTCTTCTTTACTTAGTAACATGTTTCCCTTTGATTCTCACAGTAGGCTGTTCTGTGTGGGAATGTTGGAGAGGAAACCTCAAGGCTAAGAAATTCAGGCTAGGAGTCTGGGCTGCCGATTGAGATTTGTATCACCGGAAGCAAACTGAAACAATAGCTTTATGATATTAGCTTCCACGCTGGGCCAAGAACAGAACACACTCTGACGGGAACATCGGTGGAAATACCACTTGATTGTCTTAAATCCTCTTTCAAGATGAGCTCTGCAAACCGTGACCAGATGAGGGTCACCTGCATTTGCAGGACACTGAACAACTGTAAATATGCAAAATTGGCTTTTCGCCCTAAAACGGATTTTTTGACTTCCCCACAAGCGTATGTGGTGAAATCAAATTCCTTTTCCACGAGAGCTGGGGGTTCATGTCAAGCAAGGTTTCTAAAGAGAATTGTCGGGTTGATTATTGATTCATTGGCATTTGCTTAGTGGAGACATCAGTCTTAATAAGAGATTCTGATTTCCTGATCTTTAGACTATTCAGGGAAAGATAGTCACATGTGGGACAAGACATTTTGAAGTTTTTACCGTGACCTGTTCGTGCAGGAAGAGTGGAGCCACGGGGGGAAGTAGTGGAGGCAGACGTGGCTTCTGGTGCCTTCTTAGGATCACTTTCAGGCTTGTTTTCCTAGGTTTTCACCCCCCCCCCTTTTTTTCCCCCCCCCCTCCCCACCTCATTCACCCTCCAAACCAAGGCCTTTTTCTATCCTGTTTGGAGAGGAGCCAATAAGCTGATTCAGGCTAGGATGTAAATGTCTAGGAGTAGCTAATGGATAATCTCTTCTAAAGATACTGACCTTGTGTAGATCATTTCCTTAAGACTTAAACCAAAGAAGGATCTGGTCAGTCAGTAGGTATTCGCTAACCCCAGTTCCGTGCTACGGCTTATGAAGGTTAATTCAGAGAGGAAATATAGGCTACTAAGTTATGTAAAGAACAACGGAATGACTCTCTAAGGGTGAACTTCCAAGGCCACTGGGGAGGCCAGAAATAATAGGTGAAAACAATACCTTCTGCCAAAATGTGAGTGTAGCCCAAGCCTGCTCCCTGGGAATGGTGGCGCTTACAGGTGTAGCTAATGATCCAGTAAGGGATCCCAAAATAATTTCCTTCTGGCAACGAAGACTGCTCTTGCAGTCCGTACCCCCAGGAATTGGGGGTGGGCGTCTGTGGCCCCGGGAGAGCTGGAGGAGAGGAATCGGTCTAAAAGGAATGAGAACTAAGTAGGGACTGTCTGCCCAGCACATCTGAACCAGGAAGATCTCAGCAGGATGGCTTTAATACGAAGAGTCAAAGCAGTGCGGGGACCTCTCAGAGTAGGAAAGAGAGAGGGAGGATGGCCCTGGTGGCGTAAACGTGCACCCTGACCAGCAGCAGCGCCTTGGGACAGCCTTGCTACCCTGCCACCCACTCACCCCAGACGCCCAGCTCCTGCTGCCCGAGGGCCCGCCCCACACGGGCAGTGCTGCCTGAAGGAAATGAGTGGTGCTCCGGAAAAAGTGCTCCGAAACCTCAGCCCGCGCACATCCTGGCTGTGGGGAGTCATCAAAGCCTGTTTACAGGGGCTATTTTTAGCATTAAAGGATCTTGTTGTGCTCCCTGGGCTGCTCGGGCTTCAGCTCAGCAAAGTGGCTCTGATTGTGGTGACCTGCCCTCTTCTTTGGGGTCAGACTCTGAAGGGTCTTGGGAAGCAAGTAACTGAGACCGAAAACCTAAGGCCATTTGAAGGCGCCCGTGCTGAGCGCCCCCGGTTGTGCTAGCCTCACAGCAGTGTATCTTTGTCTCCACCAGCACCGTCCAGTCCTTGGGGAAAGGGTTGCTCTCACACCTCTCCACACCCTTGTACTCCCTAGGACAGGACTGAGTACAGAGTAAGTGACACTTGTTGGCAGATACCTAATGTCGTGCTTTGTGACTAGCCCAAGGCAGGCATATACATAATGGGGGCATAATAAGTGCATAGTTAATTTCCCAGGTGCCTAACACTGAGTCAGAGATTGGTGATGCCTTAGGGAACGCACATGCTGGCAGGAAAGAGCGAGAAAAGGCAGCGGAGTCTTCAGCTGAGAGTGATGTTCATGACCCCTGGCCTCTTGCATGAAAGTCTGCCTCTATCCCACAGTCTTCACCCTCAGCTCCAGCTGACAGGGAGCCAGCCAGGTTCCTTCAGAAGCCCCCAGAGGATAAGCAGGTGCTGTGGGAGCAAACAGTCCCACAGAGGAAAGAGGCCCGGCTGTCCCCGGGTCCCCAGGGGCCCGGCCTGCTGGCTTCCTGGTCCTCCAGCCATTGTGACTTCAGTTCCAAGACGTTCTGTTTCCATTCATGGCCCCCCAAGTGCCCCTCTCCCTCCCCC
>NW_005357115.1:6433342-6450825 GCF_000412655.1 Myotis brandtii
AAGTGCCCCTCTCCCTCCCCCGCCCCCCTCCCCAGAGGCCAGCTGGCCAGCTGCTGTGGCTAATTTCGCCACCTCGTGGAGGCAAGTGTCCTGGGCATGGATGGAAACCAGTTGCGCTCTG
Source organism: Myotis brandtii (assembly GCF_000412655.1). Classification (NCBI taxonomy): domain Eukaryota; kingdom Metazoa; phylum Chordata; class Mammalia; order Chiroptera; family Vespertilionidae; genus Myotis; species Myotis brandtii. Next base: position 6,433,464 of record NW_005357115.1, read on the forward strand.
TCAGAACTGTTAAAAACAGGAAATTTTAAGCAGAACTATTTCCTCTGGGCCTAGTTAACTCAAATAAGGTTGTCTTGGGATTACTCCAGATTTTGAAGTCAGTGTTGCCACTGAGATCAAAGAAATTAAAGAGGAAAAAACTTCCTTCATAGGCCAGAAATCACAGGGCTGGCCTCTGCTGTCTGGAGGAGGTGGTCACCTATCTGGTGTGACTTACATGGTGCTGAGAGCCTCTCCTCACCCACCCCCAAATAGGTCACCCCCTGCCAACACAGGCTGATTCCCCCAGCTCTGGGGTCACTCGCAGGGCCTTGAATCAAGGTGGTGATTCTCAATATGTGGTCCGAGGGCCAGCACCTCCGACGTCACCTGGGAGCTTCCTAGGGAAGCAGATTCTCAGCCCCGACTGGAGGCCTCCTGGGTCAGAACCCTGGGGACGGGGCTCATCGAGGGCCACCGAACCCGGGGACAGAGCCTATCGAGGGCCGCTTCGTGCGGTAGGACTGTGCAGGCTCCACACTTAGAAAGGTGCTGGGCCTGGTTTAATTTTTCAACAAGAGGTCCCACATTTTTACTTTGCACTGAGCCCTCCAAATTACATAGCAGTCCTGAGCCCAGAAATCCTTGTTTTAGGAAGCCCTGAAGGTGATTCAGGTACATGCTCTATCTAATTGGAAAGCATGGAGTTCAGTCGTTGTCTTCCTGAAGCCTCTGTTCCCGTGTAGACCTTAACTGAGAGCCTAACATTGTCAGGGGCACCGCCTTCACCTGGCCTCCAGTTCATTGACATCAGGTTTAGCTGACTAGTTAGTTGGCAGTCACCAAGTGAGCAGGGATCAAGTGTGGGTATGTGTGCGGTATAAGGCCATTCCCAGATGGTCTCCCTTCCTATCAGCTAGCTTCCTGCACCAGAGTGTGGAGAGGAAAGAATTTCCCTCCTTTTGTTCCATGATTTCAGCAAAACAGAGGGGAAGCCACCAGGATACTACTCTGTAGGGCCCACTCTTGACTCTAAAGGCTGGCCTGTCCCCAGATGGGCCTGTTCTAGTCCTCTGTAGAAATAGCAGCATCTGTGACTCGGGCACATTCGCTGACCCTGTGTGCTCATCCCAGGCCCCCTGTTTGGGCATGTAGCAGACACTTAGATGGTTGGCCATGTGCATTTCCAGAAAAGCCCCACTCCATGCTTGTGCGCCATCCCTGGCAGACATCCGGCTATGCCAGTCACATCTGTGTCAACACCACATTCATGCAAGCCATTCAACCCCCCTTTCTTTCCAGTTTGCTCTGAAAATGAGTCCGAAGCTGAGGCTGACCAGCAGATGGACAACCTGTACCTAAAGGCCTTGGAGGGTTTCATTGCCGTGGTGACCCAGGATGGCGACATGATCTTTCTGTCGGAAAACATCAGCAAGTTCATGGGACTCACACAGGTGACCACCCGCCTCTGGCTCTTTCACAAAGGGGAAATGTTTCTATTTGGGGGTAGAAATTAGTGGAAGGTTCTGATCACATCCCTCCTGACCTGTCTCTGCACATACCCCCCCCCCTCTGGTCCCCAACCACAGCCTCAGAACCACACTTTCATCCCCTGGCCTTGGGTTTGGCATTGCTGAAGGCCATCCTGGTGGACAGCTCTGCTGACCAGGCTAACAGGCCAGCTCTCGTGAATCGTCTCTAACATCAAGGGCAGTCCTGTTACATCCGCCTGTCTGTAGACTTCACACCAAGCTGGGAATCTGAGAAGATCAGATTTGGTCTCTTTCCTATGTCCAAATCTAGAAGGTGGCTCAGCCTCCTCTTGGACCCTTCTGTTTCAGTGTTAGGAATACTAAAGTCCAGCCTTGTTTTTGAAACAGGTGGAGCTAACGGGACACAGCATCTTTGACTTCACTCATCCCTGTGACCATGAGGAGATCCGTGAGAACCTGAGTATCAAAGATGGTAAGGTATTCTTTATTGTGTCTCCTTCCTTCTTGTGCCACCGGGAGGGGATCTGTATTCCCTTTGTTTAGGAGTATAGGAGACATGGATCATGAGTATCATGGTCCAGAAAAAACTGACATGCAACACACTCCAGAAGAGCCTGTGAGAGATCGAGGGCACATAAAGGACCTGATATTCAGAAGCCTCCAAGGCAGCCAGACTCTTACATGGCAGCCCAGGGCTCCCCAAAGTGCAGAAGTGGAAGCTGCCAGAGTGATGCTAAAGTGGGCACAGCATCACTCTTCCCAGTTCTGTTGGTTAGAGCAAGTTACAGTCCAGCCCTGAGTCATAGTGGGAGGGGACTACACAGGCCGAGAATATCAGGAGGCTGGCTCATTGGGGCCACCTTTGGAGACTAGCTACCCTGGAGCCAAAGACTAAATCTGGTCCCCTGTGGAGAGATAGGACAGGTAGATTTTGATGGAGAAGAAATTTAAAAGGTTTAGTGTATTACAGTCTCCCTGTGGGGCACCCAGTAGGTGCTGGTGGGTGGGAGAGCCCATGCAAGCAGAAAGCACTTTGCAATGGCAGTTGGAATTGCTGCTTCATCTCTTATAAATGGGGACATTCAAGCAAAGATATGAATGGGGATATTATCAAGACGGAGGCTTTGGGCAGAAGAGGAGGTCAGTGACTTTCAAGGTCCCGTCTGAACTTGACATCGATCATGGCCCTGGGCAGATTCTGCCCATGTCTAAACATCGCCTTTAACATCTCTCACCTGTCACTGCCATGATGTGTGCTTGTCCAACCTGAATAACAGGGGAGTGATACTAAGCCTGCAGGGTTTGGCTGCTGTTACTGTACACTCTGCAAAAGCAGACATTTTATTGGCCCACTTCCACCCTTGTTATAGACTGAGCTTACAGCCTGGGCCTGCAAAATGCAGAATCCCAACCTCCCCCACACCCCACCCACCCGCTGACCTCTCATAAGCCCCATCCTCTCCACCTGAAGACCTTGGACCACCGAGCTCCTAGAGCACACAGCCTGGAGAGCACTCCATGGGTTGTTCCATGTCTTATCCGCACTGTGAGAACTTCTTTTCTGGTTCTATGGGGAAGGGGCTACCAGACTCTGAATCCCTTCCTAAAGCAGGTGTTTGAAGCCTGAGAAAACCAAAGACTCTTTTATATTCTCTGCTCCAGAAACCCATTGGTCCTTGGGTTCTCAGTCTCTAGTCTCTGTCTGACCATGTGACCTGAACCAAGTCCCTTCATTACTCGGTTCCTTGGAATCTTTCTTTTCAAATTGGCAGTATTGAACCAGGCAAAGTCTAGGACCTTCCAGCTCTCCAGTGCCATGATTCACAGCATGATCCTAGTCTATTTATCTAAGTAAACTTTAGGTCTCTTGGTCCACGTATCCAGGACTTGGTATCAAACTCAGTAAATCAGCAAGCAGCTCCTTATTGAAGGTGCCGGCCTGAGTGGACTCATAACCTGGAAGCAAAGGATTAGTCTGAGCACCAAGAGGAAGATAAGACCAGGAGGCAGATTGTGAAAAACTTTGAAGGCCAGGTGGAGGGCCTCGAACTTTATCCTGTAGACAGCGGGGAGCTATTGAAGGTTTTTGAGCAGGGGTGGAGTAATCTGATTGGAGCTGTGTTTAGAAAGATTAATCAAATGGTAGAATGGCAAGAATCCAGAGGCTAACAAGTTAGGAGGCCACGGGAATAATAATCCAACCTACAGACACACCCATCTCCAGCACTTGAGCTGGTTTTGGTCGTGGGCCAGGCCCCAAGATATAAGAACATCTCCTGATATGCCAACCCCACCTATGAAAATTAAAATTGTAGGAAACATCATTAAGTATGGAAGGCATGGTTTTATTATCACTATGGAGGAATATTCTTTCTTTAAAAAAAATCCACCAATTTGGTCCATTACTTAGTAGGCTCTCCTGGGAATGTATAAGATAGAATCAAAGGTGACACAGTTCACTGGACACACAGATCTTTGGGGACATGACAATCATCACAGCCCTCAGGAGGTTTAGGTGCAGAGGCTGGTGGCTGTGCCTGGAGGGAGGAGTGCGAGTATTTGAAACAAGGCTCTGAAATGTTCTCGGATGCTGGGCAGGGGGCAGGGGTGCACCTTGGGGACCCAGGATCGGGATGGTGTGTAAGGCAGAATTTAGACATGGACAAAGGGACTCAGATGACACTTTCTGCATTTATCACTTTGTTTTACAGAAAGTGGAGAAAGTTCTGAATGGGCAGGCTATTTGGAAACTATAAGGAAGGAAGCTATATTGTTTGTCTTGGTGATTTATTTAATTCTGGCTGAGAAAGGATATCCATGTTGAGTTAATTCTCAGAGTGGACTTGCTCACCAAATCCCAGGAGATTTCTACCAGAGGTCTCTCTTGAGCTTCACATAAGTCAGTTAAGGGGGAAAGCCGATGGCACATTATCCTGAATGCAGCCATGGTTGGTGGAAAATAGGGCAGAGGAAGGTACACATTCCTGTGTGACAGGAATGAGGAAAAGATGGGAGTTTGTGAGGGACATTTCTAATCTGAGAGGCATATCCCCTTGGAGTCATTGTGGTCTCACCTAGACTATCCCTTGGAATTCCTCCTAGGGAGGCTGCACCGGCCCCAGCAGAGTTTTGCTGAGATTGTGGCCAATAGTCACTCATTGCCTTGCTGCTCTGAAGGGAGCACCTCCCACGTGCTAGGTGCAATGGCAAGAAAACAGTGTAACACCCCTAGTCTTTAGGTGCTTGTACTCCAGTTGGGGGGCAAGCTGGAGATGAGAAGGCTTTAGTCCATAGGCCAAGATGGTCCTCAGCATTCATGGCAAGCTACAGGTGCTAAAAGAGCAGAGACTTGGGAGATACAAACAATACATTGAACAGACAACACTGCAACTGGGTCCCTCTTCTGTATATAAATGAAAAGCTCAATGGTTCTGTCCACCCTTCCTCACCCAGGCTCTGGTTTTGGGAAGAAAAGCAAAGACATGTCCACAGAGCGGGACTTCTTCATGAGGATGAAGTGCACTGTCACCAACAGAGGCCGCACCGTCAACCTCAAGTCCGCCACCTGGAAGGTAGGGCAACACCAGGCACGGGCTGAGCCCCAGATGCACCCCGCCCCATGCTCTCAGCCCCACATTGACCCTCCCCGGCTGGTCTCCAGGTCTTGCACTGCACCGGCCAGGTGAAGGTCTACAACAACTGCCCCCCTCATGGGGGTCTCTGCGGCTACAAGGAGCCCCTGCTCTCCTGCCTCATCATCATGTGTGAGCCCATCCAGCACCCGTCGCACATGGACATCCCCCTGGACAGCAAGACCTTCCTGAGCCGCCACAGCATGGACATGAAGTTCACCTACTGCGACGACAAGTAGGGCCCAGGAGCATGTGTGCTGCGGGCAGAGAGTGTCTTACGTGTGTGTGTGTGTGTGTGTGTGTGTGTGTGTGTGTGTGTGTGTGTTGTGCCAGTGATAAAGGCATGGGTCTAGGGCATAACAGTGATAAAGGCATGGGTCTAGGGCATAACTGTTGTATTGTTGGGTGCCAGCTTGTGGGCCTGGGTCACCGTTCCACGTTCCACTCCATCCATGCAGCTAAGGGATGCCTAACACCATATTCGCTGCTCCCCGTTGATTAGCGCCAGGGTCTGACCGCAGAGCTGTTCTGGTGTGCGGCTCTGTTGTCATTGTTGATCACTGTGATGCGTACATCCCTCCGCATGTGTATGTGTCAGGTTCCTGAGGACATTTCCAGGTCAGTCTGCTTCCTCGGGAGATGATGGCAAAAGGTCTCCATCAGTACCCCCAATTCAGATGCCAGCTGGGAGCCCGGGCTCTGACCAGGAGACTGCCCCACGCCCGCATGTTCTGCACGTATTCTCTTCCATTACTGAGTTCTTCCTTCAGTCTTTGCTCCTTCTGTGTCACCTCTGCTCTGGCCACTGTCCAGCCTAGTTTTGAAGGCTTTTCGATAAAGAGACCTAAACCAGACTCTAATCCCCCAAACCAGGCCCAGCTGGAAATTCTCTCACCCACAGGACATCCGGGGGTATCTAGCTTTCTTGATGGGCAGGGCCTGACTTTCCAGGCCAGGCTGTTTCTTTCCCCTGATTCTAGACTAACCTGATGTTGGCTGGCACACCTTCTTAGAATTGGCCAACCCTCTGGGACGATTTAAAAATGTTTGTAACAGCATGCTTGAGTCATTCCTGTCCCCTGGTTCTGACCATCATGGTGCCAGGACTCATGGCTCTTGGAGGTGGTGGGAATTATATAATTAGAAAGAAGCACTCTCACCTCAGAGGGAGAAAATGCCATGTATGAAGATTTTTTCCCTGGTGCTGACACCGTCAGCATTAATTATAGTTGTTAGCACTGTTACTATTGTAACGATGATGGTGATTAGAGGGAAAGACTGCTCCAAAGGCAGGCACCGAGAAATCCACGTGTGTGTAAGGTTATTTAGCAGATGTAGTCTTTGTATGCACATGAACGTTCTTGGCAGGAGACAGTTTTGTAACATGCACCCCTCTGTGTAGTCTTCTGAGATGACGAGGGACATCCCACTGCAGAGCCCACTCTGGCTTCAGATGAGCTGGTGCCCCTGAGGAGCAGCTGTAGCACCGTGGACAGTGACAGCGGCATGCAGCCCTGTGAGGGGGCAGCACGTCCCCACTGTCGCCCACAAGCACCGGGAAAACCCTGCTGTCCTAGAAAAGAGCTTGTCATGCCTAGATAATAGAAAAGAGGGATATTTTTTTTTTAGCTTTAGATTTTGATTGTTGTTACAATGAAGGAAAAGAATCCTCTGGAAAGGGTAATTTGAAGTTATTCTTTATTCATTATCTTGTTTTGAATGTGTTTCAGGTCATTTCCTGAAAGCAAGCAACCTTTGGATAAAAGAGGAGCGGGGGACATGAGGAATGGGGGGTGAGAGTGATTGAAGAGGAAAGGGACACAACCCTGGTTAGCTGGGTTCAGGGCTGGCAGGCTGAGGCTGCACTGGCTGGAAGGGATCTGTGGTTTAAGGCTTTGAGACTCAGAGTGTGGAGGCAATACTGCAGGAGAGTTCTGTTGGACACATCGCACTTGAAGCAAAACCTTGCCTTTCACGAAACCTAATGACATGGCCCACACTCTGAATTCAATGGTGCCAGAGAGATGATGCAGAGGTATCTGAAGACCTAGAATGCTGTGCTACACAGAAGTTGTGTTTAACCGATTAGCAGATTAGTTAACAAGGGCACAGACGTGGCTTAGACAATTTATAAAGTGACTATTTTAAGTCCTTAATCCCTAAGTATTATTTCTCGATTGCTTTGATGATGACTGGTATTTTTTAGTTTTGGTAGCTTGTTTTGTTTTCATTGTTTGTATTGGGATGGGGAAAAGCATATTTGTAGTCTCTCTCTCTCTCTTTTTCTCTCTCATATTTTCCTTAATACCCTTCAAAGATCAGTGTTTCAAAAACTAACACTTGCAAATGATAGCTAGTGGGGGGTGACTTCCCATTTTAATCATGGAATGCACTAGTTTAGTGGCATCTCACACACACAAAGGGCTATGATTTCCCACAAAGGGATTTTTTTCCCATAAGGAAAATTAGAAAGAATCTGATAAAAATGCAAGTCAATCCGAATCCACAAAATCACTTTTGAGACCATTTGGTACTTCTTAGATGTATTTAGATCACAGACCTAATCAAACAAACAAACAAAGGGTCTTGAAGAAGAAAAAAAAAAAGAAGGAAGAACAGAGAGGAAAAGGGGAAGGGAAATTAAAAAAAGAGGCAAGAAAATAGGATTCTAATCTTGTGTTTAGCTCTCAAGTTTCCAAAATCAATTTACTCTGAAACATCTGAAATTGAGTGAAGGAATATATGTCAAATGTATTTATGTGTACTATATAGTTGACTGCTCTAGACAGGGAGAGTCAGGTTGAGTCACAAGGTTAAGGAAGAAGAATGTCCCAGTCATCAATATAACTGATGATCTCATCTTCGTTTATATTCCATTTCCTAAAATACTGAGCAACCAATTAATGAACTCTTATTTATTGAGCATCTACTCTGCATCTAACCCTGTGCCAGAGACTTTTATATTAAAGAAGTAAAAGAGATGGTCCCTGACCTCGAAGAGTTTACAGTTTGATACATGAGCAACTTGATGAAACCACAGTGAATAGTACAAACTAGAGCATTCCATTCACCCAGAAGGAAGACAAAAATGTGTTCCCAGGTAGTTTAAATTGGGTTGCTTTTTCAACTCAGGTGGAGGTGCCCTCTAGTGGTGAAAGAAAATAACTGGAAGCCAAGCCATCAAGGAGGGCACAGCAAAATCTGTATTTTACATAATCCCACTGTGATTTTGTCAATTTTATGCGTCTTCCTATACCTTAGAAGTAAATTATAAAAGCAAGTTATGTGGAGAGGATCCATATTACTGTGAATTGAGTGGACAGAAGGTATCAAAAGTACAGTAAAAAATTGAAAGTAATGCCGAAACCGGTTTGGCTCAGTGGATAGAGCATCGGGCTGCGGACTGGGAGGGCCCGGGGTCGATTCCGGTCAAGGGCATGTACCTGGGTTGTGGGCACATCCCCAGTGGGAGATGTGCAGGAGGCAGCTGATCGATGTTTCTCTCTCATCAATGTTTCTAACTTTCTATCTCTTTCCCTTCCTCTCTGTAAAAAATCAATAAAATATATTTAAAAAATTGAAAGTAACGAAGAGGGTCATGTAATCTTTATATGCAGAGTTTGAGGGCAATCCTGTTTTGGTATTGAATTAAGGCAACATAGGCATAATAATATCAGAAGCATAATTTTAAACAGTCAAGATGCCTGCATTTAAAATTCTGTGGCTCAAATTTATGAGTATTTTACATGAAGTGGGCATAGCAAAGATAATAATAGTGAAGATGATGCAGAGAATGTCAATGAAGACAATTAGAAAGAGCCATGAGTTATAAAACAGATACACATCAAAACACCTGGAAGGCAAAAATACTGAAGTCTAGGAAGAAAATAGTTTGCTGATTCAGGCAAATTAATAGTCAAAGATTATATACTTTCATGCATATTGAGAAACATTTAATAAATTGTTTTGTTTTACTTTTTTAAGAGGATGGGTGGCATCTTTAAAGTCAAGGTGATCTTTTCAGATCAATACATTACATGTCATTTTTTTAGTTTAATATATAATGTATTCTAAATATTTTTGCCTTTTCTCTAATTGGCTTTTCTCTACGCATCTTATGCAAGAGGATATAGTGTGTTTCTTTAAATCCCTGAGTTAGAAGAAACTTTAAATGCTCCCCTTGTGCATCTGTGTCTCCTGCAAATGACAGTCTTTTTTTTTTTAATGACAAAGTCTTGAAATCAGCCTAACAGAGTCTGAGCATAGACATATGAGAAGTGCTCAAGTGCGACCTGTCTAATCTAATCTGCTTGAGATACTCCCTGACAGGGGCAGCCCTACAAATTCTCTTTGGAATTTATTTCAAAGTTTACTAGACCTCACAATTCAAAAGCTATTCCTCCTACACGCTCTGGTTCTTTCTTGCTATAATTCAAGGCAAATTTCCTCTAACTGTGTGTGGGCTCCAAGGCAATGCAAGGCAGCCGCGGCATTTGGTGGCGCTCAGAGCAGGGTCAATCCAGGATTGAGCCAGGGCAACCTTCCTAGGAATAAATTAACCTGTCCGGGGACACATCACACGGACAGGATGGAAACTGATCACCCACTGACTACAGCGCTGGCTGTATAGACTTCACCTGATTGTGTCATATTTGAGGAAAGCACAAGGCTAAAAGTACTGTTGTTTAAAACAAACAAAATCTGGATAAAAATATATTAAGCCAGAAGGCATTTGAAATCCGAGTTAGTGAACAGTCTGGATATGAGGAAATGCCATTTCAAAGCTGATGTGCACATATAAAAACCAAAATGGGGCAAATCAAGTCTAGGAGAGACCATTGTCCAAAGGGTGGGGGATGGGGGGAGGGGAGGAAAACAGGCAGAGACTTTAATAGAAGTGTGGTTTATTAGCAAGTACATTCTTTGAAAAACAAATAGGTGGTTCTAAAGAACTTAAAACTTTTATCCTCTTTAATAGTTTCAATACTCTAACCCAGTGGTTCTCAACCTTCTGGCCCTTTAAATACAGTTCCTCATGTTGTGGCCCAACCATAAAAATATTTTCCTTGCTACTTCATAACTGTAATGTTGTTACTGTTGTGAATTGTAATGTAAATATCTGATATGCAGGATGGTCTTAGACGACCCCTGTGAAAGGGTCGTTCGACTGCCAAAGGGGTCACAACCCACAGGTTGAGAACCGCTGCCGGTCTAACCCATCTGGTTTACATGATTACTTTACTTAGCAAATCCTTTACGTGTGTGGGGAACTGGGTTTAAAACTGCAGCCAGACCTCCTTTGACTCCAGGCAGTGGCTCCCGGAGTCGGGCGCTTGCTGCTGTGTCCCACGGGGACGGGCCCCTGGCAGTGTCACTGGGAAAAGCAGCCGCTGCCTCATTCCTAGTGGGTCTCTACTGCCTCTTGAGGCGATGGCACTGACACTGTAGCTGAGAGAATGGTTTTCCTCCACCTCTTGGTCACAGGTAATCCGCGTTGGAAAGAGCCTCTGATCATTTTTAAGGGGAAAGGGCCATTGACGAGCAATGAATCCCTGTCATTTTGCATTGCGAAGGCATGACTATCTGACTCTGAAATCCAGCCCCGGCTGGTTGGAACCTTGTATTTACTTGGGGTAACGTGAACTTGAGAATTCAACAACCGTTCTTTCCTCTCTATTTTGTTTTCTCTTTTTCTTCCTTCTTCCTCTGCCTCCCACGGTTGCCTACATCTGCATCTCCCTCCCAACCTCCCCCCGGATCTGTTTCTTTTTCCATTTTATTATTAGAAGGGGACCTTCTCACTTATGAAATCTGGTAGGTTGATTTTTATATTTCCTTCTTCTCTAAAAACAGAACAGCCCTACTGAGTCGACTTCTCCCTTAGTGAGCCCCAGGGGCTCTTAATTAGAAAGAAAAAAATAGTTTCCCCGCCCCCGGTGGACAGAACAGATGAAACTGTTATCATAGCTCCGGAGGCTTCTCTGGGGGGGAAATTAGCCGGGAAGGCCCTTCTGTGCGTAGTAGCCGACCCTATAAACAAGCCGGGTTCATTACCCTCCCCTTGGCGTCTGCGTGCCTACAGTTGGAGGGGAATGACCATTAGCTTTAAGTTGGGGTTTCCTGGCTTTGTGAATGTTCGTCAATTGTGTTGGGGGTACATGCGTATTTCCCAGTTTTTATAGTCTGTTTAAAGGAATGAAGAAAGAGACATTAAATATTTGTTTTAGCTGACAAGATAAATGAAGGCTGCTACTGGGAAGATAGCTGGCCATTCTGAAATCTAGGTTTGTTTGTCCACTTCCAAAACATGCCCATTGTGTGCCTTTGAATGGATGGTACATTAATTCGATTAAACATATTTTATTATGAGGCAGATCATAACAAACATTCGCTTTGAACATTTTTATTTAAAGATTCTAATCTTGAAAGAAAATTGAATTTCTTCAGGGACTAGAATCAAATCTTTTCCAGAAGAGCCTCATTTTTGAGAGTCTCTCTAAAATTCTAGACCTGTCCAGGAAACGAGGTGGCTTATCTGGCACATCTGTGTCAGTAGGGCCCCCCAGTGCTGATCCCCAGGCTAAGCTTTAGAGAGGCACTGACCGACAAAGAAAAGATATGTGGTTATAGGAAAGGAGGGGCCTGCACTGTTCAACTGTCTCCTCATTCCCCAAGTCTCCACCGCGGCTAAGGTGCCACGTTGGGTGCCAGCCCTGGGGAGAGGGTGATAAGGAACATGCCCATTGCTGATGAGTTCAGAGATTCTCAGAGGGGACAGATCCTCCTGGTGTGTGACCAGCTGGCTGGTGCAAATGAGCCCCTAGCATCTCCCTGCAGAGACTTCCCCTGGGCTGAAGCAGCTAAGACCCAAGCTTCTCAGGCCTGTTCAGCTATCCCTTGTTGGACACAGGCTTTAACCCCCAGTCTCACCTCGGCAGAGAACTTGCCTCTTCTCTGCCCACATCAACACTAGACACACCTTCCAGAAAGGGTGGGTTGAATATCTCGAGGGTTTCTGCTGGTGGGGGGTGAGGGGTGTGTGTGTGTGTGCACGCACGTGCACCAGCCTGCATTGAGGCAGTTCATCTTGTTCTAGGAGGAAAAGTAGAGAGAAATGGTGCCCAGATTCCTTAGCAGTACTGGGACAGGCAGGGCTCTGGTTTAGGTCCTAAGAGAGAATCCACTGGTCAGCTACTCAGGTATATGCCCATGTAGGGGAGGCCAAAGGAGAAAGTGGTCCCTGAGTTCAGGGGTTGACAGCCTAGGTGGGATGTGGAGACACAAATACATAATTCTCTGTGACATTGTGTTTGCCTGTATGGACTTCATGAGGAGACATCGGCGAGGTGTCCATGGAGGTGAGGCCTTGAGCTGGCCCCACAATAGTCAGGAGTTAGAGAAGAGGGGGAAAGAATGCATCAAGGTTCTGCAGCAAGAATGAGTTTACCAGTGTGGGGAGCTGTGAAGAGAGGGGTCCACCAGGGCAAAGGGTACAAGACATGCTGAAGGTTAGTTGAAAATCAAATTGCATGGGAGATGGAAACTAGAAATTAGGCAGAGTTTATTTGCTCTTGATATGGTTGGAAATGGGTTAAGCTGTAGATGCTTAACCAGGGGAGTGGCTGGGTGCAGGTAATATTTTATGATGATTTATTCTGGCAGATGTGTGCAGACCACTTTGGAAGGGAGAGCAGAGACACTGCTCCTGCTTTCCTCTTCATATTATTAATCTCCAACACAGGTGATAAATGATGGAGCCAGACCTAAGAGCCATGCATCTGACACAGAGCTTGGAGTGGTGAGGGTAGCATCACTTCTCATTTGTGATCGGCCAAATTAATGAGACAATGAGCCCATTAGAGAAAATGTGTGAGATAACAAAGGTTATGAAAAAATAATATTTAAGTATGACGTGGGGATGTGGCTAATCTGGTGGTTCTTGGACAGGGCTGGTTTATTTTGATGACTCCACAGAGCTAAGGGTTAAGTGGTTCTTCGTGGTTCTCCATACTTGCCTTTTCTCTGTCTGCTTCCCATCAGAAACAGACACTTTACAGGGGGAAGCGGGGCACAGTTAGGACAGCCAAGCCGGTCTGTGTTAGAGCTGCACGTTCATTGGAGAATGTAATGAGGAGGCACGTTTCTGTAGCTGTGGTTTTATATTTCTTCCTCTCCGTACCTCCTGCCCTTCTTCCATTCCTTGAAATTGGGAGGGACAAGTAGAAGAACCCATGGAAGGCAGGTCCATGTCCAAGAGGAATGTGAGGTCACCGGGCAGGACAGGAGGAGAAGCACCCGGAGGAGTGAAGCTACAAGCACAGCTGGGGTTCTCCCTGCCCCAGGTGCAGCCTCACTCTGCGGTTCACACACGGGCAAAGGTCATCTCCATGCTGTTCCCCACTTGGGGCCACATAGTTTTCACTTTTCATTTACATCCCCCTCTCCTAGAATAAGCTTGACCTAGTAATCGAGGCCCTGGACACGTGTGGACATCGGCCAATTGTCTACTCTCCCTGAATCTCTACTCCCTCATCTGCAAAAACTGGGAGGTGGGGGTGAAAGCATGGTTGTTGGAGACTGGGCATATGTGTATATTAGGGCTGGGGGTAGGAGTCCCCTGAGGAGCTGCCTTTCCTTCCTCCCCAAACATGACTTCAGGAGGGGCAGGAAGAGTGGAGGTTGGGCAGACCACAGCTGCAGGTTGACCACCGTGTGTTTTTTGCATGCATGAATGGTGTGACCAGGAAGCCTGTAGTGTTTTCATCTGAATGTGTGCATTTGACTTACCCTGTGGATTTAGCTCCTTGAGCCCCTGCCCACATTCATATGGTGTCTCTTCCCCACATGCTTTCTTAAAAATTTCAGAATCACAGAACTGATTGGTTACCACCCAGAGGAGCTGCTCGGCCGCTCAGCCTACGAGTTCTACCATGCACTGGACTCAGAGAACATGACCAAAAGTCACCAGAACCGTAAGTTCCTGGAGTTCCCCATGTGGCTCCCTTGCGTCTGTGGAATTTGGCCTTGAGTGGGGTGTGACTGGTGAGGCAGGAGAAGACCCGGTCACCTCCCTTACAGAACCACTGTCTTAAGCAGCAGGAAGATGTACCCTCAGGATGGTTAGATTAGAATTTGTTTTTTACATGCCCTGGACCGGAATTGAACCCTGGGCCCTTCAGTCCTTGCAGCTGTCGCTCTATCCACTGAGCCAAACCAGGCATGGTCAGGATAGTTAGAGAACCAAGGCTACCACCAGCCTATATGACAACTTCATGCAAATTAGACAAAGGACTCTTCCTCCAGGGGGATACACCCCATCAAGCCATGTGGCTTAGAGAGTAGAAGGTGGGCTGAACCTCATTCCCCATCTCTGCTGAGCGCCCTTGCAGGTAAAGTCCACAGTCTGCACAGCCTATGGAACAGCCCGGTAGAGGGTAACTGAGACACAGTCACCTTGGGTTATGTGCTCTAGAAGTAAGTGCACCCATTCAGAGAAGAGGAGGGCTGGGGAAGTGCATAAAGGAGAGGATAGGGCACTAGAGTTGGACGCCTTGAAGGAGAGGGGAGGATGAGACAGAAGGAAGGTAGCAGGGCCTTGACAGAAGTATTGAGGCAGGCCATGGTTCCCTAAGAGCTTGCTTGCTGGATCAAGAGAACTCAGTTGGAGGAGGCTGTCCAGCAACCCAGTGAGGCATATGGAGACTGCTTTGCAGCCAGAAAGAACCCAAGTTAGACCTTTCTGCAGTGGAAATGTTCTACATCCACATAGTCCACAGGCGGCCTATGCAGTACTCGAAATATGTCTAGGGAAACTATGGAGCTGAATTAAATTGAAGTCGCTACACTTGGCTAACGGCCACCATATTGGGCAGGGCAGTTCTAGTGCACTCACCCGGCCATATCCCCAGCTCAGGCTTCCCATTTGCAGGCAATCCAAGATGATTTTCTTGAGTCCATACAGCCCATCAACATGCAAGGACTCCGGGTTTATAACCCTACACTCGGTCACTGAGGAATGATAGCACTGATCCCTGCCCTAAGGGATCTCATTTCTGAGGGAAAAGGAGGGCTGTGGGCTCCAAGGGAACCAGGTGGCTCATTCCTTTAGCCACAGTATCTAGCACAGTGTTAGATACAGTACAAGCACTAAATGAATGATAAACCCAAAGGCATCAAAAATATTTGGAAAAGAATGCTTCAACATAAGTGCAGACAGAGGATTATAGAAGGATTGAAAACGGGTAAGTCTGCGAAGATTCCCCGTGGCTCTGCAGGTCTTGAGCTCCCAGGATTAGCTGTGGCCTGGTGTGGCAAGGAAGAAGAGGGAAGTCCAGCTATTCACCCTCTGTTCCTCAATCCATCCATCCATCCCAAGGTTAGGATAGCGGAAGTTCAGAGTAGCTAGCCCATAAGCGGCATCTGATCACCATAATATTCTCTTACAGAGTGAGGTCTTGTCTTTCTATTTGTGTTTCTCTGCTGCTTCCTCGTGGCTTTTGGGTTTGATCTAACAGTGAACAGGAGCCTTGACGATATCTCAGAGAAGTTTCTCAGAAAACAAACAAACAACCTAGACTCAGCCCCATTAATAGACCAGGGATGGGGGAGGCAGGTGGAGGTACCCTTATATGCCCAGCCCACAGGGGTGGGTGTGACCCAGCCCCAGCTTTGAAATTGCAGCTGTGGTTCCAGCCTGCACGTTAGGGTTCCTCATGCTTTTCTGCTCTGTGACTGTCCCTGACACTGGGACTCAGAGAACTGGGCTCTGGCCCAGCCCCCACAGGCTCCCCAGGGCCAGGCTTCCTGGACCTCCCCTCCTGTAGATGAAAAACTGGGGAAAAAGTCCAGCTTTTCTCATCAGCCAAGGGTGAAGTCAAAGCAAGAACGAACGTAAGTTTCTGGGAATTCTTAGCAGACAGTATTATACTTTATCTTCTGGGTGGGAAAATAGAGGAAAGAAACTATTTCCAAAGTAACAAAAATGATGACTTCTCTCTAGGCATATAAGAAGGATTTTTTTTTTAAATCTTTTTCTTAGAAAAGCTTTGATTCATATAAAAAGAGCTGGGATAAAAGTTTGTCGCATCAGTTTTCCGCTGACTCCAGGGAAAATGTGCTTTTTATTGAATCTGCGTATTTAAGCATTAGGCACACGTAAAGGTAACTCACAGCCCAAATGGAAATCACAGGCTACCTTCTTCCCCTGGTGGAAGCAAGTCAAGCAGCTCTGAGCTCAGAGGCCTGTACCCAGCCAGCAAGCCCAAATCCAGCACAGGGAAATCTGCCTCTGCCTGTCTCTCTCCCTCGCTGGGTTTGTGCAAATATAATCGCACCACAGACACACACACAGGCTGTGAAATAGCTCGAGGCCAGGTTTGAGGCTGGTCCACGTTGACACACCAGCACCCTGAATGTCCGCACCCATATATCTTAGCCTGTGAATGCTCACGTTTGAAATTGCTGGGGAAGCTCAGCCCTCAAACCAGATTCAGATAATTGAAAGCCATCGTTTCCAAATGGATTAGTAATTTATACATTGTTAGTCTCCAAGGGGAGGGGCTGGGGGGTTGGTTTCTCTTTGTTGTGTGAGCACATTATGTGCTCTTAGGAAAACAAGATTAAAGGTCATAAAAAGCCTATCTACCAAGTAGCAGGCCCCGCACGGAGGCTGGCACTAATGAGCAGATGATTAGAAGGCGGGCCTAATTATATTCTACTGACAGAGCAGGCCCTCGCCTGCAATCGCTAGAAATGCAGTTAAAACCTTTGCTCGCTGCACCGTTTCATCAAGAATAAGAGCCCTGAGTTTTGTCTGCCTTAAGAGCCGTCTAAATAAGTTAACTCCAGCCACTTGAAATTGTGCAAGAATCGTTTCACTGCCACAGGGGAGCCTTAGTGGCGCAGATAACGGGAAGTCAGGGGAAGACAGAGTTATTTCTTTTGCTGAAGAGCCCACGACAATTCAGGACAGGAGCTGCCCATATGAGTGACTTTGGGGAGGAGGTGGCTTTTCCTATAGAGCATTTGTCAGTGACATTCAGTCCACATTCTTGCACCTAATAAGCCAAATTTGGCCCTCAGTACAAACAGCTGTGGTAGCTAATAATGATTATCTCATTACTATAATTTTTATCGCATTCCCTTTTGCGGGTGAAGAAACCAAAACCAAGAGAGTGTATTCTTTTCCCCAAGTGCCCAGGCTAGCAAGATCTGCTGGTCCTTCCCCTATGCCTCTTTCCAATTCTTTGCGATTTGGGG